>NW_021703775.1:2662222-2746745 GCF_005190385.1 Monodon monoceros
AGTGAGGGGGAGAGGTGGGGAGCGATAGGGAGTGAGGGGGAGTGGTGGGGAGTGGTGGGGAGCGACGGGGAGCAATGGGGAGTGAGGGGGAGCGGTGGAGAGCGGCAGATGAAGCTTTGCTGGTTACCCCGCTGCTCACCTCCTGCTGTGTGGCCAGGTTCCTAACAGGCTATGGCCCGGTACTGGTCCGCAGCCTGGGGGTTCAGGACCCCTGATGTAAATCATCGCCCTTGATTTAATGTTGTGAGCACTTCTGGGGTAGGGTGAAAAAGTGGCACTCAGAGTCCTGGATAAAGGATTTTACAAACGGAAGCAATATTCTAGCAGGATTTCTAGGAGGAAGGCAGATATCTAGAGGTCAGTCTTCTGCAAAAAAAAAGGGGAAGACAAGTTGAGAAAATGGCAGCAGAACCTTTGTTAATGAGCTTCCAGACCAGCAGGAAACTCGTGCTCAGGAGCTGATGTCCCACCATCATGTCCACTGGCTGATGGCTGGCTGCACCCAGTGAAGGGCTGCAGGTTGGCGCAGGTGACGTTCATCCAGGGTTTGTCCTGAGCACCAGCCAGGGTGCCTATAGCCTCAGCAGGGCACATGAGAGAGCATCTTTCTGCTAATCTCTCCAAGCATGAGTCCACTCCACGGAGAAGTGCCTCTTTCTACCTCCTAGGTCTACCTGAGCAGCTGCACGTGTAAATAGAATGGCTATTTTTGTTAAACAGAGCTTAACTATTTCTGAAACAGCCATTTATTTGTGAAGACTATTTTATGTTAATTTAATTATAAGAAAATTGAAAAGTGTAATACATAGCTAAGCCCTTAAGGCCAGTTAATCTATTTGGATTGCAACAAATATAATTTTTATTAGCTCAGCCTATTTGGATGGTAACGAGTATAATCTTTCCATAGACATTACAGACTCTGAGTTATGGTCTATTTTTATGTAAAACCATCCTTGAGTAGAACAAAAGGGAGTTCTTTTATTTGTCATTGTGTTATGGAATCATTATATTAATGAAAGTAGAAGCTGAGCCATCCCTATTATCTTAGAGTGGAGCTCAAGTCTTCCCTAGGTGTGACTGGAAAAAGAAAAAAAAAGCCAAGTAGTTATTAGAAAAATGATCAGCCTTATAGAGAGGCAAGATATATTCTGAAACCTCCTTTGGGTAAAATACGTTGATATTTAAGAGGAAGAGTTGATCATTTTTCCAGACAATTGGACTATCTATCCAGAACCTCAGCTATATTGGAACCCAGATGAGAACTTGGAGAGAAGCAAAAGACCCCAAGAGGCCAAAAAGGGTGTCAGAAAGTCTGAGTGCCATAGAAGTTCTTTTCTTTCATAGAGTCTCCTATTGTACGTGGGTTCCCAGCCTGGGACAGACAACCAACAGGGTAACCACTGGGGTAAGATTTCCATCCTGAATGCATTCAGCAGAGTCAGGAGCACAGAGTCTGGAGCCAGACAGGCTGTGCTCCAATCCTAGCTCTGCCGTTTACTTCCCGGGAGACCCATGCACCTCAGTTTCCCTTTCCATAAAGTGGGGATGACAGTTGAGCTGTGTGAAGATATGGAAGAGTGAATCCATGTTAAACATTGAGCAGCTCCAGCACGCAGAGAGCCCAATATGTGCATTGACAGTACATTAACACCGTGTAAACGAAGGCAGCATTATTGTTTCCCTTTTTCCAAAATGCCTTTTTTTTTTATTGGGTATTGGGGTATAGTTGCTTTACAATGTTGTCTTAGTTTCTGCTGTATGAAACAGAAAGTGAATCAGCTATATGTATACATATATCCCCTCCCTCTTGGACCCCCTCACCATCCTACCCATCCCGTCACCACAGAGCACCGAGCTGAGCTCCCTGCGCTACACAGCAGGTTCCCACTGGCTATCTGTTTTACACACGGTAGGGTATATATGTCAATCCCAATCTCCCAATTCATCCCACCCCGCCTTCTCCCGTCCCACGTCCACAGTCCATTCTCTACATCAGTGAATCTACTCCTTATTTTACAGGCCCTGGTGCCCACAGGGCCTGACAATGTTGCACATTTTTGAACCTTTCTTCAGTATCAATTTTTGAACTGATATGCTAAAAACAGTTTTGAAATGTACACATTTAAAAAAGTTAATGTAAATTTTGGGAGAATTTCAGTATGTTAAGCCATGGTGCTTAATGGAGATCCACTGTGTGTCAGGCCTGGAGCTAAGTACTTTTGATATGAGTCGAACATATTGTATTTTATGCCAACTGGGAAGCCTTTGAGGGCAAAAGAAAGTCTGTGGATAATTACCCCTGGACTCCTGAGGCTAACCAGGACAGGCACCATGTTAAATCTCACCATGGCTCCTCTGAAAGGCAGGCAGTACCATGTCCATTTTGCAGATGAGAAAACACGGGCTTAGAGGAAACATGCTGTGTTTAGCTAGAATGTGACAGTTCACTCTACTTCAATACATTTGCCATTAACCACTGGACTACACTGCCTGTCTTAGCTCGGGTTTCTGTAAACAGAATACCACCAACTGGGGTACTTAAACAACAGAAATTTATTTCTCATGGTTCTGGAGCCCTTGAAGGCCAAGATCAAGGCACCAGTCTATTTGGTTCCTGGTGAGGGTGTTCTCTTTGGTTTGCAGACAGCCACCTCTCCCTGTCTCCTCACATAGGAGAGAGGGGATGATCTCTCTTTCATAGGGTGCTAATCCTCTTCATGAGGGCTCCATCCCATGACCTAATCACCTCCCAAAGGTCCCACCTCCAAACACCAGTACTTTGAGGATTCAGGCTTCCACATTTGAATTTTGGGAGGACACAAACATTCAGTCTGTAGTTCTGCCCTTCATCTCTAGCTAAGAATCTCTTTGACTTATTCATAGCTTTAATTGAGACTAAAATAGCTGCTCACTTATTTGGTCTCTTCCCTGAAGTCTAATAGTCCAGAATGTTTAAGTTAAGGTGTCTCCATTGAGCAAAATGTGATTTTTCTTGGTTCATAAAAATGTTGGCTTAGAATTTCACTAAATGTAACTTCAAGAGGACTTTATATGATTCTAGAAAACCTTGCTTATTTGAGTGAAACCTGAGCTACTTGAATCAGCAGGTCATTTTGTCCATTCCTCCTCATTTTAGAAGGAAATGAAGGACATAAATGTTCTTTGGTGCACATTCTCGGGCCAACACCATGTCTTGTTCCTGGGTTTCTCTGGTGTTATCCACTCTCTTGGGCAGTAGAAATTGGGGCCACCTGTTCTGAGCTAGATTCATTGATTCATATATCCACATACTCATTTATTTGACAAGCAGTTTTGTGGTTTTTTTTTTGGTATGCGAGCCTCTCACTGCTGTGGCCTCTCCCGCTGCGGAGCACAGGCTCCGGACGCGCAGGCTCAGTGGCCACGGCTCACGGGCCCAGCCACTCCGTGGCATGTGGGATCTTCCCGGACCGGGGCATGAACCCGTGTCCCCTGCATCGGCAGGCGGATTCCCAACCACTGCACCACCAGGGAAGCCCAACAAGCAGTTTTTTGAGTTCCTATTTGATGCCAAATTCCATACTAGGATCTGAAGATGCACTGGTGAGCAAAATCAGCCTATAGGGGGTCTCTTCTCATTCCATTAGCTGTTCAATTAGGGACCAAATGTTTTCTGAGTCTCCTAGACAGAGAGTGGACTGGACCAGTGACCAGGGTGACCAACCATCCCAGTTTGTCCAGGACTGAGGGGTTCCCCGGGGGGACTTTCCAGGGCTTTCCAGACTGCTAAAACTGGGAAAGCCCATAGCAAACGGTTATTGGGCTTGGAGGTCCCATTCTCTGGAAGGAACTCGGTTAGAGTCAATTTTCAGTTTAGGCCATACCCGTTGGACGCTTCTCTCGGGCATCCTGGGAATGCTTGGGAAGAAGAATCTTCCAGGCTGTTGACTTGCCCAGTTCTTTGCTTGAAGGTAGTGTTAAGAAGGGGGAAACCCCCAGCAGACCTCCACACTCACAGCTGTGCTGGACCCCCAGGGCCTGCAGCCATCGCTGCCCCCTGGCCAATGACCTCTTGGGCACAGGGGCATTTGCCAACCCCCCTCTGAGCCTGTTGGACATGAGTGGCCGCAGAGGCTGCAGTGGGGCCGGGAGAGGCTCTGGAGCTAGATTGCTGGGTTTGAAGCCCTGCTCCTCCCTTTCTAATCACGGGCAAGTTATTTAACTTTCCTAAAATCTGAAAGATGAGAGTAGTAAAAGCACGGTAACCATGTGTACTAAGTGGGTAGAGAGAGCACAGTGTCTGACTCCCAGGAAAGGAATAACGCTAGCCTGTTAGAACATTCCTGGCATGTGGAAAGGGGCCAGGGTGCCATGGAACAAGCACAGACATGGTATGAAAGACACAAAGCTGCCTTTCCTCAGCCCCCTCCTAAGCAAGGGGGGTGCCTGGAAATGGCCAGGCCTCCCTGCCTCTTCCACCTGGAGTGGAGGCCGCACCAGCCCAGATGCTGAGCCCAGGCTGGGCTGCCCTGGACTCAGGCCCAGGGTCCTGGCTGACACAGCCCTCAGCCCCCCGCAAGTGACCAACGAGACTCGTGGGGACTCAGGTGAGACCAGCAGAGCTACCCAGAAAACTACAGGGTGAGAAATTACACATTGGTCATCAGCACTCAGTTTCGACGTGATGTGTTACATTTCTATTCTGTGCCAGGCACTTAAATCCTCCTAAAAACACAAGAAAGGGGATGTCCTTAGCACCATTTTACAGACCAGGAAGTGGGCTCAGAAGTACGAGCATCTTGTCCCAGAGGTCACTCCTGGTCAGTGGCTCCTTCACGCCAGGGCTGCCTGACTCTAAACTAGGGATTTATGCTATCTTCCAGATTCTTCAGAACATTACCGTGTTTTGACTTAAAAACATCTCCTGTAGGTCAAACCTGTTTGTATCTTGGTGAATGTAATCTTTTCCTTCTGAGGGTATCCAAGCAATTGAAAGATAATTTCTCAGTAGTAATCCTGGTTAAGACGGGGAGAAGCAAGTATTTCTCCACAGAAGTCAACAAGATGTTTAAAAAATTCATTGCCAAGTGGATAAGAGCTGTATTTACAAGAACCTGTAGAGAAGGCACAGGGTGGGGACATTCCCAGAAAGATGGGCACCCTTAGTGTGCTGGCTTTGCACTGGCCAGGGGCTGGCTGACCTTGCATAAAAGGCCAGATGGTAAATATTTTAGGCTGTGAGACTCATATGGTCTCGGTCAACTATGCTACTCAACTATGCTGTTGTAGGGAAAATAGCCACAGACAATACATAAATGAATGGGCATGGCTATATTCCAATAAAACTTTATTTATAACACAAGCAGTGAGACAGATTTGACTTCCAGCCTTAGTATGTAGAACTCTGCTCTGGAGAATTTGAAGTGGCAGATATGCCCTTGACCTTGAAGAATCTATCATTTACCCTCCTCAATATTAGGGGACTTTGCTGTGATTTTTTCGTCTGTCCCTCTCCTTCATCAATGGTTTCTCTTGTTTTTCTTCCTGCTTTCCCTGCTCCTGCCTTGGAAATTATGGGCAGTGCTCTATCTCTGGTGACTCTCAAGGTTAAAGGGTGTGTTGACCCAGTCTCAGCCAAGTTGCTATGTGACTTTCCTGGAATCTGTCACCTTAGGTTTCGGAATATAAGGCAAACTCCCTCCGCCCTCCCCATCACCACCAAATTGTCATTTTAAAACAAAAAACAAAAAAAACCAGTTGCCTTATATTTGACTCTTTGCCCCTTTTTTTTTTTTCCCCCAGCTGGGTGCTCTCTCAATCACTTTTTTTTCATCCAAATCCCATTTAGGGAAAACTTTATACCCTGAAACTTCTTCGATCAGTTTTGGCTTTGGATGCTTATAGGAGTAAGCTGAGGACTTTCTGTTACCTCTTTAGCTTAAAAACTTTCAAGTCATATTTTATGAAATCTAAGGGAAATGTACTTTTGTGGGATAGATGAAATAAATAACTATTCGAATATTCTGTGGCTTTGGATAAAGGGTTAAAAATGCTGTAGCTCAAACAAATTAGATGTAAATAGAGGTGATGTGACAGCCAGACTGATTTAGATGATTCAAAAGTGGCTGGTCTAATGATGGAGAAGATGTTGACGAAGAGTTTGAATCTTTTTTTTTCATAAAGTGGGAGGTTGAAAAACTAATATTTCTAAATTAATATTTTATTTTCTATAAGAGGTTCGTCGCATCAAGTACTCTGATAATGATACCTCTTTCATAAAGTTGTTGTAAGAATTAAGTAAGATAGTGAATGTTGAGCACTTGATATCTAGGAGGTGTTCAATACGTAGTAATACTATTTTTCTCCCCTTTAATAATAAAAAGAAATACCCAAGAATCAGTTTAATCCAGGGTTTAATGCAGAGAACTAGTGTTCCATAGAATGTGATTTGGGAATCCCTATGGTTAATTTTATGTCAACGTGGCTGGGCCATGGTGTCCAGATATTCGATCAAACATTATTCTGGATGTTTCTGTGAGGGTTTTTTTTTTTTTTCAATGTCGTAAAAATTCATGTTATGTTCCTTGGTTTTCTTTTTTCCTTTTTTTAAAAATTAATTTTTATTGGAATAGAGTTGCTTTTGTGAGGGTGCTTTTTGGATGAGATCAACATTTAAGTCAGAGGACTTTGAGTAAAGCAGATTACCCTCCATCATTGTCAGTGGGCCTCACCAAATCCATGGAAGGCTTTCATAGAACATAGTCTGACTTCTGAGCAAGAGGGAATTCTGCCAGCAGATTTTCTTTGGATTTGGACTGCAGCTCTTTCCCGGATCTCCAGCTCCCCAGGCCTGCTGCACCCTGAAGATTTTGGATTTACCCAACCTCCACAATCATAAGCCAATTCCTTAAAATAAATCTCTCTCTATATACATCCTGGTGGATGCATTTCTCTGGGGAATCCTGACCAATACACCTACACTCTACATAACATTTAGGAAGCAGATTGGGCTAAAGAGAATCAGGAGGAAATAATGAAGAGGGTGAGAGAAAAATCAAACTTTGGTTAAAGAAATGCTTTCTCTGTGTCCGGCAGTCGTTACGACTTTCTGAATTCCTTTAAAAATAATTAAATATACCTGGCTACGGTCTCCTGGATCCAGGTCTGCTCTGGAGATTGCCCCTGTCTTCCATGGCAAACCAGGTGAATAATGAAAGGATAGCTGTCTTTTTCTCTGAACCTGAACTCATCTTAAGACGTGTGTGTGTGTGTGTGTGTGTGTGTGTGTGTGTGTGTGTAGAGAGAGAGAGGGAGAAAGGGAAAGAGAGAGAGAGATTATTTTAATAAACACAGAAGGGAAGTAGGGGTGGGGAGCAGGGAAATGAAGGAAGGTTTTGAGTTTCATATTTCCAACTTGAAAACCATTGTGGGAAGGATCAGTGTCCTTCAAAGGAAAAAGGATACAAACTTGAAAGGGGGCAGGATATGAGAAAGAGAGAGTGTAATGGGCTGCTGAGTGGAGAAGGAAGCCGGCCATATGCGGTGCCCTGAGGGGAGCGTGGATAAACAAAGTGAGAAGACGCTGGCTTCCGGAAGTGGCCGGAGCGCGGAGACCCGAGAGGGGAAGGCGGCTGGGCAGAGGGATACGGAGACCCCTCCTGAGGCACCGAGGGATGCAGGCAACTTCCCACAGATGCCCCAGACGTTTGTGAGCCACATGTGGAAAGAAAGATAAGCCATGAAAGCACTTTATAGTAGAATCCACAAAGGTCACAAGTTCTGAGTGCAGCTTGGGGGGAGCAACACAAGTAAAGACATTCAGGATTTGGAGTCTTAGAAAAAGGCACATGGTGTTTTCAAAATCAACTGGAAGTCCTGGGTGACAAGGAGACCAGCATTAGCACTGCGGGATAGCAGCATTAGCTGCTCTAGTGGAAATTTACCGGTAAGACGAACTCTCTGAAAACACTGTGCATGTTAGTCCCAACCCACTGCTACATATAAAATGGACAACCCGCAAGGACCTACTGTAGAGCACAGGGAACTCTACTCAGGGCTCTGATAACATATATGGGAACAGAATCTGAAAAATAATAGATATGTGACTATGTATAAGTAAATCACTTTGCTGTACACCTGAAACCAACACAACAGTGTCAATCAACTATACCCCAGTATAAAATAAAAAATTTAAAAAATAGATAAATAAATAAATAAATAATAAAATACTTTGCATGGAGGATGTGTTACAGGATTTTAGCTAGAAACAAAGGACAACATATACTACTTAAACTTGGGAGTGTAAGGCAATGACCATAGGGCAGGAGGAATTAGAGGCATTTTCATTTAGCTTAGCTTATGTTGAAAAGTAATTTGCCCACATTATATATTACCTGTTAATAAGTCCAGATTACCAGTTAAAATATAGGCAGTATAGGCAATTGTTAACTGTGGGCGTGCTGTACCTCAAGAAGAGAATAATGGGTTTTGTGTTTATTTCAAAGAATGCTGATCTGTTACAATGGAATTATATATGACTTTGGGAAAAAAATGTGTGCGTGTAGTAAAAGTAAGTGGATGGCAATCTTTCCAAACTCTCCAAAATAATCTAACTCTAAATGCAATGTATCCTTACAATTTAAAAATCTTTGTATGACTGTGTACATGAAAGGCAGAACAATTGGGGAGCATGCATGAATATCACGAAACTAAAACCTGTCACAAGGATGACTTAACATTGGAAGAAAAAATAATCCGGCTTTTTCTGTGCTTACTGATATTTAAAACATTTAAATCTAGAAGTTGCACTGACATTTTATTTTTGAAGCAGCAGAGGTGAATTAAGCCTAACACTGCTGGGCATAATATGGCCCCTCCCCCTCTGTGTAAGTTTCCAAAAATAAAAAAAAAAGGAAAGAAAAAGAGAATGCACTCTATTGGGTGCATCCTTTTATGCTGCAGCTTCTGAGTGAGCATGATATGGACATAATCTCCTTTTGTAGCTGAACAGCAGCATACAAACCATCTCTGGAGAAGCGCTTTCCTTCTCATTACAGGTCTCGTGCCAGGGACGTCCGTATTATGTGTCTGCTTCAGGGCTGGCTGAGAGCAGCTTCCTGCTTGGTGGAGACATTGCTAGGCTGTTACTCCTGGCATATACTATGCTGTGATTTTAATTAAAGCATTTGAATGATGGCAGGTCAGTATCGTTAGGAGAGATGTCTGATTAATTGCTTACTTCTTTGTCACAGCTATAAATGGGATGTTGTGAGGGTGCATGTGGGAATGCAAACAATTCCCCCTAGAGAGGATGGGTAAATGGACTTCAGAGCAATCAGTTGCTTTCACTTGGAGCAGGAGATAGGGTAAAAGCTAAAATTGCACTGGTCAGCCAATGATCACATTTAAAGATGCTATAGGTTAAAAATGCTTCCTAGTGATGGATGGCGGACCAGAGCAACTTTTTATGTACGACGCCATCAGCCCCAAGGTACAGGGAGGATTCAGCAGGTAAAGAACTCCACTCTCCGCCAGCCAAATTAATAAATGTGCAAATTAAAAAGGATGTCAGAGCACTAAAGAAACATCTGCTAACCAAAGTAAAAAAGTAATGACGGTGATGATAAATAGGGAGAGACAAAAGGGATTTCAGCTTCAGGCAAATTTCCATCCAGCTGCACCCCACTACAAGGAGCCATCAGAGTTTCCACGAGGCTCTTTCACAGGAGAGATGTTTAGAATGCTATCTTTGAGCAACCAGGTGATAGACTTAGACTCTTGACACTAGAGAAATCAATACCAAACACTGGCAACTGTCCCTGTTCACCCTAATTCATGGTTTCTCAAATTTGGCATTCTTGACGTTTTGGACCAGATAACTCCTTGTTGTGAGAGCTGTTTTGTGCATTGTGGGATGCTTAGCAGCATCCCTTGTCTCTACCCACTCAGAGGCCTGTGTCCACTCTCCTCCTCCCCAGTCATTAAAAACAAAAACCTTCCCAGACATTGCCAGATGTCCCATGGGGAGCAAAATTGATCCTAGCTGAGGACCACTGCCTTAGTTCAGCTTGCTGAAACATGGTGCCCTCCACTGGATCATGTACCGATGGACAAACAATATTTACAGTAGCACAATGATAGAGACGGTGCCTTAAGGATTCACTTATAATATTTCTGCATGGTAACAATCAGGGTCGAATTGCATATGTTCCATATAATAGTTAGAATTGATAAACCTTCAGGAAATTAAAAAATATTCACCTCTTATAAATCCGGGCTCCTGTGCACACTCGTACACACAGTTTTCTATTTGCGATGCTTTGTCTTTGCTCCCTTCTGCAGGAAATTTGGAGCAGAAGTGATGCCTTTCCCGGCAACACGATGAACAGTTTTGGTTTTCATGAGGCAATCCATCAATGACTCTTTTCACGACTTAAAATGATGAAAAGAATCATGTCAGTAAACAGAGCATCCTAAGATCTTCCCCATGAACTTCCTGTTTAGAAACAGCATAGCAATTACTAATTGTAATTATGTCCCGAATCTCTACAACCAGCTGTCTGCTCTTTCTGTTGTTGTTCATGAAGCAGGTGAAGTCAATACTAAGTTTTGGAATTTGCAGGAATCACTTGGGAAAATTCATGGCTGATTATTCACCATGACAGTTTGCTTTACCTACGTGCTCATCTTTAGAAGACAGACATTTTCCATATCACGTTGTTTATAAGGGCGTAGCTTATAATTGATATCGAATGATGTGTTGTCATTTTATGAAGCTAGAAGAGAGTCAGATGAAGTGCAGTCATAGAGAAACGTTTGGGATATTATACTTAGTACATTTCCGTTGCCAAAATAAAGCCTTGGCCATTATTTTTGCAAATAAGGGCTAAGTCTACAGTCAAATTCATCTAATATAATAACGTCTAAAAACATACTATAAGCACACTGAAGGACTCTCTCTTTTCCATTTAGTTTTCTATTTTCAGTTTACTAAAATAGTCATTATAAAGTGGAATATTGATATGTGAAAAAGCATGATGAATAAATACAACAATCAAGTTGCCCATCTTCCCAGTGAACCACACACTCCTGCGTGTGTGCATGCACACACGCACACACACACAGTCATGATCTTCTGTAGAAGTCACATTTTAAGTTTCAGATGAGACTTTAGAACTAATCAGAACCTCTCTCAAATCAAAGACTTCCTTCTGCAAATACAGTCCCGACCTCCTCAATATTAAACAGTTGGAAAAACATTTTCTATCCCCCCCATGATAAAATAGGATATTTAGCATTTCCACTATGATATGCTTAATTTGAAACCCAACGTGGCCCATTTTGTATCATTCTTTCCTTCCACTTGGCTTTGGGGTGTGTCTCCCAACACTTTCTCACTTAACTGAGCCACCTCCAAGTTTATTTCATAATTTGATAGGAAAAACAGCAGATGAAAAGGCACGTCAAGGTCCATAATATTTACAGGCTAACCCCTCACTTCAGACCAATCCAGCAGTCTACAGAAATTTGCACAAGATTTGAAAAAGCAGCCAAACGTCAGGGTTCTTGTCCAAATGCAATCTTACAGTCTTTCTTAATTCATCTGGTCTTAACAGAAACCAGACAGTTTCTCCATCTTGGATTACAGAGTAGTGAAGGATGCCAGTGTATTTATTACTAAGATTCTGAATACCCTTTGTATAGTATAGGGATACTAAAATTATACTCAATTTTTTTTCAATGTACTGTTCATAGATACGCTGAATATTCATTCACGCATATAAATGTACCTTCAGTTACAAGATCACAAAAACTTGGGAGAAATTACAATTCAAAGCAACTGCTGAGGGAATCAAAGAATCACAGAACTTAAAAGTGCTTTGGAAGATCACCTAGAACATCTCCCTTCCCATTTCAAAGGGAAAACTCTCCCCTCTTTCTGGAGAGATGCCCTGGAGAGGAAGACCCAACAGCCTCTTGCCTGTCTCTGTGACATTGGATGATTTGCTTCTGTTGGGATCTAGAAACTTCCCTCTGTCGCCCATCTCCTTGTAAAGAGGCAGAGAAATATACGAGGTCTTCCACGACCACTGGGGAATGTTATTTATTGTAAAATAACTATACAGTCAAAAAGCATTTGCACTGATGGGCTGTGGGCCATTGCTGGCCAACCAGAGAGCAAGGCTGTGAAAAGAGCTGAGGAACAGCTGTGGGTCAGTGACCATGTGACCTTCCATCGTGTCGACTGGCCAAGAAAGCCATTTTCGTCTATTATAATTAAAAGATGATGTGAAGTTGGTAGAAGGGTATACTGTTCAATCAATGGATCCCAGGTCAGATAAATGCCTTCAGAGAACTGAGGGACATCCTGACCATAAGTCTAATTTAATTGGCTGAATGTCCTCGTGAGAAAAAGATAATACACACAATGTGCTCCAAACAGGAAGTGCATAGTTCACAGCTAAGCAGTCGACAGGCAGGTAGAGTGCAAGCTTAGCAGAATGGGTACCATTAATGGTAGGGCTCGGAAGACTGGGAAATGAATGGGCTGGGAGGAGGGTTGTGGATATTTTAGGTCTTGGGAAAAATAACCCTTTGCTGGAGACATGTGTGCACGCTTTTCACATGGGTGGCCTGTTTGTTGTGGGGAAGGAGAAAGAGACTGGGCTTAGGTGAGAACACCTGCGTTCCAACTGGACCTTGAGCAAGTTTCTTTTTCCTACATCAATGCGCTGGACAATGTGAGACCTTCCTGCCCTTAGCCCCTTTCTCCCTCCGAGTGTGTGAGATTTAGAATGGGTACACAATCGAGACTTCCCTGGTGGTCCAGGTGGCTAAGGCTTCGAGCGTCCACTGCAGGGGGGGGGCCGGGTTCAATCCTTGGTCGGGGAACTTCTAAGATCCCGCATGCCGTGCGGTGCCGCAAAAATCTCCATCTGCTGTAGAATGGATGCACGATCATTACAAACGCGCATGCTCTCTGCATGAAAACCTAGCTATAGAACGGGATCTACATCAAAATCCTATCAGTGAAAATCAGGACTGCTGTGGTGAACACCATCTAATTTTTAAAAATTCATCGGCAGGGATATAGGTTAGCCTCCCATCTCCACACCTGTGCTTGGGTAATGTTGATTTATTAGTACAGTAGAATCCCGCTAATTAGCCCTAACGACAGGGGAACCCATTGTGGATTATAGAATTTTTCAAATTAGCGAGTACATGAATAAACAATAAAAATCAGGAGTCCTGCACTGCAAAATGTCCTTTTCCACTTATTTTGACAGGAAGGTATTTAATGTTGATTATTTATGATAATCCTTCGTCATGCATTGCTAATGTTGGAGTCTGTTAAAAGGGGCATTTGTGAGGATCAATGGAATGGCGCTCACAAAACAGAGTTGAATTAGAAGGAGACACACGAGTGCAAAACAGGATGGCGATGCCTAACGAAGTCCTAGAGACGGAGAGAGGAAACTTCCAAGGTTTAGATGAGGAGACAGCTGGATGTTTTGGGGGGATTATTAAAATTGTGAGTTTGTGCGCGAGAGTTAACAATACTTCAATCTTAAATGACTGTGAAAAATGGATCTCAGCCTGTGTTTGTCATCGAGAGGCTCAGGTGATTAAATGTGTTATATTAGCTACTGTGAACGATCTGATTTTTACAGGTGGCACCTTCTAGCAATAATAAATGTGTCGAATGCATAATGGACATGGGGTTCACAAATGGAATGTATGGGAACTTTGTTTAAAATTTTTTCTACAAGGAATTTTTTTCTACCTATGGATTTGGATGTTTGATACTGAATATTTAATTATGGAGACTATCTAGAGGATTGGGGACAGTGTCCAGAGTTGGGCCATATCATATGTGGACTCGGTCTTGGGAATAACTGATCGAGCAATGTTAAGGACTCATGCTTTAGTGACCATGACTTAGGAACTCATATCTGTGAATAAATAACCAAAGCTGAAGAAGAGTTATTCTGCTCATTAAAGACGTAAAGCCTTGTAATTAGAAGTAAAATGTCAGGCTTCATCAGCCTTGAAATAGGTTTTAAAAGTATATGGTGCTAGGTTACAAAATTTTGCATCCCTCCTAAGCAAATACCAATAAGAACACTCCCCAGATTGAAATCTTGCTACCCAGCTGTTTAAACTGTAGCTTGACCATGGTCAGTTCTGTTGGTTCCCCAGGCTCATTCACTGGCATCTGTCAAGTTATGGTAGCTTACCTGATGGTTGATGATGAAAGAATTATTTCCTAACGTGTGTGAAACTAATCTGGTCCACACACATTTCAGAGACTCTCTGAGCTTCAAGAGCAAAATAGACATCTCTGCTTCAGCTTCCTGTTAGTCCGCAAGCTGGCATTTTTCAAATTTACCAGCCAGCAGCCTTGATTGTCCAGAGAAGCAAACAGCAAAAGTCCCCAGAGACAATCGCAGTTGGGTATTTCTGAAGGAATGGGAATCAAGGTTGAGAGGCAGGACCCAGGGGGGTCTGTAATTATTCTCCATCCATTCTGTTGCTCCCTGAGACCTGCTAAAATGAGATGCTGCTCACAAAACAGGCTGGGCAAGTTAGCATATGCAAATAGACTCATGGAAGTTTATTTTAAATTGCCCACTTGGGCTTGGAAATAGAGGTTAGACACCTGTCAGTTTGATCTAAACCCCAGTGAAAATACTAAATCATTTTTTGGTTTTGTGTCTCACATTTTGAAGCAGTTGTCCTAGCACAGAATTAAAAAAAAAAAAACAAACAGGTCCTGAAGGGCCTTGGGAGTTTTGCATTCCAAGACTTCCTGCTGCTTGGCTTGTGTGCACCTCTGATCCAGGAAAGGAAGGGTTTGGCTTCACTTCATGGTCCACTTTGACTCTTAAATGAAAAAAATTTTTTGATGATGTGTATAACCCTATCCTAACTCAGTTTTAATGAGGGCACTAGTTTGCCAATATTTTTGCTTCTTTGATCTATAAAAAAAAAAATCACTAAACATGTCAAGATACAAAATGGAATCACTATGACTCAGAAAGTTACTTTCAAATATAAAATCTGGAAATTATACTTGGGCTTTCATTTCCTTTCTGAACCAACCAACAAACAAATAGAACCCAACCATCATACAAATAAACTACAGGATATTCCAAAAAATCCTATGAAAATATCTTATATATGTTTAAAATACCTTTTTGTAAATCACAACGTTCAGTTAGCAAAAAGATATGACGTAAGCATTATTGCATCCTCAACACTAATTGCTCATGAGAAGACAGTGTAAATATTAGATGTCTTCAATGATTATTCCAGCTGCTTTGCCCATAAAGTTTTAAACTATTCTTTTTTTGACCATGTGTAGGGATTTATAGAAAAATGTGACCCTTAGCCCCCAACTCATTTACATTTAATTCAACAAAGCATCACCAGTGAGTTCCACTAGATGCTCTGTACCTGTTTATCATGCTTCCCCCCTAGAAATTAGAAAATTAGCAAGAATAAATGAAATCGAAACCCAAAGGATATTAGTCAGATATAGTGCTGTAGTAGCATCGGCAAGTGGCAGAATTAATTTTTCATCCTGAATGTATGTGTTTCCCAGGCCAAGTGCATTTTCCTAGCAGGCTGTTGGCTCTCAGTGACTCTCCGATAAACAAGCAATTGCCGAAGAGAAACGTTGCCTGGAAATCCGTTGACATCTCCAAATAAAGCATTAAATTTTACTCAGGAGTACTAATGCCATATGCCCAGTAAAGAAATGCCACATTTCCATCCCTTGGGCGTTGTTGAAGGAGATTACCTCAGGGCCAATGCTTCTGTTTTAGTGGCATGCCATGTTATTGCTACCTGTGACACCCACTGGGGACACAGTTTTTCACACCCCCGCAGGAGTCAAGGTTGCCAAAATGTAGCCTATCATCTTAGGCGGAAACGCAAAACAAGAGGAGAATTTACATATGCAGCACACACGTGCACACACACGCACCTAGGCAGCATCAGATACAGGAGGTGTTTACACCTGCCACGTGGTGGTCCAGGGGTGGAAAGCATGCTGGGAATTCCATCTCTAGGAGCAGAGCTACTTGCTCAGAATCTTCTCCTCCCTTAGCATTTCACACTCAATTCCAAGTTTGAGAACGATATTTCCGAGCAACGTTTGAGCTTTTGAAATGGTTGGGTTCCTTCTTTTCAGGTTTACCTCTCAGTGTTAGTACCAAAAGTGAATTCTTATTATGCAGAATTCTTTGAGTTCTGGAAGCTCTCACTGTGAGGCTAGGCACTCATCGCATCAGGGAGCCGAGAGCATTCAGGAAAATTGTTCTGCTTAGTTCCAACTGGGATTTTTTAGAATAGGGTATGTATTACGGCATCATTGGATAGGAAGCTTGTGTTTTCCCAGGTGGACCGAGCGAATGAAGCCGTGATCAAATAGATCCTTTTTTATGTCATGCGATTTCATTGATAAGCAAGAAGAAACTGGATTGTTTGTGGGAATTGAGATTGTTGGTTACCCATCTCATTACTTCTCTTCACTTGTGGACAAAACCATAGACATATGTCCTCAGGCAGTGCTCCTGCTTTAATTATGCTCCAGGTCACCGCTGGGAGCTTCAGCAGGTTGGTTTCCTGTGCCAACCAAGAGAATAGTGGCTTCTCTGAGACTATGACAGTTGACAGTTGTCTTGCCTTAAGGTTTTTCATCAAATATTTTACCATAAAGGGAAAGAATTAGAAGGAAGACCATTCAAATCCTTCAGTTGCTTTCCTGGCTACTTTGAGGAAAAACCACAGAGAGTTCTTTCATTTGTAAAATTCTGGAATTACAGGCAAAATTTGTTCCAACGGAAGAAGTAATGTGAGGTCTCACCCAGATCACCCAAGCTTCTCCTCTCGGTCCCCTTTCAATTTTTACAGGGCGGGTTTCAACACCAAGGAGGTTGATCAAATAGAAGACTGAGCTCATGGCCACAAGGTGGATCAGGGCTCCAGAGAAGGGAGTCAAGACATAGGCGGCTGGGACAGGCTCTGTTCTCTTCAGAAAGTTCTTCTAAGAGAGAACTATTTTTTTCCCAATCAAATATTTCCATCCAGTGAAAACCTACCTAGAAAGAAAACTGCCTTTGGGTTTCTCTGACAAAGGTTTCTCCCTGATGGCATCCAATGAGGGTTCCAGGGCCTGTGCCTGGGCCTCCTTGCAGAGTTCCTGTACTTGCTGCTGGGAAAGTGAGTAAAGCACAAGTGTTTTGGGGTTTTCCACAGCACCCTGCAGCCTGCACTGACTGCTTCCTCATGCCGGGCCCTCCCAGGCAGGCAGCAGTGCATCTCTGCAGTTGTCCCTGCATTTACTGATGTCTGGGTCAGGGCCGCCCACTCCCCAGCTGTCTAAATGCAGTAGGTCCCAGGAGTATAGGTATTAGCTTTTCTTGGTGGAATTTTTGGTAGAATTCCCCTGTGAAGCCATCTGGTCTTGGGCTTTTGTTTGCTGGGATTTTTTAATTTAAAAATTCAATTTAACTTCTAGTGGTCAGTCTGTTCAGATTGTCTGTGTTTTCCTTTGTGGTTTGATGATTTTCTTTGGTACTATGCCTGTGTTCCTTTCTTTCTTCTTTTTGTATATCTATTGTAGGTTTTTGATTTGTGGTTACCGTGCCATTCATATACATTGACCTATAACTATATCTACTTTATAAAAACTGATAGACATCTAAGTTCAAACACATTCTAAAAGATCTACCTTTTTTTATTCCCTTCTCCCCCATTTTGTGTTTTAGGTGCCATGTTTTACATCTTCATGTTTAACATCTTCATGTTTATCTCTTCACTGTTTACTGTAGTTATAGTTTCTTTTACGATTTTTTTGGTCTTTAAATCTTTGTACTAGCTTTTTTAAGTGGTTGATCCTCAGCCCTTACTATATATTTGCCTTTTCTAGTGGAATTTTTCCTTTCTTATAGATTCTTACTTCTTCTTACAGCCTTTTCTTTTCCAGTTAGAGAAGACACTTTGACATTTATTTTAGGGTAGGTTTAGTATTGATAAACTCTTTTAGTTTTTGCTTCTCTTAGTTCTTTCTCCTTCGATTTGAAATCATAATCTTGCTGGGTAGAGTATCCTAGGTTGCAGGTTTTTCCCTTTCAGTACTTTGAATATATCCTGCCACTCCCTCTGGCCTGCAAAGTTTCTGCAGAGAAAGCAGCTGGTTGCCTTATGGGGGTTCTCTCGCATATGACTCTTTGTTTTTCTCCTGCTGCCTTTAGAATTCTCTTTAACTTTTGCCATTTTAATTATGATACGTCTTGGTGTGGGTCTGTTTGGGTTCATCTTGTTTGGGAACCTCTGTGCTTCCTGTACCTGGATATCTGTTTCCTTCTTCATGTTTGGGACATTTTCAGCCATAATTTCATCAAATACATTTCTGACATGTAAGGTGAGGGCTGCGGTGGGCTGGCCACAGGCAGAGGTCCAGGCTGCTTCTGATGCTCTGCTTGTCAAGAGGCAGCAACGGTAGCCCCGGCGACATCTGTCTCCTTTGTCTCTCAGAGCTGATTACCCTCCCCAGCCTCTGCGTCTCCCACCTGACTCTGGAACCTGCAGGGCAGACGGGGCCCCGGTGGGCCTGGGCAGTCGGGGTCCAGCGGAGATCAGTGGTCAGCACCACCTCTGATGCACCGCCTGCCTAAGTACAGCAATGGCCGCCCTCGCTGTGCTCAGATGCCGCCCCGGGTCCAAATTGCCTCTGCATCCCTCGCCCAAGCTCTCGCCGGGTCATGGCAGCCTTCTCTGCAGTGTGGAGCGGTGATGTGAGCCCTGGTGCTCCTCACTGGTGGAGTCCAGGCTTCCACAGCCCTCCTGTTGGTCCCACTGACCCTCCAACCAGCCAAGGGGGCTCGTCTTCCCTGTGTTGGACCCCAGGGCTGGGGGTTCCAATATGTGGCTCAAACCACTCGCTCCCCAGGACAGATCTCCACTCCCTCTCACCCCATGTCATCTCCATTTGAGTCCCCTCCCAGGGGAACAGGTCCTGACCTGATGGCTTCTGTTCCCGTCCTACTTGATTCAGTGGATCTTTGTTACAGCCTTGGTTGTACAGGAGTCTTTCTGCCAGTTTCCAGTTAGTTTTCAGTGAGAATCGTTCCACATGTAGATGTATTTTTGATGTGTTTGTAGGGGGAGGTGAGTTCCACGTCCTCCACCCTGCCATCTTGATCAATCTCAGAAAGCTTGTATTTTTTAACAAAATAGCCTGGTTTGGCATCAGAATCAGTTTTAAGCAGAAGAGCAGAGACACTGAAGCTGGAATGATGGACTGAAGTCTGGTCAGAAGGGCCTTCAGTGCCTGGCAAAGACTGAAGAACTGAAATAAGAGGGGAGGGGGGAAGTGCAGGATGAGGTTTTGGGGGTAGAATCTACAGGATTTGGCAAAGGTTTGGGTGTGGGGAGTAGGAAGTGTGGCTTCTGGGGATTGTGACGCTGTAACAGGAATGAAATGTGCAAGAGTGGGACTCTGGGTGGTCAGTGTGGCTGTGGACTTTGGTATTGGCCGTTACTGGATGTCCGGGAGGAGAAGGTAAGAGGAGGTGAGATGTTGGTGGGACTGCTTTAAGATGGGATGGAGCTGAGAGAGGACCCATTTGGGCATCATCATATTAGTGGTAGTGGTTGAAAGTGTGAGTCTGTATTGAAGGAGTCCAGAATAACCACTGTGGCATGAAAATTATTTTGAACTGAAGGCATTTGAGAATAGATGTTACTTTTCTTTCTTTCTACTCTCCCTATCCCTCCTCCCTCTCCATCTTCTCCTCCTTCTTCTCCTTCCTCTTCTCCTCTCCATCCTCCCCCACCCTCTCCCCCTCCTCCTTCCCTTCTTCTTCTTGTTCTTCTTGTTCTTCTTGTTCTTCTTCTTCTTGTTCTTCTTGTTCTTCTTCTTGTTCTTCTTGTTCTTCTTGTTCTTCTTCTTCTCCTTTTTCTTCTTCTCCTTCTCCTCCTCCTTCTCCTCCTCCTCCTCCTCCTCCTCCTCCTCCTTCTCCTCCTCCTTCTCCTCCTCCTCCTCCTTTTCCTCCTCCTCCTCCTCCTCATTCCCCTTCTCCTCCTCCTTCTTCTCCTCCTCCTTCTCCTCCTCCTCCTTCTCCTCCTCCTCCTCCTCCTCATTCTCCTTCTCCTCCTCCTCCTCCTCCTCCTCCTTCTCCTCCTCCTTCTCAAGAATACCAATAGATAATTGTCCAGAGGAGAAGAATAAAGAAATGGATGTGGAATGGTCAGAGAAGGAGGGGGGGGACTCAGGAGAGTGTGGGGAGTGAACGGTTTCAAGATACAAGGGTGGAAGCAGTGACAAATCTCACATAGAGTTTGGAGGGACAAACATTTTACTGTGTGTTAACTGTTTACTACCCTGCCCCAGGCTTGGAATGCATCATGCCATTTAATCCTGACAGCAGGCAGGTGCCTGAGAGAAGGCTGTATTCTCCTTTTACAAGCTCAGAAAAGTTGGGTGCCTTTCCTAAGGTCATTCAGCTGTGAGAGAAGGAGCTGAGTGCAGGTCAAGAGATTTTACATCCCTGCCTTTCTGCTTTCATGTGGCATGTTGTTTGTTTCTCCAAACCAGGACAACATTCTGAACACTGTGCATTTAGCTTCTGAGTGATCTTCTTTTCCAAAACCAGAAATCAACAAACTCCAGTCTTTGGGACATATCTAGCCCGTTTCTGTAAATAAAGTTTTACTGGCACATTGCCATGGCCATGGCCACAACCACGACTGGCCACTCATTTACGTGCTGCCTGTGGCTGCTTCCTCTCTATGGCAGCAGAGTTGAGGGGTTGTAGGAGACACATGAAGACTTACAAGTTATTATTGGTCCTTTACAGAAAGTTTGCTGACCCCTGCCTTAAACCACGAGGTTGCATAAAAAATACTATAGGGCTTCTCTGGTGGTGCAGTGGTTGAGAATCCACCCGCCAATGCAGGGGACACAGGTTCGAGCCCTGGTCCGGGAAGATCCCACATGCCGTGGAGCAACTAAGCCCGTGCGCCACAACTAGGGAGCCTGCGCTCTAGAGAGCGCGAGCCACAACTACTGAGCCCGTATGCCACAACTACTGAAGCCCGTGTGCCTACAGGCCATGCTTCATAACAAGAGAAGCCACCGCAATAAGAAGCTGGTGCACCGCAACGAAGAGTAGCCCCTGCTCGCCACAACTAGAGAAAGCCTGTGTGCAGGAACGAAGACCCAACGCAGCCAAATATAAATTAAAAAAATAAATAAATTTATTTAAAAAATGTTATAGATTAGGAATTCTGATTCAGTCTATTGTAAAATTCCCTTCTTATAATGAAAATACACTCATGGAGAAAATCAGATAGGATACCAGTGCGATTTCCATCTACTAGGAAATAACACCAGTTACGCTAAACTCTACTTAGTCGAGTATTTTTTTCAGTGATTTGGAAGAAACGAAAGATGAGGAATGAGAATTTGGTAGCCCTGGTGAACAGCACACACCAACTCAGAAAAGAGTCAAATCTGGTAAAATCTTTGCCTCTCTCAAGAATGCAGGAAGGGTGGGTGGGGCAGTAGAAACGATGAGGGACCTCATACTTAAAAGGCAACCGACAATCCCCAAAGACCTTGACTTCAGCATGTAATCGGGCAGCCATCACTTTGTCCCCCATCCATTTGTCAGGACCCCAGGGCCTTGAGAAAGGACACGTGTCTCTCTCTTCTTCTGCTGTGCCTGGTGGTGCTCCTCCAAGGTGGGAAGGTATCCCCGGGGCTGGCGGCCTCCTGGGTGGTGGAAGCACAGCAGGCTGTCTGAGGTGACAGAACTGCTGGGGCACATCTATCCTTCTCAATATTCACACTGCTAATGTCGCACTCGGGTGACAAATGCAAATTGGGTGACTTCATCCAAACATGTCAGCCTCATTAGCAGGTGCACAGCAACTGACGTAAGACACTGGCCTCTGGTTCTTCTGTTTTTACTTCCATCCTTCCAGAGTGCTGAGGGGGAGCCCTGGTTATGGGAACCAGGCAGGAATCACTTTACAAAAAAAAAGAAGGGTCTGTGGGTACTAGGGGTACCCACATCCTGGGTTATCCTCTGTAAAGCAAGCAGATCTCCTCTGGCCAAAAACTGAGTGAAATCAGACTAGGATACACCTTGATCTTGAAGAAAACTTATGGCAACTGCTGTGCTCCCAGGACAGAATGGAATATAAGATCACAATTCTGGAGAGGAATAAGAGGACAAAATGGATTTATTATTATTATTATTGATATTATTATTTTGGCCACACCATGTGGCTTGCAGGATCTTAGTTCCCCGACCAGAGATGGAACCCAGGCCCTTGGCAGTGAAAGCATTGAGTTCTGACAAGATGAATTTTTTTATTTATTTAGGCTGTGCTAGGTCTTAGTTGTGGCATGAGGGATCTAGTTCCCTGACCAGGGATGGAACCCGGGCCCCCTGCATTGGGAGCACAGAGTCGTACCCACTGGACCACCAGGGAAGTCCCAAGATGGATTTTTTAAATTTGATAAACACATACTTGTTGATTAAAAAAATATTTTTGGTGAAAAATTTGAGGAACATTATAATTGATCATTAAAACTTCGCTTTTCCTTCCATTTAAACGAATCCACACTCTTCGGTAATTTTCTCTCTTAGATCAGAAATTTAAATGCACAAAATGATTTTGATTTGCCTAAATGTTTGATAGAGACATTGTGATAACAACAGCGTGGAAATTAAGTTAGGGATGATGGTTTGTCATTAACAAATGCCCCATATTCTTAGGTCCTGGAAAGTTTTGAATTGTCTTTGTGGCCACTGAAATTCTTTTAACGTCTTTTTTGATGCCAATCACGTGTTTGTTTTATGAACATAGATTAACTATGAAGGTGTTGGGTAACAAAGGACTACACAAAACACTATTTCATAACAATAAGGGTCTCTATTTCCCTTTATTTGACCTTCAGTACACATTTTGCACTGCCAAATAAGTCATTTTTATTGCTTTTTTATTTATTTATCACGTGATGATTTTAAAGCATGTTGAGAGACAGTATCAATTCTCTGTTCCCTTATCTGGAAATTTTGGGGGGGACACAAGAGATGCATCTTTTGTATTTGAGCTTAATATTAACTTTCACATAGAAAGTTAATATGTATCTTCTTGAGTAAAGAAAATTTTGAATTTTTTCCCCCAGAAATTTGTTTGTCAGAAAACAAAAAAAGCTAAAATTTCCAGAACTTTACCATGACACATCCCTGCTCTAAGTTTATACCGAATAAATCAATGAGGAAAAAAACAATTTAACAATGGAATATGTAATTTTCCTATTATTTCTTTTATGCTTTATTTTAAGGATATCAAATGGTCAGATAAAAATTAAGCAATTTGGTCCATTGGATGGCCAAACATCTAGGCATTTGACACCAGTGGCAGACCTCTGGATTTTCACACTTCCTTTTGGTTTCATGCATGTACTTGGCACTGTATAATTCAGTCAATGTATGCTAAGGGTTTCTTTTTTCAGATTTCAAAAACATTCCTCACCTTTTAACTGCAGCACACATCCAGCACGGTTATTGTTTAAATATTTTCTTTCTCAAAGACCACCGCTCCCCTGAAATCAGGTCACTGCGTGGCCATCTCTTTAAGGGAATCAAACTGCCTGGGCGAGGGTGCCCAGGGCCTCCATGCTGTGTGCCTGTCTTAGGGAGGGAGAAGAAAGCTGTCTGAGAACTGGAGAGAGATGGAGTGTCTGTGGGATGGGGGTACTTGGCAGTTCAAGCCCAAGGACCTTGTCTGTAGTGTGCGAGGGTGCAAGTGTTCACCTCGACCACCCGGCCTCTGGGGCTCCGCTTCCTGTCAGCACTGTGTATCATTGTCCACAAAAGTGACCAGCACTTCATTTTTTCTTCTCCTTTTTTAAAATAATTAATTAATTAATTTTTATTTATTTATTTTTGGCTGCGTTGGGTCTTCGTTGCTGCACGCGGGCTTTCTCTAGTTGCGGCAAGCAGGGGCTACTCTTCGTTGCAGTGCACAGGCTTCTCATTGTGGTGGCTTCTCTTGTTGCGGAGCACGGGCTCTAGGTGCGTGGGCTTCAGTAGTTGTGGCACGCGGGCTCAGTAGTTGTGGCGCATGGGCTTAGCTGCTCCGCGGTATGTGGGATCTCCCCGGACCAGGGCTCCAACTCATGTGCCCTGCATTGGCAGGTGGATTCTTAACCACTGTGCCACCAGGGAAGTCCCCTTCCTCCTTCTTAAAGCACTTAATATTTTAGGGTGATAGCTGATGTGACCCGCCTTCCTCCTTGCCTGACGAGGAAACGGCGGGCTGCCTCCGCCGAGCCCTTTCTCTGTCTGGCGGTGGGGGGCATGCCTGGCTGTCACCACGTATCCCAGGTCCTGTGCACTGCCGTCCGTTTGTGTCCTGCCATTTCTCCCCAAGCCCCAAGTTTAAGAAAAAGGCCTTCAATTCTTTGCAGCGCTAGGTACCCTCATCTGCGTCTCTCAGCCACATCGAACACTAGTCGAAACGCAAACACAAAGCTGTCCCGGCTGGGACAGCTCCACGTGTGGCAGGCAGGTGCCAGGCATCTGGAGGGACAGGACAGGCGTCTGTCTCCTGTAGTCACCCTTCCAGCTGGAGGCCCCCTCTGGACTGGAATCCTGGCAGGTGAGGGCGTGCCCGACTGTGCGGTTGGCATGGAGGGGGAGGTGTTGGCTGGGACGTCCTCAGAGATGGCGCCTTGACTCTGCTCATGCGTCTCTCCACAGTGAAAAATCTCTCTCATTTCTCGAAGGGGAAGTGAGGAAAGGGGAGAGGAAATGTGCAGGTGGTTCTGAGAACTGACTTCTTTCTCTCTGTTTACATAGTCACCTTGCATAAAGGTTCCAGAATATCCATGTGGAAACCTCCATGCTCATCAACGAACGCCATAGACCCAACTCATCTGATGGAATGCAGCGTTATTACCATGCTCAGAATTCCTTCAAGATCCACAGAAAGCCGGTATGCAACACCGAGGGGGCATAGTTCTGGGCCAGTTTCATAACTTGAGATCAAAAATACCCACCTTTGTTCAAACCCTTTCTTTCATCTAACCTTATGTCTTGATGTTGGTTAGAAAGAGTTGGGCCGATTTATACGCCCCTTCAAAAGAGTTGAATAGTCGTTGGGTTAGCACAGGGAATTATGTCTTTGGCAGGACCTGGGCATTAAATTATTTCAGGTGCTCCATTCAGAATAAAGCCAGTGTTTCAAGATCTGAAAGCTGCAGTTGAACTTGTGGTACAAATATTGGGAAAACCCCCAGTTATTTGGAGTTAGCCTGCTAAACTGTGGGATCTGGAAAGATTTAGACTGCACAGAGGTGGCAGACTTAAATGGCTTCAGGGAGATAGCCAAGGTGGGAAGTGGCAGAGGTACAAGGTGACAGGCCACTCAGGGATGCGGGATGCCCTGAACCTCTGCTTACGGCGGTCCGATTCCCTTTAATCCAACACATCTCAATGGCTTAGCGAAATCCTCTACAGGTCTTTCATCTGATGGTCCAACCCACTGTTTACACACCACAGACAGAAGCCGGGTCATCCTGTGGCTTGTCCAGGATCACCCAGATCATCCATCAGAGAGCAGCCTGCAAGCCGGGGCTTCGGACTCCAGCTCACGGTGTGGTCCACCCTCCATCAGCACTTCAAGTCCCAACAGGAGGAAAATGGCCATTGAAAGTTTAGTGTATGCTCATCATTCTCTTCTTCTCAGGCTCTAGTTATCTGAGCCTCTTACTCTCATGTGTAAATGGGTATAACACTTTTTACCCACAAGGCTGGTGCAAGGATGAAGTGAGATAATATATGTTAACAAAGTCACAGTAATTGGGATACAGCAGAGCATAAACTTTCTTTCTCTCCCTGTTCTTGGCCTCCCTCCCTCTTCTCTTCCCATTGACTCTTCCTCCCCTCTCCTCCCCTCTCCTCTTTTCTCTTCACTTCGTCTTACTTGATTCTGTAGCATAGCTCCTTATATGTAGCAAGTATTCAAGAAATCCAGAGCAAGGGGATTAGGGCAAAGCGGGCAGATGGTTAGCTGTTCCATCCTGTCGGAGGGCAGAAGCAGGCATCACACTGTCAGGGATCTACTGCCCTTTAGGTGTGGTGGTCCGGAGCCTGAGCTCCCAAGGGTCTTTCTGGCAATGGTAATAGGTTATCCTGTTCACCTCTGCAGAAAGGCCAGTGGGGTCTGCGGAAGAGTCTGCGATTCTGGCAAAGCTAGTTGGAGCGTTTACCGACTGAAGATGCAGCCCTGACCTTGTTAGCACCGTGCTCCATGCTGCTGTCCTTTTCCTCATCTAGGAGCTAGGTCTTGGTTTGTTTGCAGAAGACTGTGGTCCAACACCCGGGGCGGGGAGGGGGTCCTCACACTTGGCCTGCAGGTGCAGAGATGCAGGTGGCCCTGCCTCTGGGAGAGCCGCGGAGGGAGCATCAGGGCCAAGGGGGCCCTGCGGCACTTCTGAGTTTGCTCTTCTGGGAGTGAGCATCCCCTCTGGCGGCTCCCAGGGCAGAGCCCTGCTCAGACTGACGATGGTCTGTGACTACCGCGTCTGGTGCTTGGTTGTCTGATCCCAGCCTCTCTGTTTTGTTCCTTTACAAGAAGATGGTCTTCGGGATGGTGGGGACAGTGGTTGGGAGTGGCCCATGTATTGGAGGAAAAGACTACAGCATCCTGCTTTGCTGTCCCTTCTCCCTTTTTCTGAAAAATTTTAATTTTGATCTCAGTATGATATACTTTTGCCAAAAGGCATGATGACAAGTTCCAAGCACTACTCAAAGTAATAATAACAATTTTAAAAATATGTATTTATGTGGCGTTTATTATCTGTCAGTGCTTTAGAAACTTAAATCATTCCCTTCTCATGCAACTGTGGTTTCCCCAGCCTCCTCTGCCCTTGATGGAACTGACCCACATAGAGGGCAAGCGTTGTTGTCCATGGTCACACGCCCGGCTGATTGTGGGGTCCAGGTCTGAACCTGTGTAGGTTGGCTCCAAGCCTTAACCAGGGCCCCAGACGCCTTCACCAATTACACCAGAGATCTTGGAGTGCAGGCCTGCCGTGCCTAATGTGTACCCTCGGGGGCTGCAGGCTCCTTATTCCAAACCGCCCCCCACCACCAAAGTGTGACAGGCTACAGCATCCTGCCCCCCTCACCTGCCCCTCGTGGGCCCTCCTTCCTGCTCTCACCTCAGAACCCTCAGTGCCCCTCTCTGGCAGCCTCTGTGAAACAGCTGCAGTTCTCTCCGAGTTGAAATTGATTTCTACTGTTCTCAGAAATTACCATGGCCAAGCGCTGACCTGCTTATCCCAGGGCAGTTTGAAACATTATTTCTGAACTTGCTGATTAGAATAACCACACTTGAACGTATGTGTTGGCAATGAGACTTTTTCGTGGGTGTGTTTGTGTCTGAGTGTGTGTATTTTCTCCAGGAGTCCGAAAGAGCTACACCCTTCAAAAAGTGTTGGCTCTAAGGTCCCATGAAGGGTCCTGTCCCTCCAGTAGGTTTCATCCCTTTAGCTTGACATGCACCAGACAGTGTGCTGGGTTCCCAGGGATGACACGGTCGCTCTGACCCTGAGAAGGTCACCATCGAGAGCAAGTGATATACTGGGTTCCTGAAGTTGAGTCAAACCTTGTTCTGGGTTTCACCTGGAGCCATTTGCCAGAAAGAATTCATCATCTGGAACTTTAGACCTGGAGGATTCTTTTGTATTTCTGGTTAATTTTTTTAAAAAATTGAGATATAATTGGCATATAACATTGCATAGGTTTGTGTACAATGTATTGGTTTATAATTAGATGCTGCAATATTGTTACCACGGTAGCAATAGCTAACACCCCATCATATCACATAATTATTGTTTCTTTTTAGGTTGAGAACAGTTCAGATTTAGTCTCTTAGCAATTTTGAAGTTTATAATATAGTATTGTTTACTATAATCACTATGCTGTGTGTATTACATCTCCGGGGCTTATTTATCTACTAGTTTCCAGTTTGTGCCTTCAGACAGCATCTTTCAATACCCTCCCACTCCCCCCCAGCCCCTCGAAAGCGCTACTCTACTCTCTGTTTTTGCAAGTTGAGTTGCTTTAGATTCCACACAGAAGGGAGAGTGTACAGTATCTGTCTTTCTCTGACTTATCTCATTTAGCATAATGCCCTCAAGGTCCATCCATCCGTGTTATAGCAAAAGGCAGGATTTTCTTCCTTCCTATGGAAGAATAATATTCCATCTTCTTTATCCATTTATTGTTGGCAGACACTGAAACTCTGGGTCCCAACATCCAGAGATGTTTCAATCTGGCCTCACAACCACAGCACCACATTGGTCCCCCAGGACCTTTTTGATGGCCCCTTGTCTCTCTTGTTCTTCTCTCCTTCCCTTTCTTCTATCACCTTTTTGCCCAATCTTGCCCTTATCTTTTCTATCCCTTCCTTTTAACTTCCTTTTCCATGTAGTTAGGAAGGAAACCAAGAGCAGGTGAGAAACAAGCTTATTCCATAGCTTTTTCATAGCTATGAGGCAGGTGAATAATTTCATATTTACCTGCATTTACAAAAATGATGAAGACTGGGCAAGTCTGGGAGAATATTTGGATAGTGGGAGAGAGATAGGTACATGGGATCTGGAGAACTTCTATTCACAAAAGAGACATTTTTCAAATTTTAATAAGGGAGTGCATTTTCTATTCTTAAGTTCAAAGCTAAAGAAGGCATAGAGGTAGTAATATTTGCCAGATTTTACATTTATTAAAAGCAGGACAGACAGGGATAATAACATACCTCAGTATTTATGATGTAGCAGCTTCTGCACAACTATTAAAATTAGACAGTTATCATCAGAACTATTTGTCGTTTATATTTTCTTTCGAATTTTAATGAACACAAATGCTACTTATGTGGTAAAGTTCAATACCTGAAAAAATAACCCGTTTGTCCATTCATGAAGCCCACCAAAGAACTGTCATGGGATAAAGTCATTTTAAAACTAAATAATAATTTGAGAAGGCATCAAAAAAGACTTCTGCTTCCGGGAAGATGGAAGACTTCTGCTTCCCTCCTCCTCCTGCTGAGGGCAATTGAAAACCGTGAACATTATATATGAAACAAACATAAAAGCACTGCAAGGTGGAGAGAAGGCAGCTGACTAGGGCCCGTGGACTGAAAAATGACATGTCAGTGAGTTTTTTGGGGTTTCTTTTTGCCTCATGAATCCCAGACCAGATACTGGAGAAGCCAGCAACCTGGAAATGCCAATGTGTGCATCCGTGAAAGCCCCAAGAAAAGCCACAGGATGGGGAAAGTGGTGTCCCAGCCGAGTCACACACAAACCTTTCAAATAATTAATGTTCTACTTTTGACAAACACCACAGAACATGTGTGGCCCCATCCCTCCCGTCAGCAAAGACTGAGGGGGTATCTAGACTTCCATGCTCATGAGGCTGCAGCAAGATGCTCCAACCCCACCCCAGTTGCATCAGACAAGGATAAGGGGAGCAGTGCATTCATCCCATTGGGTGGTAATGAATGACCTCATCACAGACACACTCCCTTCCCTGTGCTAATGACGGGGAAGGCTGCTTGGGGAGCCTTGACCCCCCTGGAAGTAAGGAGGTGCCCATCCCACACTCTCAGGACTTTCATCGCCACTTAACAGTAATAAGGCTTTTCCCCCAGCCCCCTTTGGTGTCAGTGGAGGGTATGTGGGGAGTAGTAAACAATGGCCTCTGTGCCTCCCAGCCAGGATGGTACCAGCAGAGGCCCAGTGGGGAGCCTGAACTCCCACACTTCTCAGCAAGGGGCTCCTCCTCCCTAGGTGTAATTGGGGGCCCAGTGGGGAACCTGGACTTCTGTACGCACCTACCAGAAATGAGGTGGTGTCAGAGGAGGCCTTCTAAATCCCAAGACTGAAATAAAAAGAAGAGTCTTATAATATCCCAAATTTCCAGGTTTCAATCTAAGATCACTTGCCATAATAACTACCAGAAAGATTACAAATTGAAAGAGAAAAGAAAGTCAACGTTTTCAAATGCAGAGATGACACAGATGTTAGAATTATTTGACCAGGGTTTTAAAGAAACCATCATAAAAATGCTTCAATGCAGAATTACAGACATGTTTGACATACAGTCTTAGAAAAAAATATAAGTTGTAAAGAAGAACCAAATGGTATTTTAGAATTGAAAAATATAATAAGTTAAAAAAAACCCTCAATGGATAGAATTAAACTCAACAGCAGATGGTGTGGACAGAGGGAAGAGTCTATTCACCTTAAAGATAAGTAAATAGATAAAACTTAAGCTCAAAAACAGAAAGAAAATAGACTGTGAAAAAAACCCCAGAGTATGTGTAACTATAATTAAAATCTAAAATTTGTGTCATTGAATTCCCAGAGGAGGAGAAATAGTCAACACTATTAGGTTTTAATAAGTTAAACATATACTAAAATCTAAGGCATCCATTAAAAATCTTATACAAGGCAATATACTCAAAAACGCTATAGATAAATCAAAATGGAATTCTAAAAAAAAATGTTCAAGTAATCCACCAGAAGGCAGGAAAAAATAAACAGAGAAACCAAACACAGACAACAAACAGAAAATGGAACTTAAAAAGACAGATTTAAGCTTTACTACGTCAATACACATATTAAATGTAAATGATCTAAATACACAAATTAAAAGACAGAAGTGGGCATACTGAGTAAAAATACAACCCGACTGTACACTTTTTTTTGTGTGTGTGTGTGGTATGCGGGCCTCTCACTGCTGTGGCCTCTCCCGCCGCGGAGCACAGGTTCCAGATGCACAGGCCCAGCAGCCATGGCTCACGGGCCCAGCCGCTCTGCGGCATGTGGGATCTTCCTGGACCGGGGCACGAACCTGTGTCCCCTGCATCGGCAGGTGGACCCTCAACAACTGCGCCACCAGGGAAGACCCCCAACTATACACTTTTTCTGGGAAACACATCAAATATAATGATATATAGAGGCTGAATTAAAAGGATGGAAAAGATATACTATGTAGACTTTAATCAAAGGAAAGTATGAGTGGATTTATTAATAATCAAATAAGTAGAATTTAAAGTAGGGAAATTTGACAGGGAGAGGGACATTACATAACGATCAAAATGATTAAATATCAATCCACCAAGAACATATAGCAGTATTAAATGTATATGTATCAAAAAATGGAGTGGTATAATACATCCATAATTATAGTTGGAGATTTCAAAACCTGCTCTAGTTTCAAAACTAGACAGAAAATCGGCAATATAGAATAACTGAACAAAATACCCCATTGAAAGAATCCAACTGACATTTACAGAACACTCCATACAACAGCAGCAGTATATGTATATTTTCCAAGTGCTTCTGGTACATATATAAAGTAGGCCATATACTGGGCCATAAAGCAAACCTCAAAAATTTAAAAGAACTGAAATAAATAAAAAACTAAAATAAAGAAAAAGTGTGTCCTCTGTCCACAAGGAAATCAACTAGAAATCAATAATAGATAACATAAAAATATCCAAACACCCAGAAACTAAACAATACGTGTCAATTCATGGGTCAAAAAGGAAATCTCAAAGGAAACTAAGAACATCCATTGAACTAAAAGAAAATTAGAACACAGCATGTCAAAATTTGTGGGAAACAGTTAAAATAGTGCTAAGAGGGAAATTTATAATATTAAATAATTACATTAGAAAAGAGGAAAAGTCTCAAATCAACAGACCAAACTCCTACCTCAAGAACCAAAAAAAGAAAAACAGAATAAACCCAAAGAAGAAGAAGGATGGAAATACTAAGTGTAAGAACAAATATAAATGAAATTGAAAAAAGAAAAGAAAAATTTATGAAACAATGCTGATTCTTTAAAAAGATCAAGACAAGATAAACATACAACATGTGGCCTTGCTCAACTCACTAATTAGTTCTAAAAGTGTTTTTGTACAGCTGACGAGATATTATGCATAGACAGTCATGTCATCTGCAAGTAGAAAGAGCATTATTTCTTCCTTTGTGATCTATTGGGTTGGCCCAAAAGTTCGTTCAGTTTTTCCATAAGATGGTAGGGAGAAACCTGAAAGAACCTTTGGGCCAAATCAATATATGCATTTTATTTCTTTTTCTTTGTCAATAATTTCTTTTTCTTTGTCACAATAAGTGCTGGTTGGAGTCCCAGTACAATGTTGCATAGCAGTGATGGCTCAGAGGTCCTTGCCTTCATAGCAATTTTAGGGGAAAAGTATTGTCTTTTACCACCAAGTATTATATTAGTGTAGGTTTTAAAAACATGTTATTATGATGAGGACATCCTTTATTCCTATTTTTCAGAGAGTTTATATCATACACAGAGTTGGATTTGTCAGATAATTTTTCTGCAAAAATTGATACGATCATGTGGATTTTCTTCTTTAGCTTATTAATATGGTGGATGACATTGATTGATTTTTGAAAACTGAACAACCCTTGCATTCCTGGAATAAACCCCACTTGGTCATGGTGTACACTCTTAAAATTCAACTAAAGACACCTCAAACAATTGAATTATAAAATGGGATAAAGTCATGAAGAGTCATTTCATCAAAGAGGATAAACAGATGGCAAATAAGCACATGAAAAGATGTTCAGTATACTTAGCCATTAGAGAAATGTAAATAAATACCATAATGAGATATCACTACACACTTACTAGAACAGCTAAAATAAAAAAAGTGAAAATACCACATGCTTGTGAGGATGGTGAGAAAGTGGATCTCTCACACATTGCTGGTGTAATGTAGAATGTAAAAGGATACAGCCACTCTGGGAGATTGGCAGTTTATTTAAAAACTAAAATATATTTACCATATGACCCAGCAATAGAGAATTTATGTCCATACCAAAGAGTGTACACAGTTGTTCATAGCAGCTTTATTTGTAATATCCCCAAACTAGAAACAACCAAAATGTCCCTCAATAAATGAATGTTTAAATAAACTGTGGTTATTCCATAGCATGGAATACTACTCAGCAATGAAAAGGAACAAGCTCTTGATATACATATCAACTTGAGTAGATCTCCAGGGCATTGTGCTGAGTGAAAAAAGTCAAGGTCAATACGTCACTTACTGTATGATTCCTTTACACAATATTCTTGTAATGATGACATTATAGAGATTTAGGATTTAGGGATAGTGGGGGAGAGGAGTGGGTATGATTGCAAAGAGGAAACAGGAAGATGGTGATAGATTAGTTCTCCATCCTGACTGTGGTTATAAAAATTTGAAATGGGCAACATGATAAAATGACGCTGTCAGAACTATGCATATGTGTTGTACCGCTGTCAGAACGTTTCCTGGTTTTGATATTGTGATATAATTATGTCAGATGTAACCTTTGGGGGAAACTGGGTGATAAGTACACCAGACCTCTGCAATTTCCTGTGAACTTATAATTATTGCAAAACAAAAATTAAAAAAAAAAACAACACAGAAGGCAAAAAGCAAAACAACAAGACCTTCTTAAATCCCTTCAAAATAAAAGTAGAAATTCTATACATGAGCTGACTCTATTTTTACTTCTGGCATTATCATCTCAAATTATAACAGAACCAGAATGGCTGAATGAATGAATGATGGGAGACAGGAGAGTTGTCCTCCTTGTAATTTGCTGGTTTTTAAAAATTTCAGGTTCTGAACACTCATTTTTATTTAATGTCTGTTCAATTTTGATTTCACAGCAATTACAGCTACCAAAACATGCTAAGGAGAGCTGCTAAAAGAGAGAAAGGGGACCCAGCAGCCTCTGGCTAAATGCTCCGAGGGAACATCCAGAAGTGAGATGCACAGAAGCCAGATGAAGCCCATTTGGAACTCCACATAAGGATAAGGAATATACCACCTACAAGAATAAGGAATCTGAAAACCAGCACGAGCTGATCGCTGCTTCATCTATGGATAAGGATTCCCTAAAGGGACTGAGATGCTCGTGTCTTCCAAAATACACCTACTTAAAAAGTCTTTTCAAGTGCGGTTCTAAGGCAAACCTTCCTCTTTTATTCCTCTTTCTTCACAGATATTCCAAAGCCTGGAATGGGCTGCTCATTTTTTGCCACCTACACCAACTCATCTGTATCTGAGACCAGTAGCTGCGCCCAAAGGTCCCACCTTCCGAGAGGTCGCAAATGTTTTCCCGAGCAATTCCGTATCCTCTTAAAATCACGCCGCCCTGGCTTATATGGTACACAGCCTTCCATCCCAGGGCCGGCCATACCGCCTATCCCTTAAGGCGCACACGTGTACGTCAGCAAACAGGCGGTTACTCCCTGGGCCGAGACCACCTCCCCGTGGTGTCAATCAAAGAGGCAAGTTCTGGAGGGTCACGTGTTCACATCCTAGAAGGCTTCAAGTGTTTCCAAATGGGACTAGGACTCTATTCCCAATTTGTGATTTTAAAAATGCAAGAGATTCTCCTACTTGATCAAATAGCATTAGCTTGCGAGGCTGCTATCCTACGTAACAGACAGCATGGGAAGGGGAGGCAAAGGAAGACAAAGCAATGAATTTTGCTAACCACCATCGTCAAGGGTTATTGACCACGTACTTCCACCAAGTGGAATACTAAGGTGATGCTCGCAACCTCCGCGAGAGTGAACCCTGCCCAGGCTCAACTGGGTAAACTTTACAAAATTATTGTTATTATCAAGGACATGTCACACTTAGGGATATATCTGTGCCATAGAAAGAGCTATGGCATCTTTAAATTACTGGGTAACGGACAGAGCTGGAACTGTGCCAAGGTAAAAGTTGTAAAACTGGATTGATTTTTGCTCCAGCTTGCTAAGGGCTCCCCGGAGTCAGGATGCAAGGTTCAAATATAATAATTGATAGCCTGAAAAAATATTTCTGATAACTGTGCAGAGGTAATGCGGAGCCCTGCCTGAGATGAAGTGAGCCTTTGTGCTTCGGCAAACCCTACAACCAAGGAGATCCCTGGAACCCGTTTCAGCTCTGATTAGAGCCACCGGCTTCCTGCTTTCCTAAGTCCCCCTGCCTTTACTGAGCTTCCTCCAGCTGTAGAGAAAATGGTCTTGGCCTTCAAACAGGAACGTTTGTTAAATGCTGTTGTGGAAAAGTAATTATCCAACAATCAGACCTGTATGTGTAGGGGAAATCGCATTCGTTAATACCACCTTGGTGATCCCAGGGGGCAGGGAGGGTTCCCGTTAATCTGACCCCTTTTCAGTGGTGCCTTGGTGCGCTGACCACCCCAAGCTGTGAGTGTGTGTGTCTAAATTGCTCGGGATTCAATTGAACACATTAAAATTTAAAAAGGATTTAACTGAATATTTTCAATAGCTTCTGAGAAGGGGGATAATTTATTAGCTCGGAGTAAATTAAAATCTCAAGCAGGGGTAAAGACTTTGAAGATTGCTTTAATACATTTTATATGCTTTCAAAAGAAATGTTCTTTTTAAATGGTACAAAAATCAGCTAATTTTGCCCTATTTAGCAAATTACCTCCTAAAGCCACAATGTTGAAAAAACTTAACAATTATTATTTTTTTTTAAAGGGAAAAACAGAGGAGGGGGGGAAAAATCATACACCTTCCATAGGAAACAACCAAACCCTAAATTGCTACATCTTTTATATGCCGCAGTTAGGATTATTTTTTTTCTTTCTTAATTCAAAAGTCAGTGAAACATTTGCGTTAGCTTCTGCCAGGCCACACACAGGACCTTTTTTCCACTTGGTAATTGTAGGCAGAGCAGGTATGAGGTTAATGGAGGGGCTTGGAAGGTTAAGTCCCCATGTGCTGTGCTGATAATTCGTACCTTTATTTCAGGCCACATTCACCTGTGGAGCAGCAAGGCCACGGAGGTGTGTTGAACTAGATGCCCTGTTCAGCCCAGAGGCGATCCCTGTCCCAACAGGGGATTTCTTGCTCAGAATTATCTGTGTAATAAAAGACTCCTACCCAGCTCCAAGTCACGTTCTGAGGCTGAGGGAGGAGGATTCAATTTTTCCTCATTTCTTTTTCTCCTTCACTTTTCTTTCTTTCTGATGATAACCAATATTTTGTGGTTTGTATTTTGGAGAGTTTTCTTAATGTGCTGCATTCAGCTCCCGGCTTGTGGTCTACTGGGGGCTGCTTATCTTCCTCTGACTGGAGCAACGAGGCAGTAAAAGAGACCCCCTCTCTTCCAAGGAGTGCCTCTACCGTGGAATTCACCATGGAGCATCCTCTCCACGTTTTGGAGCACTTTAGACACGGTTCAGTTTGAGAGCATAGCTGTGATCATTTTAGAGGTCTTTAGAGCCAAGACTGACTCTTGTGATTCTATCTGTCTATCTATCTATCTATCCATCATCTATCAATCTATCTATCATCTAGCTATCTATCTAGCTATTATCTATTTATCTATCTAGCTATCTATCTAGCTATGTATCATCTATTTATCTATGTATCTATCTATATGTATTATCTATCATGTATCTATCTATCATCTATCTATCCATCTATCTATCTATCTATCTATCATTTCCACCTGCAAGACAGAAGGTGATAAAGAAAAAATAAAAGAAAATGAAGAAAAAAAAAGGAGAACTGTGAACTATCCAGCCTGTTCTTCCTAGTCAAGAACTAATTATTTAAGTGCCAGGTCTCTATTCTGGGTATATGTGAGATACAGCTTGGAGGGCAGGTGATAAAAACATACACTCTACCCAGCTTGTGACTTCCACATTCTTGCTCAGTTGAAGGAGCGTCTGCTTCTCTTCAGGGTCCCACCAAGAAGATAAAAGCCCTCAGGATATTGGATCAATTTTGAGGTCTGAAATGATCACCCAGTGGAAACAAGTACAGTGTGCAAATGACTTCTATGGTTGGTTGACTCAAAGGGCATTTGAAAATTTGCATGCTGACAAGGAAGAGAAGTTATATGGATTTCAGGCTTAACAAACGCTTCTTTTTTTAAGAAATTAATTAATTTTTCATTTTTTTTAACATCTTTATTGGAGTATAATTACTTTACAATGGTGTGTTAGTTTCTGCTTTATAACAAAGTGAATCAGTTATACGTAACTTTTGCAAACAAGACCTCTCATATTCTGAGTTGCCAAAACATTAAGAAGCGTTTGAGTCATTGGGAGCAAACGCTCCTTAATGTTTTGGCAGCCCAGAGTATGAGAGGCCTTGTTTGAGAAAATTACCAAATTCTCTTTAAATGCCAAGGACTGGCTTACAAAAAATGGTGATTTCCCTCAGGGTGTTTATTTATTTTTTTTAAATTCCCCTCCCCCTTAGGTTTCTTGATTCTCTTTTTTACTTCTATATTTTCTAGTTCATTAATATCTGTTATTTTTTTGCTTTTGCTTTCAATTTTCTTTGGGTTTATTCCTTATCTCTTTTCAAATTTTTTCAAACTTCCCAGGTGGAATTCAATAATTTTTTTTTACTGTAATTACTGTTTTATTTGGAGATCTTATACTGTGTTATGTTTTCTATTTTCAATGATTTTCCTTTTCTTAGTTTTTCTATTCTTTGATTTTATTAATTTGATAGCATATCTTCAATTAATTTCCTCACTTCCTTCCTGGATTTGAAAGCTTCAGGTTCCAGAAAACCTGGTTCTTCAATACCCCTATTCTTTAACAAGAATTTTTGATGTGAAAAAGTCTGTCAACATTTATACTCTCTCCCAAAGAAACAGAACATTTTAGCTTTAATCTCCCCTGTCTCCTATCTTCTATGTTATTGTTGATCAGTATTTTGAATCATTGTTTTAAAATCTTCCAGGTAAGGTATATTTAAAATTTTTTATGCCAGGTAAATTGGTTTATATTTACTTACATATTTACCAATTTCTTTTGTCATCAATGCTTCTTACAATTCACTATTTTTCTTCTGTATTCAATTTCTTTTAAATGTGTTCTTTAATATTTATTAAGGATCTATAACTGCTATACTTTCTAAATATCCATCTAAAAATGTCTTTATTTTACCCTTACTTTTTTAAAAAAAATTATTTATTTAGTTGGCTGTGTTGGGTCTTCGTTTCTGTGCGAGGGCTTTCTCTAGTTGCGGCAAGCAGGGGCCGCTCTTCATCATGGTGCGTGGCCTTTCACTGTCGCAGCCTCTCTTGTTGCGGGGCACAGACTCCAGATGCGCAGGCTCAGCAGTTGTGGCTCACGGGCTTAGTTGCTTCACGGCATGTGGGATCCTCCCCTTCCGAGGGCTTGAACCCATGTCCCCTGCATCTGCAGGCGGACTCCCAACCACTGTGCCGCCAGGGAAGCCCTACTCTCACTTTTAAATATTAGTTTAATTGTCTATAGGTTGACAAGTTATTCTACTTTTGTCTGGTCTCTATTATAGATGATGAGATGTCTGCATTTAGCACATTGTTTCCTTTGTGGATAATGTCTGTCTTCTAACTACTTTCAAGATTTTTTCTTTGCTTCATGTTTTCTAATTTTATTTGGATGGATCTAGGTGTGAATTTGTTTTGTTTTATTTGCTAAGAAATTGGGACATATCTATAATTTGCAGCCTCATGGCTTTCTTCAATTCAGGAAAATTATCAATTATTTTCTCTTCAAATATCCTCTTGCGGGCTTCCCAGACCCCGGGGTCTGTGTCAGGAATATACTCCAGTGAGCTGTAATGGTGTCTGTTCTAGCTTTGCATACTCTCTCAGTTCCTTTTACTTGGAATGTTCCTTTTGTCCTTTTGAATTTGCCTATGCATTAGAACTTATTATATCCTTTTCAACATGTTTATATGTTCCCATCAGGAGGGGACCTCTCCCCATCAGCTGGGTCTGCCAGGTTGCTGAAGTCTCACACAGATATTTAGAGAAATTAGAGCTGTTATGTGATGGTCATTAAAAAAATTTTTATGTTAAAAAATTAACATAAAAAAGTTTATTATGTTAATTTTTGTTATGTTATGTTAATCTTTGTACGTTAAGTTTATTACCTTCTAAAAAGTGGAGAAGAATGGCTGCAACTGACGAGGAACTCTTATGTGATTTTAAGCAGGGGAGGGACCTAAGTGTTGCTTTTTATTAATGATTCAGCAGTTACGTGCTTGTCCACATTTGCTAAACATTTAAAGTGTGCCAGGCGTTGTCCTAAGCACTTTGCTGAAATTTCTAATTTAATCCTCACCAAACCCTATCATGTGGATACTATCATTAACTCCATGCGGGTAAACCTAGGCTACCTAGGCCATGACAAGAAGAATTAAAAACTCCAACCTGGTTGGGGGAGAATGTGTTTTGCTGATAAGGAAACCCAGTTAGAGGGTAGGCAATGTGATTGAGAAGTTTCCCAGTAGGATTTAAACCTAACCAGCCTGCCTGCAGCGTCCCTGCTAAGGTGCAGGCGTGATGACTGTGATTAATAGTCATAGTAGTAATAATAATGACAAAATAGTAGGCATTTATTAAGTGCAACTATACTCTGGGAAGTTGTTGGAAGCATTTTATGGATTAACTGATTCCCACCATCACAACAATCCTGTGAGCCAGCTATTTTTACCCACACTTTTACAGGTGAAAAGAGAAACTGAGACTAAAACTCATATAGCTCATAAATGGCAGATTTGGGTTTTTAACCAGGCAGTCAAATTCTAGAGCTCACCTTCATAACTCATCTTCAGTGTTGGGAGGGGTGAAAGACTAGTTAGCTGTGTGTTCTAGTGGTTCAGTGGAGAAATAACCAGGGTTTGAGCAGAAGTAGTGGTAATCAGGATGGGGGAGGGGCAGATATGACGGCCACGAAGAGCTAAAATAACACCATTTGGCTTCATGTGGGTTGAAGAAAAGTCTATAGGTCGGGGAGGACCTGAGAATCATTTCCTGACCTCTGGCTTGTGTTGGATCGGACTGCCTTTCCCCAAAGTAAGAACAGTTTGGATGTAAACATAGGCTTTGCTCTATAAAAGAAACACGAAACTGAAAAGTTTTGTTCAATTCAACTATTGTTAAAATAACGTTTCATCGAAGATTTGCCAATTAAGTAACTCCAGAACATTTGTGGTTGCTTTTAGTCAAATGAGTTTCCTGCAAACTGAATGCTTACCCTTCTCTATGTCAGTAAATACCCTCAGTTTTGTCTATTGTATTCTTATTCAATTGCGTATTTTCCAAGGATATGAAATTTAGTGACAATTTAACAAGTTATCACAAAATCCACAGGACATGCATGTCTTGAGGGTTGTGCTTGCTGTCCTTTTAAAATAAAGGTGACCATCCTTACCAACCACTAGGAACTCTTAGAGGGGCTGATTTCCCAGTCATGACAGATGTGCAGCAGTCCATCCAGACCCTTCTACAAGTCTCCTCCTTCTGACCACGGACATACATTTTCAAGACAGGTGGCCCGTGTTGGGAGTAGTCTGGGGACACGAACCAGACTAAAGCTAAGTGGCCCACATGGGCACTGAACCCCTAACCTTCCCCTCATTAGCCCAAACCTCCAACCATCTGAGCTTACCCGCCACAGACTAATGATGTGCGTGTGTGTAGGCTCGGCCGCATCAATCACATTTCCCGAAGCAAAACTCACTTCCCTGAAAGTAACGGGAAGAACTATCCGTACAGAGCTCATCACTGGGGGAACCAGAACTCTCCTTATGGATGGCTGAAGTGCTTCCTTCCTACAAGCCGCCCATTCATCATCCCCGAGTCCTAAAAGGACTTGAAGATTCTAGAGATTCATGTTAGTTAATCCCCACTTTTAAGCATGTACCTCTTCTTCCAAGCAACTGCAGCCAGCATGGATGGAACTTGTGATTCTGATACCTCAAAGAGTAAAACTTTGAAAGTCCCTCAGGGAGGAATTCTTTATCTGTTCTCACAGATTGATGTTTAGTAGTGGTGCCTCAGCCCGTGGAAGATCATTAAGCTTCTGAAATTTTATGTAAGAAAAGTGTGTGTCTGCATAGGTGTGTGTGTATATATGTACACACACCATAAGTATATATAAATAATAAAATAATAATATATATATTTTGGAGAATATTCAGAGATTTTTTAAATTATAGTTGACTTACAATTTTATGTTAATTTCAGGTGTATAGAAGAGTGACTCTCTGTAAAAGTTATATATTCTTTTTCAGATTCTTTTTCCTAATAGTTTATTACAAAATATTGAGTAGAGTTCCCTGTGCTAAATAGTAGGTCCTTGTTGATTATTTGTTCTAAATATAGTAGTGTGTATATGTTCATCCCAAACTCCAAATTTATCTCTCCCCCCCGCCACCCTTTCCCCTTTGGTAACCATAAATTTGTTTTCTATGTCTGTGGGTCTATTTTCATTTTGTGAATAAGTTCATCTGTATAATTTTTTTTGGGTTCCACATCTCAGAGGTATCTATGACCCAAAGGCTATGATCTGAGGCCTTAAATCAGGAAAGAAATTAAAGGGGGAAAATGTTTTTACCATAAAACCTCTACTAGGTAAGAAGCCACTCATCATATTATTATAAGTGATGGATGGAAGAGAAGTTTGATGCCATAGGAATAATATAAGAGCATTTGATTGCCTCAGGTCGAACGTGTAAAGTGCTGCAGAAACAACCCCATCACCTGTGGAAGGTGTGAGCTATGCCCCTCTCACCAGCCAGTGGTGGGGAAATGTGATGAGAGTTTGTACCTTGGCTCTGACACTCCAGAGCTCCATATGAGAGTCGCAAAGAGTCAGCAGCAACTGCTTGCAGACTGTGCTCTGGTTTATCGAGAGCTGTTGCTCATTTTAGCCAAAAAAGCCTACTTTGAAAGAAAGGAAAGGGGAAAGTAATCAGAGATGTTCTCTTTCCTCTGATACATATTCTGGAAGATTCCCAAAGGGATGGGAGAATTGGGATGTGTAAATAATCTGGCTAAGCTGGACAAAAATAAGAATAAAGAATGGAAATGAGCATAGCTCTACTTCTAGCAAGTTTGCCCCTGGAGGGTACGAGGCCCCTTGTATTATGATCTCACTTAATTCTGACAGCAGCCCGGGGAGAAAGCCCTGTGTTATCATCATACTTCTACAAGTGACATCAAGAGGAGTTTAGGTCATGCAGTCAGAGGTCCTGGTGTCAGGACTTGAACCTACTCTGTCCTGCCCCATAGCCTGTGTTCTAAGCCAATGGTCAGCAAACTGTGGTCCCTGGGCCAATGCCAACCTGCTTTCTGTTTTTGCAAATAAAGTTTTATTGGAACATGGCCCCTCTCAGGTGCTTATGTGTGGTCTATTGGTGTATTTGCACCCCAGTGGCAGAGGTGAGAGATTGTGACAGAGGCTGTCTGACCCATGCAGGACCAAGGCCCAGAGCAAAATGAAAATTCAGGGCTTCATGTTCATACATTATTGAGAATTTAAAAATGGTGACAGGGGAGACCTTCAAGATGGCGGAGGAGTAAGATGTGGAGATCACCTTACTTCCCACAAACACATCAGAAATACATCTACATGTGGAACAACTCATACAGAACGCCTACTGAATGCTGGCAGAAGACCTCAGACTTCCCAAAAGATACGTATATATTTTTTCCTTTTTGTCTTTTTGTGAGTGTGTATGTGCATGCTTCTTTGGGTGATTTTGTCTGTATAGCTTTGCTTTTACCATTTTTCCTAGGGTTCTGTCTGTCAGTTTTTTGTTTTTTTTTTAGTATAGTTTTTAGCTCTTGGTATCATTGGTGGATTTGTTTTTTGGTTTGGTTGCTCTCTTTCTTTCTCTTTCCTTTTTTATTACTTAAAATTTTCTTTTATTTTTAATAATTAAAAAAATTTTTATTTTAATAAATTTATTTTATTTATTCTTTCCTTCTTCTTTCTTTCCTTCTTTCCTTCTTTCTTTCGTTCTTTTTTTCTCCCTTTTCTTCTGAGCCGTGTGGCTGACAGGGTCTTCATGACCTGGCCAGGTGTCAGGCCTGAGCCTCTGAGGTAGGAGAGCCGAGTTCAGGACATTGGTCCACCAGAGACCTCCTGGTTCCACGTAACATCAAACAGTGAAAGCTCTCCCAGAGATCTCCATCTCAATTTTAAGACCCAGCTCCACTCAATGACCAGCAAGCTACAGTGCTGGACGCCCTATGCAAAACAACTAGCAAGACAGGAACACAACCCCACCCCTTAGCAGAGAGGCTGCCTAAAATCAAAATAATGTCACAGACACCCCAAAACACACCACCGGATGCGGTCCTGTCCACCACAAAGACAATATCCAGCCTCATCCACCAGAACACAGGCACCAGTTCACTGACCAGGAAGCCTACACAACCCACTGAACCAACCTAAACCACTGGGGGCAGACACCAAAAACAATGGGAAATACGAACCTGCAGCCTGTGAAAAGGAGATCCCAAATACAGTAAGTTAAGCAAAATGAGAAGACAGAGAAACACAGCAGATGAAGGAGCAAGGTAAAAACCCACTAGACAAAACAAATGAAAAGGAAATAGGCAGCTTACCTGAAAGAGAATTCAGAGTAATGATAGTAAAGTGATCCAAAATCTTGGAAATAGAATGGAGAAAATACAAGAAATGGTTAACAAGGGCCTAGAGAAATGAAAGAGCAAACAATGATGAACAACACAATAAATGAAATTAAAAATTCTCTAGAAGGAATCAATAGCACAATAACTGAGGCAGAAGAATAGATAAGTGATCTGGAAGATAAAATAGTGGAAATAACTACCACAGAGCAGAAAAAAGAATGAAAAGAATTGAGTACAGTGTCAGAGACCTCTGGGACAACATTAAATGCACCAACATTCGAATTATAGGGGTCCTAGAAGAAGAGAAAACAAAAGGGACTGAGAAAATATTTGAAGAGATTGTAATTGAAAACTTCCCTAATATGGGAAATGAAATAGTCAGTCAAGTCCAGGAAGTGCAGAGGGTCCCATACAGGATAAATCCAAGGAGAAATATGCCAAGACACACACTAATCAAACTATCAAAAATTAAATACAAGAAAAAATATTAAAAGCAGCAAGGGAAAAACAGCAAATAACATACAAGGAAATCCCCATAAGGTCAAGAGCTGATCTTTCAGTAGAAACTCTGCAAGCCAAAAGGGAGTAGCAGGACATATTTAAAGTGATGAAAGGGGAAAATCTACAATTTAGATTACTCTACCCAGCAAGGATCTCGTTCAGATTTGATGGAGACAAGCCTTTACAGACAAGCCAAAGCTAAGAGAATTCAGCACCACCAAACCAGCTTTACAACAAATGCTGAAGGAACTTCTCCAGGCAGGAAACACAAGAGAAGGAAAGACCTACAACAGCAAACCCAAAACAATTAAGAAAATGGTAATAGGAACATACATATCGATAAATACATTAAATGTAAATGGATTAAATGCTCTAACCAAAAGACACAGACTGGCTGAATGGATACAAAAACAAGACCCATACATATGCGGTCTATATGAGACACACTTCAGACCTAAGGACACATACAGACTGAAAGTGAGGGGATGAAAAAAGATATTCCATGCAAATGGAAATCAAAAGAAAGCTGGTAGCAATTCTCATATCAGACAAAATAGACTTTAAAACAAACATTATTACAAGAGACAAAGAAGGACACTACATAATGATCAAGGGATCAATCCAAGAAGAAGATATAACAATTGTAAATATTTATGCACCCAACATAGGAGCACCTCAATACATAAGACAAATGCTAACAGCCATAAAAGGGGAAATCGACAGTAACACAATCATAGTAGGGAACTTTATCACCCCACTTTCACCAATGGATAGATCATCCAAAATGAAAATAAATATGGAAACACAAGCTTTAAATGATACATTGAACAAGATAGGCTTAATTGATACTTATAGGACATTCCATCCAAAATCAACAGAGTACACTTTCTTCTCAAGTGCTCATGGAACATTCTACAGGATAGATCATATCTTGGGTCACAAATCAAGCCTTGGTAAATTTAAGAAAATTAAAATCATATCAAGTATCTTTTCTGACCACAATGCTATGAGACTAGATATCAATTACAGGAAAAAATCTGTAAAAAATACAAACACATGGAGGCTAAACAATACACTACTAAATAACCAACAGATCACTGAAGAAATCAAAGAGAAAATCAAAAAATACCTAGAAACAAATGACAATGAAAACACAACGATCCAAAACCTATGGGATGCAGCAAAAGCAGTTCTGAGAGGGAAGTTCATAGCAATACAATCCTACCTTAAGAAACAAGAAACATCTCAAATAAACAACCTAATCTTACAACTAAAGCAATTAGAGAATGAAGAACAAAAAAAACCCCAAAGTTAGCAGAAGGAAAGAAATCATAAAGATCAGATCAGAAATAAATGAAAAGAAATGAAGGAAACAATAGCAAAGATCAATAAAACTAAAAGCTGGTTCTTTGAGAAGATAAACAAACTTGATAAACCATTAGCCAGACTCATCAAGAAAAAAATGGAGAAGACTCAAATCAATAGAATTAGAAATGAAAAAGGAGAAGTAACAGCTGACACTGCAGAAATACAAAGGATCATGAGAGATTACTACAAGCAATTAAATGCCAATAAAATTGACAACCTGGAAGAAATGGACAAATTCTTAGAAAAGCACAACCTTCCGAGACTGAACTAGGAGCAAATAGAAAATATAAACAGACCAACCACAAGCACTGAAATTGAGACTGTGATTAAAAATCTGCCAACAAACAAAAGCCCAGGACCAGATGGCTTCACAGGTGAATTCTATACAAACTTAGAGAAGAGCTAACACCTATCCTTCTCAAACTCTTCCAAAATATAGAATAGGGAGGAAAACTCACAAATTCATTCTACGAGGCCACCCTCACCCTGATACCAAAACCAGACAAGGATGTCACAAAGAAAGAAAACTACCTACCAATATCACTGATGAACATAGATGCAAAAATCCTCAACACAATACTAGCAAACAGAATCCAAAATCACATTAAAAGGATCATACACCATGATCAAGTGGGGTTTATCCCAGGAATGCAAGGATTCTTCAATATACACAAATCAATCAATGTGATAAACCATATTAACAAATTGAAGGAGAAAGACCATATGATCTTCTCAATAGATGCAGAAAAAGCTTTTGACAAAATTCAACACCCATTTATGATAAAAACCCTCCTCCAGAAAGTAGGCATAGAGGGAACTTACCCCAACATAATAAAGGTCATATATGACAAACCCACAGCCAACATCGTTCTCAATCGTGAAAAACTGAAACCATTTCCTCTAAGATCAGGAACAAGACAAGGTTGTCAACTCTCACCACTATTAGTCAACATAGTTTTGGAAGTTTTAGCCACTGCAATCAGAGAAGAAAAAGAAATAAAAGGAATCCAAATCAAAAAAGAAGAAATAAATCTGTCACTGTTTGCAGATGACATGATATTATACATAGGGAATCCTAAAGATGCTACCAGAAAACTACTAGAGCTAATCAATGAATTTAGTAAAGTAGCAGGATACAAAATTAATGCACAGAAATCTCTTGCATTCCTATACATCAATGTGAAAAATCTGAAAGAGAAATTAAGGAAACACTCTCATGTACCATTGCAACAAAAAGAATAAAATACCTAGGAATAAACTTACCTAAGGAGACAAAAGATCTGTATGCAGAAAATTATAAGACACTGATGAAAAAAATTGAAGATGATACAAACAGATGGAGACATATACCTTGATCTTGAATTGGAAGAGTCAACATTGTGAAAATGACTGTACTACCCAAAGCAATTTACAGATTCAATGCAATCCCTATCAAACTAGCAATGGCATTTTTCACAGAACTAGAACAAAAAATTTCACAATTTGTATGGAAACACAAAAGACCCCGAATAGCCAAAGCAATCTTGAGAAAGAAAAACGGAGCTGGAGGAATCAGGCTCCCTGACTTCAGACAATACTATAAAGCTACAGTAATCGAGACAGTATGGCACTGGCACAAAAACAGAAATATAGATCGATGGAACAGGATAGAAACCCCAGACATAAACCCACATACATACGGTCACCTTATTTTTGATTAAGGAGGCAAGAATATACAATGGAGGAAAGACAGCCTCTTCAATAAGTGGTGCTGGGAAAACTGGACAGCTCCATGTAAAAGAATGAAATTAGAACACTTCCTAACACCATACACCAAAATAAACTCAAAATGGATTAAAGACCTAAATATAAGGCCAGACACTATAAAACTCTTAGAGGAAAACAGGCAGAACACTCTATGACATAAATCACAGCAAGATCCTTTTTGATCCACCTCCTAGAGAAATGGAAATAAAAACAAAAATAAACAAATGGGACCTAATGAAACTTAAAAGCTTTTGCACAGCAAAGGAAACCATAAACAAGACAAAAAGACAACCCTCAGAATGGGAGAAAATATTTGCAAATGAAGCAACTGACAAGACATTAATCTCCAAAATTACAAGCAGCTAATGCAGCTCAGTATTAAAAAAACAAACAACCCAATCTAAGATTGGGCAGAAGACCTAAATAGACATTTCTCCAAAGAAGATATACAGATTGCCAACAAACACATGAAAGGAGGCTCAACACCACTAATCATTAGAGAAATGCAAATCAAAACTACAACGTGTCACTGCAAACCAGTCAGAATGGTCATCATAAAAAATCTACAAACAATAAGTGCTGGAGAGGGTATGGAGGAAAGGGAACCTTCCTGCACTGTTGGTGGGAATGTAGATTGATACAGCCACTGTGGAGAACAGTATGGAGGTTCCTTAAAAAATTAATAATAGAACTACCATACGACCCAGCAATCCCACTACTGGGCATATACCCTGAGAAAACCATAATTCAAAAAGAGTCATGTACCACAATATTCATTGCAGCTCTATTTACAATAGCCAGGACATGGAAACAACCTAAGTGTCCAGCAACAGATGAATGGATAGAGAAGATGTGGCGCATATATACAATGGAATATTACTCAGCCATAAAAAGAAATGAAATTGAGTTATTTGCAGTGAGGTGGATGGACGTGGAGTCTGTCATACAGAATGAAGTAAGTCAGAAAGAGAATAACAAATACCATATGCTAACACATATATATGAAACCTAAAAAAAAACAAACCTAGGGGCAGGACAGGAATAAGGACGCAGACGTAGAGAATGGACTTGAGGGCATGAGAAGGTGGAAGGGTAAGCTGGGATGAAGTGAGAGAGTGGCATGGACATATATACACTACCAAATGTAAAATAGATAGCTAGTGGGAAGCAGCTGCATAGCACAGGGAGATCAGCTCTGTGCTTTGTGACCACCTAGAGGGGTGGGATAGTGAGGGTGGGCGAGAGATGCAAGAGGGAGGAGATATGGGGATATATGTATATGTATAGCTGATTCACTTTGTTAGAAAGCAGAAACTAACACACCATTGTAAAGCAATTACACTCCAATAAAGATGTTAAAAAAAATAAAAAGTTTGAATAGCCTAAGGAAAAAAAATGGTGACAGCAGTGCATTAAACCAAGCACAGGGACCTTCTAAGTGTGGGGCATTGTGCACCTGCCCATGAAGCCAGCTCTGGGCCCACAAAGTCTGCACTATTACTAGATGGCAGTAATGGAAAACCTGTGCTGCTCTCCAATGTTTTCACATTTTCAGCCCATGATCAAGCTTCACCGGTCCACAAACAAGAGCAGTGGGTGAGGTTTCCCACAAATTTAAACCATTTAGATGGATTCAACATAAAAGCTATCCTTTTGCTTGGGAGTCTATCCTTTAGAAGTTTGGTGTTAAAATCCTCTTTTTGATGAAATGTTAGGAAGGGTAAATGGTAGACATTTATTTGTCTTATGTCCTTAATTGGCAAAATAAAAGTTTATTACTTATGTCAAGAATCTGATTAAAAAAGAATTACTGGTGTAGTGGTCATCAGAGGTGTATGATATTCAGTGGGTAGGTTGAAGAAAACATGGCGCTGCATAAAACACGGAGCAAGATCTAAACCACACTATCTTACACACATAAAAAAAATACTGTTTCAAAGATTTATGTATAATAAAGATATATCTATATCAATATCTATCTACCTATAGATAGATAGATATGTCAAATAAGGGGTTGGGGAGAGAGGACAGGATTGAAAATGGGGTTAAAGAGAAATCATAAAATAAGACAAGAGAAGGGCCTTTGTGACAAGTGATGTTCATAATATGCCTTAACCGAGAACCCAATTAACTGAACCTTCGTCACCTGAGGTATGCAATACAAACCGTCCCCCTACTAATGCTTGAAATTCCGATTGGAGAAGCACAGCAACCTGTGATGGGCAGCACCCCTCCCGCCCCTGCTGCCCCACCTCATATCACCACAAACCCAGTATTCCAATCGCACTTTACAATTTGCAAAGCAATCTCTCATTTATTAGCTCTTTGGATCCTTCCAACACTCTAGTGTTGTTGAAATTATTATCCTCATTTACAGACAAGAAACTCAGAAAGATTAAAGTAATTAACCATTCAACAACAACAACAAAAAAAACATGGTAGAATCTAGACTCAGAGTCAGGTCCTCTGGCTTGTGTTATCATTCTTTTTTCAGTCAACCCCCAAAGGGGACACCTTCCCAATGGGATGAGGTTCATCACATGTTAGGGGTCACAACAAAATTAAGAAATGTTTGCTTTTCTAAAAAACAATTGCTGGCATCTTGGAATGCACTTACAAATGCAGAAGGTGTTCTTTCCTCTGGTCTCTACCTCTTCCTTATTGTTTCTCTTATCCTCATCACAGAATGATGGAGCCAAAAGTGACCCTCAGAGACAATTCTCATTTTGCTCCAGTGAAAGGACAAAAGTCAAATAATTATAGAGCGGAAATGATTCATGCTTTAGATGATCTAATTCTGCTTCTCTCAGAGTCCTTAGTGTACCTGTCATGTCTACAGCCTTGCAGACGGGCTGGCTTTGCTCACGGCTTCCTTGAATCTCTCCTGGTGCATTGTCATCCTCTTCCCGTCCACTGAAAAACAGCTGCTCCTCTCCCATTGCAGACTTGAAGACTGTCATTAATTTCTCTGTTAGCTGCCTTTCTTTAGGCTAATTAAACCGAGATCCTTTTGCATTTTTTTCACAAAGACTATCCTAAGACATCATCATTTGGGGTTTTCATTCCTCTTGCACTTCACACTCTCCTGTTCCCCACTTAGATGTTGCATGGCATCTCTGGAGGCCAACGGTGAGAATTTAGATCAATGGTTTTCAGTGTCCTCTCTGGACGAGCAGCATCAGCACCATCGGCACCACCAGGAATTTGTTAGAAAAGCAAATCATTAGGCCCCATACCTACCAAATCAGAAACTCTGGCACTGGGGCCTTACAATCAGGTTTAACAAATTCTCCAGGGAATTCTGATACATGGTAAAGCTGGAGAGTTATTTTTCAGCACTCTCTTTCCCCTCCCTTTGTCGGCAAAATGCTTTTTAGCCCCCTTCATGTTGGGCGTGGCCACATGACTTGCATTGGCCAGTGGAATGTGAGTCAGTGTGAGACAAGCCTTAAATGTGCTGGCGGGACTTGGGTTGGCTCTTGCATACCAGTGATTTATCGTTAAGACGAACGCACCCCGGGTCCAAGAGAGTGTGGAGTTACCTGGAACAGAACACTTCAGTTTGTTTCAAAGAGAAGTGGAAGCAGAGATAAATTCTTTAGAAGTCTGTCTCCCTTACAGTCTAGACTCGGCCATGGACAGTATATGACACATTAGGAAGTACAGACGTGTCCAGTGAACCAACAGTCTATTGCACATGCTGCTTAAAGCAAACAAACAATAAATAAATGGAGAGAAATGATTAAATGAAGTACAGTATACATTTTAGGCCAACTTTTTTTAGACAACCTTTTGTATTCTTTAGGGGTAAAATAAAATCTCAATCACAGCAGATTAACTAAATACAGCAGATGAAGTAAATAATTTTTTCACCTTGTATGATGTCTGGAGAGAGATGGATGCTGTCATGGGTTCGGTGTGTGGATGATATCAGATCAGCTCGTGTGTGAAGAAGGGGCTGGCACTGAGTTTGTCCCTCTCTAGGTATTTCAAATAGAGGGTGTTTAATAAAGGAAATGACTATGTAAGGGTCAGAAGTGCAGAAAAGCAAATGGGGAGCATGACACCCTCCAGATATTAGCAGCATCATGAAGGGCTAGAGAGATAAAAAGGGACAACTCTGAGGCATATTCGGAGATCCCCAGCAGATCTGAGCTCAGACACCTCTGGCATTCTCCTGCTTACAAGTGCATCCTGTACTAACTTTTCTCACTTTCCCACAATCCTACCACTTCTTCTTAGATTACTACTACGATAACCACTTGCGTCCACATCCTTATCTATAGGTGCTAAAGATCACCCATCATGGTTTCTGAGAACAGTTTTATTACACAAATGGGTTTTGTTTCCACAACGTGTGATCTTTAACAAAATGGTTTGAGGGGTCTTCGTGGGTTCTCCCAGAAGCAAAGCTGAGATAAGGATATGGCTTACAAAACTTGACCAGGAAAATGTAAAGTAATTAAACAATTAAAAAAAAATAAAAGTTGTGTTAGATTACATACAACATAAAATTTTCTAACAACTATTTTGAAGTGTACAGTTCACAGTGGTGTGCAACCGTCACCACCACCCGTCTCCAGAACTTTTCATCTTGCGAAACTGAAACTCTGTACCCATGAAACAATAACTCCCTATTTCCCACTATACTAGCCCCTGGCAACCACTAGTCTACTTTTGGTCTCTATGCATTTGACTACTTTAGGAACTTCATGCATGTGGAATCATACACAGTTTGTCTTTTTGTGTCTGGCTTATTTCACTCAGCATAATGTCCTTAAGGTTCATCCATGTTGTGGCAGGTGCCAGAATTTCCTTCCTTTTTAAGGCTGCATAATATTCCATTGTGTGTACATACCACATTTAGTTTATTTATTCATCAATGGACACTTTCATTTTTTAGCTATTGGGAAGAATGCTGTTATGAACAAGGTGTACAAGGAAGTGAACGGTTCTTACAGCAGCCTTCTTTGAGAAGTGGGTAAAGAAGATAAATTTATGTAGAAAATAGTTGAGTGCAGTCATGCTAAATTTGAATTGATTGTGTCTAGTTAGTTTATAGAGACATAAATAGAGACAACAAATTGAATGCCTTGAGAGAGGTTAAACATGAGAACAGAAATCTGAAAAGAGGAAATTCATAAAATATTTAAGTGATTTTCATTAGGATGGGAGTGGGTTGGGATATAACTGCTGAGGTAAGGGGGGTGTATTGGATTTTCTAGACTCATCCCAAGACAAATAACAGAAGTCTAAGCTCAACAAAATCTTTCTGGTGGGTCACAATATAGAGAAGTCAGATGGAGAAAGCACACGGACTGAAGTAAAAATTGAGAACCAATGTTTCGGGAAGATAATCTATGAAAGAGCAGACTTGGTAGAAGACAGAGCACCATTCAGAAACAGGACAGAATGCAGTTACTAGTGGAGATTTTGAAATATTGGAACGAAAACAGAGCTCTTTGAAAATTGAAGTTAGAGGAAATCTCTAGTAGGAGAGACAGAGAATCATTCAGAAAATATTTATTTACTTCTTTTACATTTATTTACTTCTTTTAGAAACAATGCTTGGACATTCCTTGTGGCAGATTCTACTTTCCAAAGATGGACACGGCATTACCTCTGGAAACCAATGCTCTTCTAGAACATTCCCAGTAGGGAGTAGAATCTAATTCTCTTCTCCTAGAATCTGGATAAACTCGGGACTCACTTGTAACTAAGAGAATTCAGTGGAAATGATGTTGTGTGACTCCCACTCCTGGGTCCAAAAAGTCTTCATAACGTCTGCCTTGCAGCAGGAATACTCGGTCTTGAAGCCCTTAGTTGTGACGAAAGTAGCCTTCTATCCTGAGACAGCCACGCTGTAAGGAAGTACAACTAACCAGATGGAGAGAGACCAAACTGAGAGGCTCTGAGCCTATGGAAGAGAAAAAGATGCTCAGAAAGTCCCCAGCTGTTATGTCTCCTGCAACTGCAAACTGGGAGACCCTGAGGCAGAACCATTGAGACTGTGGGTCAGGAACTAGCCCCTCCCTGATTCCTGACCCACAGACCCCATGAGAGATAATGAGAATGGTTCTTGCTTTATGCAACTACATTTTGGAGTGGTTTGTTACACAGCCTTAGATGCCAGAGCACTACTTGTGGGCCAGGTGCCATTTTGTGTGCTGAGGGTCAGTGGTTTGAAAATAGAACTGCCCTTGGTTTCATGAGGTGTACACACCAGGTAGAAACAGAGAAAATGAGGGTGATTAGACTCAACACCCATCAAAGAGATAGGATGGAATGACAAAGAATGGCAGAGAAAAATACCAATGACCCCGGCTGGCTAGGACTTTTCTGGCATTTTGGGGTGAAGGAGATGAAAGTATCTTATATGCAAGAGAAGTGCTGTTCCTTCCCCACTTCCTTGCTGCTGGTAGGATGGGAAGTGAGGTGCAGAAACACCAGGGGGGAGGAAGGAAGAGGGAAAGATAGAAACTTTGATGCCTCTCTGGGGCAAGTGTAACCTGAGCGATGCAAAGGTGTGGTAAACCAGTTCCTAGAGATGAGCAAAATGCTGTTACAATAATCTCCCTTTTGGGGGCACTCAGGGGTCACGCTTCCTTAAAGGTACTCATTGTTAAGCCGTGGGCAGAACCATGCCTAGCTGTGGGTGCTTTGTGGCCAGAACAAAGGACAAAAAAGGTATACACTCCCCCCTATGCCCCAATATAATTTGTAGCATTTTAATCTTTCTACTTGTCTCCGCTTATGAATTTCTTATAGAATTATTTAATGATGTGAGTTCAATGGGCAATTTGAAAATCTACTTAATTTACCGTTTCTTTCCTCAGCGATGCAGTGAGGCACTGCACGCCATACTGCAGAGGCAGCAGGCTTAATGTGGCCGAGAGAAAAATCATCTGACACGAGACAATTAATACTTAAGCAGCCTCAGATGCTCAATCCTGGGATCCCTATAACCATGACAGGATGGTGGGGAGCTTCGCAGATCAAAGGAAGAGTGGATCACGTTAAAGAAACAGCATCAAACACATCTCACGCCCAGTCTCGGAATGCCCCCCGTGTGTCTAGACGTCCTATGATGTGAAGGGAATGAGTTTTACAGAACAAATGCAATACAAGCAAAGGAGCAGAGGATGTAATCGTAAATTGAGTCAGTAATCTGGAAAAGGAGACATGGAGAATATGCCCAGTAGCAATGCGGGAACGTGTTCCTGTAATAAGCTCGGGAATCACCTGTACAGATCTCTGACATTAGTGAATATATATTAGTAATTTAGGATGACTAAGAATATTCACGATTCTTCTGAATGGACCAAGAACATTGACTGGAGACAAAGGACAGAGTTTGGGGGGAGGAGAGGCTGCACAAACAGGCGTTAAGAGTCCTCATGTCGCAGATGTATCTGAACCACTCCCATTGGCTTGTCTCTCAAGACGTGCCCTCATCAAAGCTGATGGATACCAAGGTGGATCTCACCCAGAGGTGGGGTATTCCACTCCCCTCCACAGGTCAAGTTAGAGCAGCTCATCACGTTTTAGGGCAAATCGATGTCAGAGCACTTGTTCTTTGCATGGGGCAAACGGGTAGGTCTCAGTTTCAAATCCAGTGTGTAATGACTGAAGGGCATGACCTCGCCTGGGAGAGTCTTCGACGGCCTCTGCAGGTCACAGCTCAGTTCTTAACAGAGAAATGTCCGCACAGCTCAGCTGATGGTACTGCTGACGGAAGGTAAAGGTAGCCACCACCAGGCTCCCCTTCCCTACCTTGATGTACATGGAGACTGTGAGAATGTGTCTGGTCATATGGAGGGAAAGCCGCAGACATCAAAACTGTCAACGAGTGCTTTCACAAGCATCACATTCAAACTGGAGAGAGAGACTCAAATTAGTAAGCAAGCCTGCCTCTGTTTCCTAATGCTCATTCAGACAGAGGTTCAATGGCTGGAAATTATTGAAATGAGGCAGATGTCAAGGGGATCCTGCAAATACAGCTCCTTCCCGGCAGCAGTAATTGTGTGCCTACGGTTTCAGGATCTGTGTGAAATCTCCACACTGCGAAGAGTCCTAAAGTACCTGCTGCTGCCACTTTCCATTTTGTTGCCAAGTTGAATGAACACACAGACGGAGTTTAAAGCTCTGGGATGTTCTTGGAGCTGAATCCGAGCACCATGTTTCCAATCGTGAGATGGCGTAAAGCCCCCGTGCGCCATCTCCCACCCCGAACCCAAAACCGTGCACATCATTTCAGGCGACTTCCTCCCTCCTGTCACTGTTTTCCCTCCGTTCCTCCCACTGAAACTGGTCGGTTTGCATTTTCCTTGCTCGGGAAGAGACACAGTCTTGAAATATTAGGTTTCCTCTTGGTTTCTCGGCTGAGCACAGTCGGTCTCCGTTTTTCAAACCAACAGATGTAAAGCATCTAAGAGGTGAGAACATATTCACATTTACGGGGTGGGATGTGGGGAGTTTGCTGTTATGGTTGTTTCTGAAAAGGTGGCCCAAGCCCAGGAATTCCGGGTCTGAAGGAGACAGGAAGAGGGGAGGGGGGTTAAATACAGGTCTTTTTCAGAATCTGTGACCACGTGATGCCCGGAGACATCCCACTGTTGTGAGGACCGCAAAGATGCCAGGAAGGCGGCTCAGCCATTCTCCCCCCTTCAAGAGGGGGCGGGGGCCCATCCAGGTGGCAAACCGAGCTAGACAATGAAACGAGGGTTTTCTTCCAGTGGAAACAGGTCTTTATATTTAGGCTGGATAGGTGAGCAGGTACAACTAAAAGTTGACAAGGAGCTCTTTGTGCTCGAAAATGCCCCTGATGGAATCTGGACACTTAGCTGTCTCAGCGTGGCCCCCTGAGCAAGGGCTTGCATCGCAAACAGGAGGGAGACAGGTCCTACCCGGCATTCATCTGCTCCCACGACCCAGCGCCCCGAGAGCCGGCAGCTGGGTGGGGAGAATGCCAGCACCTTGCAAGCTCCACCCACATGGCTTTTTTTTTCGGGCGGGGCCAGTGTACATATTGCTTTATGTGAAATATTGAATCTAAGTTAAATATTAAAGCTATTTAAGAGAAAAAGCATTTGCCCAATTCAGCATCTGACCTCACCTCACTTTAGAGCAAGGTGGTAAAATACGGCAGAATGGCTTTCTTAAAACTTACTTACATTGACCTTCATACCTTCATTCCACAGAGAATAGTATGCAGAATCTGTGGGGTGTTTTCCCGTTCTCATCAAACAACACCATCAAACAAACAAACAAAAAAAAAAAGGAAGAAAAATAAACTGTCATATGTTACCTTATATACACTACAAGAGTTCAGGTATTTTTAAATGTAAAACTTTTAAGTGTAATATAAAAAAATAGTAGTTGAAAGACATAAATATGTTTTTGACTCCACAAAAGAAGCACCTCATAATTTACACCATCCTTTCTTGAAGAAGAACTTCATCACTCATGAATGACTCGTTTCTCCCCATGGTTAAATATTCACTGTCTATCTGTCTGGTTCATATTTTTTCCACTGAGTTTCAGCACTCAGAAATAACGAATCTATTTGAAACTCAATGCACAAGGAATTTTGTTATAAATTGCAGTAAACTGGCAAAACTCAGAACATGTTAACTTCTGCAAACCAGTGTGGGAAGCTGGGTTGGTTAGTTCACGGAGATGACTGTGACTGCTTCATAGATAACCTACTAGAATCACGTCACTTTAAAAAATTATATCCATTTAACTTCAGTTAGAAAAATATACTTAGAACTTTTTAATCCTGTAATCTGTTAAGATTTAGGTATGTGAAGTTTTTAAAAAAATCACTACTAAGCTAAAATATATGTTCAAAATTGTATTCAATTGCAAACAACCCCTAAACAATAGTTAGAAGGGCAATACACTGTTTCTAGAAGCTTGCCTAGACATGATCTAAAAGAGCCCAAATTGTGAACTTTGCCGATAACTTACACACCGTTTATCATGACTGCAAATTCATGAACTTTGTTAATTCTTCTTTAGTTTGTCTCTATACGTTTCACACACATAAAAACAAAAATAGGTATAAAGATGCTCCAAAAAGCTTGGTCTGGGAACAGATTGGAATTTGGGTTTTAGTCATCAGAGATGTGATAAACAACACTGGGCCTTAACGTAGAAAACAGATTGAGTTTTTTTAATGGGACATCAAACAAGACTTTATTACCATCTATTAGGTTCAACCCAAAGCTCAGGAAATCGCATGAATGAGCATCATATATCAGCGTGTCTGTTATTAGATAACAGTATCCCTGAAAACTAGCAAGCCATAGAGTACTTTATACTTTTTTACCTTTATCTTCAGAATTAGCTGACATTCTATCCTCTTACACTGGCCTTACTATTAGTAATAGGGAACCAATGTATAAACCCATTAGTGACACTTTTTCCAGAAGATAAAAACAGTCAAAATTATCTGGCAGCAATTAAGCTTAATGGCTGTATGCAGTAAACAGCAATGGGCTAATTCCAGCTCTGTCAGCCCCATCAGACAATCCCGCATTAGGCAGCCTTTCAGGGATCCATTAAGCATATTCAGAACAACAACAAATTCAATGCTGAAGGCATATGCACTAAACATTACAACAGTGATCTTCTGAAGCCATCATTATCTCTTAAATAGTACTTCCCCCATGTATTATCATTATGCTGTACATTAGAAATACTTTGATTAAACTCCCTTAATTCATAACAGACAGCTGCAGACCATTTATGCAGTTAATCTCAACACAACAGCTATTGAGGAAATATAACAAACGAAGGCTGTAAACTGGAAGTCATTACTATGAAAGATACTGGTTTCCTAGCCCTCTTAGAACAGAGTGCATCATGAATATAGGCTTTGGGTCTACAAGGATGGGGGTGAAGCCATTAATGACCTTCCACTCTCCCTGGAACATCTGTCCTGAGGGTTGTTGTCTTGTAGGCTGGGCGTGTGACCGGTTTAGACAGGGCTGTTTCCTGGGCACTGACTACCCCAAGGGTTTGACCGAGGAGAACCAAAGCTTTGGTATCAGCAAAGTCAAGGCTGGGGTTATGTGAATAATCTCATTGATTTCACTGAATTGTTACCGAAAAGCACTGGCAAACCGTTCTGCTTGTGTGGTATCCTTAGCAACAGCTTCCAATTTCCTTTCCAACACGCAGCGTCTGTTAAAGTTTAATTCATAGTACTTGAGTTCGCATACTTTCAAAAAAGGAGCCCTACGCAGTTTCCCCAGAAGCTTTCTTTCCCACGTGTGTGGTATCTTTATTGAACAGTTTAGAAAAACCTCCGTGCAAAAAATTCCCACCCCCAGCAATTTAAGTAGCCACACCGCAAGTTCATGTTCTGCTGAGTAAAATATGCACTGGCTTAATTTGATGTACAAGAAAGCTGTGTAAACTTCCCCTATAATATACCTTCACAAACTCTTTCCTTTTCGCAGGTAGAGAAACCATAAACATGCACATGAATGGGCTCTATGTGCCTGGCAATTTTTCCCCTCACATAGGGTTTATTTCAAAGTTCAAAACCACAGACATCGTGTCTACCTTTTGATGAAATGGCCAACTAATTAAAACATAAATTTCGCGTCCCCTTGCCAACTCCGACAGTACATTCAGTTTTCAGGCTTAGCATCAATGAATTAAATATTGATTCCAAACGTAAAGCACCCTCATTGTGGAGCGATAAGGGTTTAGCTTCAGAGGCAAAGACCAGTCCCAGTGGCGGTTTACTCTGAATGTCTCAGGGGATTTCGACCTTGTGGTTAAGTTGGCCCATCCCTCCAAGACGTCCGTGAACTCAAGACTGTTCATGCTTGCTGCCCATTTGCAGAGACTAGATAGGCTGGGTGGAGGCGACTCGACACTCTGGCCCCTCGGTGACCTCTGGTGCAGTAGAGACCCCTTCTTCCCCTCTCCCACGTTTCCACCCACCCCCTCCTAGAACACCATGCTTCTTAAAAAAGGGCAACTCTGGGCTTCCCTGGTGGCGCAGTCTGCCTTCCGATGCAGGGGACACGGGCTCGTGTCCCGGTCCGGGAGGATCCCGTATGCCGCGGAGCGGCTGGGCCCGTAAGCCATGGCCGCTGAGCCTGCGTGTCCGGAGCCTGTGCTCCGCAATGGAAGAGGCCACAACAGTGAGAGGCCCGCGTACCGCAAAAAAAAAAAAAAAAAAGAAAGGCAACTCTGCGGAACTTTCCTTATTTTTTTCTCCTTTCCCTTAAATTTGTTTGAAAGTCGTGAATATAGTGACTGCTTGCTCTATCCCTTATTTCTCAGACTTGCTTTTGCGACAAAGCTGTGATGAAGCAGCCCCGGGCACCTGGATATCCTGAGGTCAATTTCAGGCCTGAAGTGCAGTTTGGACCAGCCAGGACTTTCACGCATTTTGACAAGTCTTCCCGTCCTGAGACCTCACTCCCTGCCACTTCAAGTTCCTGAGGCACAGATCAGTTTGAGAAAATAATGTCCCTCCTTAGAAATTCACAACACCTGTCAGCATAGGAAAGCCTCCAAGTTCTAGAAAAAAAGAAGCCTGGTTTGACTGTGATTAACTCAGTTCACCAATCCTACCCAACGGATTTCTCCTTCAACAGAATAACCGTTAACATCTTATAGGGCATCAATCTTTTATAGTCTATTTTGGGGACATGTTTTTCTAAATTCCTGCTTGTAATATTATTGCCTCAAGATTAATCTGTGATAGGAAAGAGCAAGGCTGTGATTTGATTAATTATGTTTTCTTCTGATTTTTGTTTGTAAGATTTGGTTTAACTTAAAGCTATTCCACCGTTGACAAGTGCCATCAGCAAACGAAAATGTGTTTGGAATTCACAAGTTTTTGGACTTCCATCGAGGTTGCCATTCATTCCCGGAATCTAAAAGCATCAAACAGTGTTTACAGGGAATTTTTTGTTTTCTGATTGAGGGTAAGCTTTTCTTCAACTAATGAATAGATCTTCGCAACTGATGTTACACATATGGATAATTCACGAATGTGCTAATTTTCCCTGTGCTGTGGAACATTATCTTAGCTACAACACAATTATATCATGCATCCAGAGTTCTATCTAGACATATTTACATACATCAATGTCTGCGTCTATTCAGGAAACTTCAAATTATGTGCAGGTAACTTCTACATTCCAATTTGAAGTGTGTTGCTTGGGAACTCAGTATACACTTTCCAAAAGAAATGTATTACACATGGTGTTTATGTTCACGATCTAACCTATGAAAAAGTCTGTTTAATCCCCTGCACCTGCATGGCTGAGAGCTACATAACCGCAATTAGCCAAATATCAGGACAGTTGCTGTGCTGGTAAATTAAACCAAGTAGAAAAGTCATAAGGCGATGAAATTTGCTAAGAAATCCTTTTAAATGTTTGATCGAAAATGCTAAAGCTTGAGGAAATATCGGTTTAATTGTAAAAGATGAGGTTGTAAACGGAGATTTGTGTGCGTGTGTAGCTTCTGTTGCAAATTTCTAATTGCAACATTTCTAATTTTTCTTCTAAACATCCTCTCCTACTCCAGCCCTCTGTTATATAGACAGCACAGTAAATCTCTTTTGAGGAAAAAGGAGTAAGACCCCTGTAAGGAATATAAGTGAAACAAAGAATTAGAGAGAACAGAAAAAAAAAAAAGTTTCCTATGAAATCTAGGTAAGAATTGGCAGTGATAAGGAAAGGAGAAAGTAGCTTTCACACACGCACACACACACACACACACACACACACACAAACACAAGAAATCTTTGTTCCTTTGATGGATTTAGGTGAAATATGAGGAGCGAAATACAGAACAAGTTGGGGAACAGCATGTGTGCAGTGATTTTTCTGAAGGTGGCCATTTGGAGCGGGGCTCAAGCAGGGAGAATAGTCTTGCACATGCTCCCGGTGTCCAGTGTGTCTTGGATTGTGCCCCAAACACCCATATAGCCACCCACCCCCAACTTTTGCAAAGATTCCTGCTGTAGAGTTTAGTTCCTGTGACTAAGGTCCAGCTCCCCTTCCTGGGTTTGCTGTCGGGTTCTCCACTGAGCTGGTGCCCGGGCACCTTAACCCTCATTAGTCCTTTGCCCCAGAAAGCTGGCCCCTGCCCACTGTACTCCACCCACCGCCTTGACCCCGATGTGGACCCCTCTCCAGTCCCCACCCCGTTGCCTCCTCCTTTCCCCCCTGCGCCCAGCTGCTTCCTTCTGTTCCGGGTCCTTCAAGAGCTTCTCATCACCTGGGCTCAGGTCAGCCTTCCCTGCCGTCCGCTGGTCTACTGTCCCGCCTCCACACTTTACACTGTTCTCGGAGTAGCCTTAATAAATGTCAGCTCGACCTTGGCTGAACCCTCCGATGAGCATCACCCAGCCCCTGCCTTATGTCTCCGCTCCTGGGCGCCAGCTCTCCTGACCTCCTGGCTCTTCCTCAAATGCACAATGTTTATTCTCAACTCCTGGCCCCCTCCCCCTCACTTCTTCCCTGTTAACTGCCTCCTACTCATCAATACTGAGTTCATTTATCATGTGTTTGGAACGTCTCAGTCTCCGGATAAGTAAGATGCACCTACTCACTGAATTATAATTCACGGAACTGTAATTACTTTCTTTTCTCACTTTGACCCACGTGAAAACAAGAACATTTCATTTGGCATCAGGAGCCTGGAGACTATTTCTTGGAACACAGTAGGTACTTAAAAAAATATTCATCGGATGAAGGGACCAGAGAACATACAAAAATGCCGAGTACAGCGATTCCTCCTCTTTCGGGCACACTGTAGAGCTGCAGAATTCTTAGATGGGTAACAGTGAGTTATTAGTAGATATGAACTACATTCTATAGAGAAAAAGGTATTCACAGTGTTCACATGAAAAGGTTAACAAGTGCCGATCTGCCTGTGGTAGGATTACAAGTGGCTTCATTCAACTTTTACAGGCATCAGTGTCTCGCTTAAATTGTTTTTGAAAAGCATGGGCTATTTTCATTATGAGAAAAACTGAGAGATACTGAAAAAAGTAAAGTGTCTCCTTAGCATGGTTCATGACTTTGCAAAGAGACAGGACACACAGGGCCCACTGCTGCCTCCTGTGTGGCCCCTGGGCCTCTGGTCTATTCGGCTCTTCTTGCCCCTCTGTTTCCCTCATTCTCTTGCTTTCCCCCGTGGCGTCTGTGATGGGCGATTTGGCCTTGACCTGGTGAGATTTGGCTCATGTTGGAATGCGGGTGGGATGCTTCCAATATCAGTGTGATTGTCCAGGTTAGTCACCTCTACTGAGATGGACCATTGTGTATTGTTGATCAGCTGATCCCCGTGTTGACATGTCCCAAAGTTGCGGTGGAAGGGGCGCTGAGCCTTGCTAGAGGACTCACTTCTCCCGGCATTCCTGGAGACGTGGGTTTGCTCGAAGGGAGAGTCGTGGACCGTCGTTTACTTGCCTCAAGACACGCAGAACCAATTTTTCATAAGGAGACAGAGTGGCTGGTTTACCAAACAAAAATAAAGGAACTCAGCCAAAGGGCCACACAAGGTCCCGCCAGAAGCTGTGTGTGTCCCGAGCATCCTCTGGACCATTAAGGCAGCACCTCTGCCCACGGCGGGGCTGAGTGCAGAGCCCACCCCATACGTGCTGTTCACGGGCTAGTCTTTCTGAGTTCCACTGAATGGGCCTTTCATTCCTATGAAAGTTGGTGAATTCTCTTAAATAGCAATGCAATATTTCATGTTTTTTCCTAACACTACATCTACACGCATATTGAGGAAAATGGGTGTGCTAGTCTAATAGTATTAAAGATGATCAAGAAAAAACATAATATACTTGAAACAGGCCAACCTTCCCTATTCATGACAGCGTCAGGTGACCGGAGGCTTTGTTTAATGTCGAGGTTTGTTGGTATGCTAAATTAATTCAGTTCAACAAACATTTAGTGGGCGTCTCACCCATTCATGGCACCATGCTCCCATGGTAGGGGCTTTGGGGGGATAAACGATACAGGAATTTACAATATGGTGCCTGTAAAAGAACTGAGATATAAATTCTCTCCTCCTTGATCATAACTCGGTAGAATAAACATTTTTATTTGCATTTATTGGATGATTTTCTTTTAACCAAGACTTACTCTGAGACCTCCTTGAAAATTTCGGTAACTTACAAACTCCGTTATCCATAACTTTTCAGAATGATTCTAATTGCTCACTGATCCCTTCATTTACAACCTCTCAACAAATGTTTGTTTAATGCTCCTCTAGGCCAGGAACTGTTCTAGGAACTTAGAGATATAGCAGTGATCAAAACTTTACACACACACACACACACACACACACACACACACACACACACACACTCCTTACCGAGAATGATTACTGGCTGAAGAGAGACAGAGAGCATCTGGCAAGGGTGAGAAGCTCTTCTGAGATGGGGTGTCCGGAAGACTCCCTGAAAAACTGGCATTTGAATGGAGACTTAACAAGCCTGGGGGGTGAGCACACAGGACAGGTGTCCCCGCAAGTACAGAGGCCTGAAGCACAATGAGGTAAGAGTGTCTGCCCAACAGTGAAAAGAGCAAAGCAGCTGAGGAGAGCATGCTGGGTAGGAGGTGATGGCTGAACTGTGATCAGGCTCCAGAACTGAGGGGCTTGTCAGCTGGGACAAGGCCGATGGGCCACATCCTAAGTGGAGGGCGTTGAGCTTAGAAGAGTCCTAATTTGACCTTCCCTAAAACTGGGAGTCACTCTATTGTACACCTGTAACTTGTATAATATTGTATATCGACTATAGTTAAATAAAAGGAAGATCCCTCTGACTACTCCATGGAGAAGAGCTTGCAGAGTAAGTTAACGAAAACAAATAAATAGCTACGCCATTATTTTAGTCCTTGGTCCAAACGAATTTGCACGGACATACTACTCTTTCCTGCTTTCCACGACACGGCTAACAATGTGTCAACACCATTGGTATTATCCAAGAGCCATTTCTACCTAGAAGATTGGGCTCCATGTCTAGAACTTCCCACCAATGAGGTCCTTGTCTGGAAAGGATCCAAATAGAAACTGGGTGACCTGCTGTCTGGAGCCTTGTAGGGGTGGTTCTTACCCTGAAAGGACACGAACCTGGGTGCCTCTAAGCTCCTGTCCTGCTCTGAGACTTGCTATTACTCGGGATTCATTTGCTCAGCACTTAGCAGTATCCACAGCACAGGAGTCTAGGTTTCAGAGAAGATGGGGAGGGGACAGTGGACGTCGGCAGTGCTTCCCCCTCGTGCATTCCGGGAGTGGGTGCGGTGGGAGCAGACTGCTCTCATCTCTCAGCCTCTCCTGAACGCCTCCTCGGCTTGAGAGAGCTCTTTGCCCAAGGTCATGCTGGGTTACCCCGTGTCAGTGACCAGTCGATGTGGGGTTTTAAAGGCCTGACCCCTTTGCTCCATTCTGAAACAAATATGAAGGGCCATTCTAGCCCCGGAGCCCCCCGAGGTTGCTGGGACATTGTCGACACCGCAGCCTGGCATCTCCCTCTGTCCAGTTCTGCTCTATTCCCTTCCTTCCTCCCACGCTGGACATTGGTCCCTATACACGTCCCCACTAACCCTCTTGCAGCCTACATTCCATCCCTGTGTCTGCTTCTTGGGAACCCAAATAGAGAACATCATCGTGTGAGAAAGCAAGTGCCTCTGATGCAGCTCAGGGTTCCTGGGAGCATTTTGAGGATGTGCATCTTCACATAAGCCTCAGGGGGGCCTCGGAGCCAGCCAGGGTCTCTCAAGCCAGAAAGAACACAGGGGTCTCCACGCTCGCTCCAGGGATGGGCAGGGAGTACAGTATTGGGTTCACAGGGGTGGCTCAGTTAGTTTGTATTAAAAGTCATAAGCACACGTCACAAACCTTTACCCCAATCACGTGTGAGCAAACACTGTACTCCAATTTGGAAGGTCCCGAGCGTTGCCCTAAGGGACAGTGTGCGCTGGAGCTGAAGACCTTCAGCTCCTGAAGGCAAAGGGGGGCTCTCCATAGTGCATCCATGTGATGGGCCAGGTGGGAAAGAGGTCAGGACTGTGGTTCCTCCTTGGTGGCGAAGGAGAAAGAAGGTTGTCACATGCTCTGCAAACTGCAGGGGACCCTGGGCCATCTCCCAACATTGAGTGAGATAACAGAGCAGCATTGTAAGAGAAATTCAGAAATCACCTAGACACGGAGAACTTTCCTTTCTCAAAGGTTTTCAGCCAGTACTATAGTTGATAGCTTCACCCTAAATAATTATATATCATCCTCTGACATTTTATTATTCCTTTTATGTCCCTTCCTGAAGTGCTTCAAGAATAAATTTTTTGGCAAGTATCTTTCATATGAATTGGCCCGTTGGCATCGAAAAGTTACACTATGAATTTAGCTACAATACAGAAACATTAAATATAATATATATAGGCATAGATGTCACTGGAACTAAGTCTGTATGTAACTGTATTTCGGTCTGAGGGTAGGAGACAAATTTTGCGGACCTTAATTTGAATTCTTATATGCGCCATGAGAAAATGAAAGCATCCAAATATATTGTATTAAAAGGAATAACTAGCTGAGTCCATTCACAATAGGGTTTTAATCAACGTTTCTAACCTTCTTGCTGCCCATAGTCTGGGATGGGTCACTCTGACCAACCACCATTGCTTTTGCAGGATGGTCCAGAGCAGTTCAATGGTCCAGGCTCAGGAAGCCCATCCTGGGTTCAAATCCTGGCTCTACTCTCCAGCGGCATGGCATCGAGCAACTTACCTAGTCTTCATGGCTCAGTTTCCTCATCCATAAAATGGGAATAAAAACAATAATACCTACCTTATAGGGTTGTTTTGAGAAGTTGATATACATCAGATACTTGGAACAGTGCCTGACACCTAAAAGGCTCTAAATAATTGACTATTACTCAAGTGGAGTTCCCCTTTAAAAAAAAGTGTGCCCAAGATATTTCGAGGCAGTTTGTGTGCTGTGTATCACACTTGACTTCTCCCACCTGAGAATGTTACAAAGTTAGGAAGCCTATTTTGGAATCAGATATGGTGACAAGGGAAGGCTGATACCCTCTACCACCACTGGAAGCATCTCTGGCTTTTCTCCCATGTCCAGCTCTATAATTCATTCATCATAGCTTCGGAGAAATATTTTACTTTATGCATTTTATGTCTCTCATCTGTAAGATGGGCACAAAATACTTAACTCTCTAGGGTTCAGGGCAAAATCCTTGCTGAATAATTAGACTCCTTAGAGTCCAGTAGGAGCTGTTCATATAGCAAACCAAGCTCATACTTGGTTTTACAAGAGCATTTGGGATGAGAGGTGGCTTCTGTTACCGTCCCTTGCATAGCTTCTTCTCCAGCGCCTGCAGCACGTGGCTGAGGCATCTGGATTTGAGCCTTGACTGTTCCCTCTCGTCACTGGATCATCTCAGGCTGTAAACAAGTCTTGCTTTGGAGTCCGTCAGACCGGGGTTCAATCCAGGCTCTGAGAAAACAGAGAGTTAGCAACCTCCTGTGGGGTCTGATACCTATCTCACGGTCAGCTGTGAACAGGAAGGAAGCATCAAACAAGGCAGAGGACCCAGCAGTGATGGTCTCCTCCTCTTCCTTCTCATGCTCAGGGGTGGTGTTCTTATATCTGCAAAGTTCCATGATTGGCACATCACAGGTGCTTCATCCATGACGACAGAATTTGAATTTGTGGTACTTATTTCCAAAGTTCAATCTAAGAACAATTACACAGTATGTTTCAACACGAGCTTGGATCATGGTTTCCCTGTGGCACACAGGTCTCCATATCAGTAATCTATACTTGTCCCTATGTCTTCATTCCTTGACTAAAACAAACAAACAGACAAAAAAGATAAGAGGTGAGAGATTTGCTCATTTCAATTTCCACCATATGTTTAACTTACAGTGAAGTTTCAGAGGAGTTTTTTGATTTTAGGTACCTTAGTTTTCCATTCTCTGAAATGGGCAACTTGCTAATCAAAGAGTTAGAACTTAGTGCAGAGTATTTTCTCCGTATTTGAACTGTTGATTGCATTTTGTCCATTTCATTGGTATTAAATCTTTAAAAAGCAAATTCAGTCATTTTAACATTAGGAATTACATCGTCATCTAAGGATTCAACGTGCATGTCTACACAGAGATACTGTTAGGGGCTATAGTCATTATTATAGCATCCAAGACAAGTCAAGAAAATTTACAGCCGTGCGCTAATTATCCTGTTCATTTTTTTTTCTCTCTCTCAAGTTTACATCACTGTGAAAATTCTTCTTTTAGGGTTAGGTAGCATCTCATGTGACTCCTAACTCAGATATTGGGTATGTTTATTATGGTATCTCTACACAAAGTGGAGTGGATACAGACGCTGAGAATACCATATATTCCAAAGGAATAAAATCTAATACGCTGTAATAGTATTTCCTGCTTCTTTACAAGACAGATACCTAAACGCGAAACCACTCTTGATTCAGTTTCTTTAAAACATCCCTCTTTAATAATGAATTTTTCCTCTGCATTCCCACCCCCCCTCACACTTATTGGACCCATTATGCTGGTTTTCATGTAAACAGGGCCTTTACACTGTACCAAGAAGGAAACCTCTAGAAGGTTGTGATCTGAACTGTAGTCTTCTCTCTCAACTCAAACACATTTCTTCCTTTATTTCCCCAGCTACAAAGCTACAACAATGTGTATATTCATATGAAGTATTTCAGCAATTCATAGCCAATTTATCAATGACCACGCAGCTGCAGGCCCTGCAGTCTAAAAAAATATACCAGTTCACTTGGTGTTTACACAGGCCTTGAAAGCCCTGAGTTGAGGCAGGGGGATGGAAGGCATGGGAGTCGTTAGAAAGGTACAGTGGAGATCCTGCCAGTGATGGTGGAGGGATGTTTGCATTATAGCCCAACACATCATTAAGGACACAATTGTTATTTAATGTGGTACAAGCATCTTTCTACTCTTCGTGAAACCCACTTAAGTAATTACCTCCTTAGCTCATTGGCTCCACAAGCCACCTGGTTAGAAAGGGTTATATCTAAGGAAATATTAAAAACGGGCTTATACAATTGCCCCCTTCAAGCTGACTTTTACTTATTAGCATATTCAAAACGAAGATCTTTTTTCTTACCCTGAGACTCTGGAAACTCCAAGATAAATAAATGCTCTGGGGCATTAGAAAGATATCAAGAGAATAAGAACACATTAGCCAAAGTGTATTCTACCGCCAGGCATCCTTAAAATACAGCTGATACCCACATAATGCCTGACTTCTTTGTATTTTCACGTTGACATCTGTTTTAACCAATCAATTTTTCATTAAAGCCAAAATGCTGTCTTAAGATTTGCCTTGGCTTTCTCCTTTTAAGACAAGAACGAATGTATGAAGAAAATATTCCTTTACAAAACTCAATGCCAGCTTACCAAGCTGTGTGTATCTTAATAAGTGGCATCATTTTGAAGGCTCGCTTTGAATAGTCTAGATATTAAGACGGAAGATTTAAAGAATCCACAGAACTTATTTTCAGAGCACATTTACATGTCTTTTAAACAGATTTCTTTTTTTATTATGACGTGTCCAAGATATTTAGCACCATTTAAGAGGAGCAGCGCTGAAGCACAGAATTGAAATTGCTTGATAACACACATCTGCATTTTAAACTTTAAGCTCTCTTTCAAAATACACTGTACCATCCATGTTTACTATAAATACAGCGAGGTAAGTCTGAAATACCTTTATCTTATTTGGTAGCTCTGTGTTGGAACCTCTTTGTTTGAACAGAAGTGTCAGCTGTATTTTACTTTATTATATAAAAAAGTTTCAGAATTTAATTAAGGGTCAAGTACCAGCAGTAGATAAATGCAACAGCTAAAGCATATTTCTGATCACTCTGAAGTCTGCAATCATGAAAATTATTATCATTGAGTAAAACTGGTCTCAATGATGGTGACTGGGAGATGGATTCTATGTTACTCAGCTGTCATTTACATAATAATGGGTTCCCGTTTTCATCAGCACCTTTTGTTTGTACAGTGCTTACTGCTACAGTAAATTGTCAAAATGTCATTCCTCTCCAATCAGCCAGAAAATATCAACAGTAAACAAGGCACAGGAAGAAATTCTCTGATTAGAAGTGTGGCCGAGGAAGAGTCGGGCTGAAGTCTCCGTGATCGCTGGAAACATGTTATTCTGGTGTCCCCAAGAATACTGCCACACGGCTTAGGAAAATGACTTCTCTCTTCCGCCCCCTCCACCAGCCCTTTTAATGAGGAAATACCACTCTGCTATGGAGGTCACTCTGAAGCCTCAGGGCTATCACTGGGGATTAATAGATTTACATATGTATTTGTCCCTGTCACTCTGTTCCCTCTTCCTGGGAATCAGCCCCACCCTTCTCTGGCAGAGTATCTCCGATTAACCGGGGCTGGATTCTCCTGGTGTTCTCTCCCTGCTGATTCTCTGATTGTTGGCTAGCAGAGTTCCAGGGAATAAAGGGGTTTTGGACACACTGCCATCACATGGGGCTGCTACAGAGAGGCTCCCATCAGCCGACCAACGACGGTCTTCTGTTTCAGACTAAAGAGAGGCTGAGAGGCGGCTCCCCAAGGAGGTGTGTCGGGACTCAGGAGCTGGGGAAGCACCCCGAGTGGCGCCCCTCGACTTTCCACCCGTCCATCACTTGAACTTGAGGACCAGAGGTGTGGAAGGTTAAGATGCCCGAGCCCAAAGCCAGTGTCAGCATTTAGGGCGCTGAGTCCCGAGGGCCCAGCTCCAAATTTTCTTTCTCCCTGGTCTGCATCCCACCCACTCGCCCACAATATTTTAAAGTATGTAAGATACATGAAATAGATGCTTCTTTCTGTTCCTCAATGAAATCTGCCCAGGACCAGAAAAGGCTGAGGATGAATTAATACAGTATATGCCTTATAACCATTATAGTTACAAAGTATATTAAAATTAAAGACTTCACATTGTGTTTGAAATAAAAATGAATATAGCAGCATTCTGCCAAGAGTCCCAGAAACCACTCTTGTGTGGAATTGAAACATTTGGCTCATATAATACTTAATTTATTTTTATGAAATGACAAGTTATATAAATGTGTGTTTAAAACAGAGGGGCACAACATTTTTTTTTTTTTTTGGTAAGTTTCTCTGTATTCTGGCTTATATAGCTACACATAGTTAGGACTTATATCTAAATAGAACAAAAAATAATAAACTTTCCCAAAGTGATTTTTTTTAAGCTATGCGTTCTCCAAATATTTCAAAATGTGATCACGTAGTTAGGTTACCCAGGGAAAGGCTCATAGTACCTTCTTTTGGAAAGGAATAGGAGGTTTTAAATCTATTGAAATGAAGTGTTGACATCAGGAAATATTTTGTAGAGCTTTCGGCTTTCTTCCCATGCACTTTATTTTGCTTGGCTACTTTTAATTCCCCCCACCCCACTTCTTCTGTTTGAAAATCTGACATTGTCCAAACCCTTTCGATTAAAAACCTCGGCTGAATGAAAGCACTGTGATGCTGTGCTGGTGCATCCGTAAACAGGGGGGCTCGTGACGCTGGGCAGCGTACGGAGAAATAGGGCTGATCTGCCGTAATTACCCTGACACCTCATGCAGTACAGGGAATTAACTCCTAGGACTTTGGGCCGAATGAAGAAGTTGATGTTTCATGTTGTGAATGCATCAGTGCCTGAACCCATTACCAGTTTTAACGGAGATGGGAATTTACTATACTTTTTTTTTTTGGCTGGGCATGTACAGCGATGTGCAGAAAATGAGCCAGGAATTCAGGATGCTGAAGCAACAGCGGTTTGTATTTTTATTATGGCCTCTACCTTCTGATTCTGTTCCCTATCTATAAAACATAAATAAAAGACAAGACCCATGCGAACATTGTCTTGAAAAGAGGGAGCCTGCTGTCTTAGGGGAGAGATTAGTGTGTCACTAAAGTGGGTGAAGGTATTCCAGGACAGACCTAGAGGGACGGAAGTGCTTGAAAACACAGAGCAGGAGGGGAAACACAGCTCAAAAGGTAACTAGTTAGCAGCTGGCACTCTGACCTTTAACTGCATCCATGGTAACTGGGCTAAAAGATGGAGTTCCATTTTATTATTCTCACACCCACAATGTTAAGCCTGTGAATCCCCATTGCAATTTAATGGCTGAAATCAGAAGGCAGATCTGTGTTCATTGGACCACTGCCGATACCCTCTTAGCTAATGAGCGCAATAAACATTTTCATGCCAGGAAGCCAGTGCAAGTGGAAATATTATGCCATACAGAAATATATACCCAAACACAAAGAAATGGTCAGGGAAGGCTGTCTTTTATGTGTGTTTGCATATTCTAACATTCAAAGCCAATCATCTTTTAAGGAAAGGATTAAAAAAAGCTGCTAGACTATTAAAAACTGTGGCATACCACAAAGCTTATTGTGAATGAGAAATCTCAAGTTATGAATTCTAGAGTTAATGAGTATTACTGCCTCTTCTATTATTTTCCTTAATGAATCTTATTATTTGTAAATGCATGCTTCCTTTTATGTGGCTCTAATACACTTGGTGCCTTTTCCCTGACTATACACTGTACCGCCAGCGGAGTGGAAAACAGTGCAAAAGCAACCCACACTTTTTTGGTACCAGTGAAGAGGTTTTTGTTATAACTTTGCCTTTGCAGCCATTTAATCCAGAGTTCTTTAAGAATTAACGACAACAGTGTCATTCTGTTCTCATGGACTCTGCAACCTACAAGGATACATAGATCACACTGGTTTGTTTTGAAAAACAGAAAAAAAAAAAGATGAAGCTGACCACCAGCAGATGAGCTTTTGCACAGGCACTGCCTTTCTGAACGAGTGCTGGTAACACTTTTGATGAAAATACACAGATTTAGGTTCAGAAGGAGATGAAAACTGAATCTGAACTCCTCAATCCAAGAAACAGCCAGTTGCAGAGGTCCAAGTGTAGTCAACATATTATGTGAATTTCATGTAATTTTTCTGTTGCCATCCTCCCCAAAATTCTCTTTACAAGACTTACTTTTACCACATTAAAGTTTAGCAGTTTAAATGTGCCACTGCTTTCAAAAGGCTGCCAAGAATTATCCTGGAAATGTATCTCATTTGTTTCAAGAGGCACAGTCCACGTTCTAAAACTCCGTGAGTACCTGCAGAAAATGTAAGCTATGGAATTTTTTCCCTTGTTTTCCTTCAAAATTTTTCCTCAGTAGTTCGTAAAATACTCTTCAATTTTATTTTGGTTAAATGGTCTTCTGAGAAAAGATGAGGGCTTAATAACTTTCCTTATCAGGAACAATAAATGTTTTTCTTGTGGCACGATGCCAGGGATCCTTCGTAAGTAAAAGCTTGAACTCTTCTGCTAACAGAAACTACTTGTTCTAGAAACGACAAAGGTCAGGGAGAAAATAATTTTTGTGCTTCTTATGCTTTAAGACAATGTCACTTTTCTCATTATCAGAGAGTTTTAGGAGGGCTGGGGGGAAAAAAAAGCGAGACAAAGGATGTGAGAACTCAGAGCCCTGAATAATCACACCTGTTTACTTGACTTATGAAAGGGCAGGATGTGCCTCTATCCATTTAATAAAAGATGTTCTATCAATTTAGACAATTATACCAAAGATTAAGAATGTCATGAAGCTGATGAAATCTCCTAGGTAACATTAAAAAATAATATGCTTTTAGATCACATCATATATTAAATGACAACTGCCAATTCTTTTTAAAGGAGTCCTCAAAATTCTTTCCTGAATGACAATTTGAAGTTAAAATACTTTGTTCTTAACAGTTAACTTCATTGACATGACACTTCTACTTCTTGACTCAGGAGACTTGGCAAAGAAGAGCTTTTTGTTTATCCAAGTAAAAGCAGACTGCAAGATACAGTATTTTATGGCCTTTCTGCATCTTTGCTTAATTAAAGAACAACAAGAAATGTTTTGCTAGCATATTACTTGGTTAAAAATATCTAAATCTGACTTACATTTAAATATTTACCATCCTCTTAACTTTATTTTTTTGGCTTCTGTACAACTGTTTTTCTTATCATTAGCTTAGTAAAATTAAAAATTCAAGCTTTCAGGAAAAGAATCACCATGGGAAAGTTAAGAAGATGAGCCCGCCATGACCTTGGTCAGCCCCAGCTCTGGGGAGGGCAGCTTGCAGGACCAGAGGCGAGTGGGTTAACGCACCTCCTCTGCTGCCTGTCTCCCGTTTGCTCTGGTACACAGATTCTATCTGTTCTTGAGGACGGTTATACAGAGACCCGACAGCCATGAGCAACCTGGTAGACCCTCAACATGGGAGCTACGGAAACACTTAGAATTGTTTAATCACCTTTAGTGTATGTATTTGTATAGTCTTAGAACCTGGGTGGAAGGCATCACCAGTCCCCTTGGCCTCTACCAGCTGAAGCCCCACCCTCAGTAAAGATCCATCTCTCCACATTGGCCCAAATGGTGAAGGGGGAGGACCTGAGCCCCACCGACCACCAGGCAGACTCGAGGCCTGGAACTTGTGCATTGGTGACAAGCTCTAGGGGACCAGGTTGAGAGCAGAGCTATTATCTGCCAGCAAGGATGCTGTCCTTTTCAAGGAGCTCTGCTGCCGCTGCTAACCCCAGCTTGGATGGTGCTTCCCTTGCCCAGATCTGCCCTCTACTCCTCCTCTACCTCCATCCTCACCTTCTGGCTCCCGGCCTGGCAAAGCACCAAGTGCTTCTGGCTTGTTTGTGACAAGGTGTAAATAGCCTATTGTCACTCTGCACTTTTCAGCTTCTGGGCCCTGGTATGCAGATCCTTTTGTTTCCGTAGTAGATGTGAAACTACCATTGTTATTATCAGCAGCATATGCAGGACCAATACTCACTTAGTAAGCTCTTAGCCCGGGCGTGTCATAAGCACCATCTCATTTAATCCTTACAACAATTCTATGGGGAAACCAATTTGGGGAGGTTAAGTAAATTATCAGAAATTATAGAGATAGTAAGTCATTTAGTCGAGCTGTAATTCTCAGAAATCCAACCTCTGATGACAGAAGTCTAAGTTTTGGTTGTACTTTGTGGAGCAGATGCTATGATCTAGGGATCCTTAACCAGTGCTTCTATCTGTGGAATTGGAGGATGAGGGATTTTTTTGTATCAGATTTTCTTATAAAGATCCTAGAATCCTCATCTACCTGATCGCTTAGAGAGAACATGCACGTCATTGGACACTCACCAACCTAGATTGTCTGTGCCTCTTGGGTTTGTACTCTGAGCCTTTCACACTGACCGCAAAGCAGTGACAGTGGGGTTTCACTCCAGCGCCCTCCTCGGGCCATTCCCCAGTCCACGACATGCCCGTGAATGACTTCGTGCTGCGGTGTCCACGGGCCATTTTACCTCCATGGCCTGGCTTGTGGTTGGGATTCAAAAGTGTATCCATTGGATCACTTGACAAATTTTAGTGGCCTCTTTTAGCAAAAATCATCTTGTAAGATGACTTTAACAGAAAGAGAACGTGGAAGAGAAATGATCACAAAGTTATCAGTTGAGGTAGGACGTTATTTACATGTAATATCACCATTACTCTTTCCTCCAAGGGGAAAGTAGGAGACATGTAAGATAATCTATCAAAACATCGTTTGAGTTTTTAAGAAGAAAGACTTAAAAAGAAGGTTGTACTTGACATTGGGAAACATCCAACATGGTAATGCAGGGTCCTCACCAACATGGAATTTTGCATCCCACCTACAGCTTCTGTCTGAGTGGGAGAGCAGGGGCCATGTGATGATCTGAACAAACTGGGCAGGGAACCAGGCTTTTCCCAGAGCGGGAAACTTCTCTAGAGAGCATCAGTGAGAGGAACAGCTCTGAATCCAGAAGTGTCTTCTCCAATTTCTCACTGTATTCTGACTACAGGGGAGAAAAAGTCACATCACAAAAGACTTGTGGAAAGAAGGCAGACAAGCGGTAGAAAGCAATTTTCTAATGATATCAGTTCTCAGACTGTGGATGAAAACAGAAACGAAAGCAACATGGTTCAGACGTGGCCCCGTGACAATCTAACACCAGAGCGGTGGAAGAGAAAACGACTGATGGAAAGAAACAAAGGAGAGTTGAAAGTCACAAAATTGGTTTATGGGAATAAGGCAAGTAATGTCAGGGGAATGGAGAAAACACACAAACTAGAGGCCCTGATCTTTGGGCAATAAATAAGGCAATTTGCATGGGTGGCTCAAAATGGAATTGTATGGGAAGAAAATCATGCAGTAATTCAAAATGAAAAATGATTCCATCCTCAAATAAAATCCCAACTCTTCTTATCAAACAGTAGAGCCAACCAATCAATGTAGAGAATCTAGTACCTTTGGTAGAGGGTTTAATTTAAGATTCAAAAGGAATTATCCAGGAAGGGTAAAGATGACTTTTCCAAAGGCCAAGATCATGACTTCATATGTTGGTGCTATTAGTATTATCACTAGTAGTGTCCTTAATGGAAAAATCAAAAGGGTAAGAGGTCAAAGAGAGAAGAGTATTCATATGTTAGTTTTTAAAAATATAAATATCACATACTGCTGTTTAGAGTGGGTTAAACATAATGAAATTACAGATAAAGTCCTATCCTCCTAACGTATTTGGAACTTTTTAAATTATAAATCCGGGCTTCTCTAAACAGATGAATAATGCCAATCAGGCTTCTATTTATTTCTGCTATAGCATGACAGCAACTGCACCATTCGGGTAACACTGATAATTCCAGTAGAGACCAAAATAGACATCCATAGAGGGGAGACTGTCAGGGTAAATGTACTATAAGACCAGAAGCACGGCAGACAATTTGTGTTGACACCTTAATCAGGACATGCTTCCCTTTGGTCAGTCTTTCTGGGTGGTAATTGTTTGGGCTCAGAGATCATCTGACAATCTCACTCTATTTTCCCGTGAATCCAAGAAGAGTCTAAAGCCTTAATTAGCAAGTAGGGTTTAAGAAGAAGGCAGTTTGGGTTTTCTGGGTAACTGAAACATCGTCAATTAGGGCCAACAACTTTGGTTTCTTTCCATTTTTACTGATAATTTCCTCAAAAATGTTGTCATGGAGTTTCACATCTGCACACTTAACTTGCTGAAATTCAAGTTCATACATTTCGGAGAGGAAGTATCAGAGAAAGAATTGAAAAATGGCAAGAGCTCAGGCCGAGCTACCCCCCACCCCCTTGCTCTCCATGAGCATTGCTGTAGGGTTCGGGCAATGAGAGGTCTGGTGCTTCTGGTCTTTCAGTTACCACAGAGCTGTCTCACCTCCTCTCTGAGTGGGGTCCTGGGGGTATGGACACAGGAAGTGCTCTTCACACAGAGTGGCCTCCAAATACAAGACAACTGCACCATTCTTTGCTCAGCCTCAGAAATAATGATCTATTCCAGTTTGAGTGGAAAAATAGTCTATAGTGAATTTATGGAGAGTTTGTACCCTGTTATTCTGTGGTGGATATAAAGGGTGTTTCTGATCATTTTTTTCACTTTAGCTGAAATCCTCCTAAGTAAGATGTGACTCACCTTACACACATATTTAAACATAATAAATCAAGTTCAGGGACTTCCCTGGCAGTGCAGTGGATAAGACTCTGAGCTCCCAATGCAGGGGACCCGGGGTTTGATCCCTGGTCAGGGAACTAGATCCCACATGCGTGCTGTGACTAAGAGTTCACATGCTGCAACTAATGAGCCTGCGAGCTGCAACTAAGGAGCCCGCCTGTCGCAACTAAGACCTGGCGCAACCAAATAAATAAATTAAAAATAACTAAATAAAGAAACCAAGTTCACTACTGGTGGGCTTTATCTTGACTTGGGGTCATACAGTATCATGTAATCTACATGATGAAATGTTTATTAGTAAACTTATTTTATAAATTTTTTGTCATTTACTTCCTGTTCCTAAAATTATAGTTTAGAGCAGTAGCTATATAATATTTGGGGGAAAATGGTATATTGATAAAAAGTTAAATATTATTTTATTTTTAATTTAATTTTTATTTTATATTGGAGTATAGTTAATTTACAATGTTGTGTTAATTTCAGGTGCACAGTAAAGTGAGTCAGTTATACATATATATATGTCCTCTTTTTCAGATTCTTTTCCCATATAGGTCATTACAGAGTATTGGGAAGAGTTCTCTGTGCTATAGAGTAGGTCCTTGTTGATTATCTATTTCACATATAATTGTGTGTATGTTAATCCCAAACTCCTAGTTTAACCCTCCCTCTACCTTTTACATTATAAAGTGATGGAATTCTATATTTTTTTGATGTATTAGGCCACGTTCATCTCTATTACCACATCAGAAATGACTTCTACTTTCTGTTGATTTCAATCACTTGTTTGTTTCGTTTGCATTTTTGTATCTTTGCTGTTTAGTAGGGTAGGCATTAGCTACATGTAGCTATTCAAATTTAAATTATTTAAAATTAAGTATAGTAAAAAAAATCAGTTTCTTACTAGCATTGGCCATGTTTCAAATGCTCAGTAGCTATCTGTGGCTTGTGGTTTCCTATGCATTGTTGTATTCCTGCAACTATAGGCAACTATAGGCAAAAATAGGAAACAGCATTATTGATTTACGATAGTGCTAACTCCTCAGGATTTTGTTTTTGCTTTTGCTTTTCTAAAAAATTTTTTGCTCATCTCAAGACTTACTGGCGTTTGAGATATTTAGACACGGTAGAATTTGAAATTGTAGACTCTTTGAATTACATAAACTATTTAAAATACATGGTGCAGTTTCCTGCTTTTTGGAACAGTGAATTAGTCTGGTGGAATGAACCCTCCTATGGGTAGGATAAAAATGTAAAATCAAAATAAAAAGTAAACTCCCCAAAACCCAAACAACTTGCAGTTACTTTTGAGAGACAAAGCAGACAGAGGCTTAGAGGAGAGGGATCTGACTTTGGAAGATGGGTTACAACAGGTGAGATTTGGGAGTTTATGGCCTTTTGCCCGAGGACACTCCCTAATCTGAACATGGTTTGGGTGGCAGAAAGCCATGGTTGGCTTGAGGTGTCAGGAGACTGTTTTAGAAGCTGGCTGAGCAGCCAGAAGCTTAGGGAATAAAACCCAGAAGTGTGAGCATTGCAAAGCGGGGTGAACCCCCAATTTGTGTAAAATCTTTTCCCAGATCTTTAGATTTCTATCAAACAGTATATAAGGGAAGACCTTGGGGAACACAACAAAAAAGCAGCAGATGGAAGCTAAAATAATTGAACAGAGAATAATTGCTACCAGCACTTGGGAGACAGTGTTTGCAGTTTGAGTGTAAACAAATACCCAGCTATATATTGTCTACAAGAGACACACTTAACATGCAAAGACACAAACAGGTATAAAGTTAAATGGATAGAAAAGATACGCTGTGCAAACACGAATCATAAGAAAGCTGATCTGTATTAAGACCAACGTAGACTTGAAGAAAAGGGGTATTACCAGAGATAAAGGGAAATTTCATCACGGTAAGAGGATCAATACATCTGGATGGCATTATTATGTACATGATGATTATTATGTACATACCTGGTTTTATAGCACTCACTTCACAGACATTGCACTTTTTACAAATTAAAGGTTTGCGGCAAACCTGAGCTGAGCAAGTCTGTCAGCTCCATTTTTCTAACGAACAGTATTTTCTCACTCAGTACCTCTGTGTCACATTTTGGTAATTCTTTTGCAATATCTCAAAAGTTTTCATTATTATTGTACTTGTTATATTATCTTTTCATCATTATATTTATATTATGATACTATGTTTTTATTATATTTCATTATTATACGTATGGAGATCTGTGATCACTGGTCTTTGATGTTACCTTTGCAAAAAGATTATGACTTGCTGAAGGTTGAGGTGATAGCTAGCATTTTTAGCAATCAAGCGTTTTTTAATTAAGGTATGTACATTTTCTAAAAGACATAAGGCTATTGCATGCTTAATAGACTATAGGACAACATGAACATAACTTTTTTATGCAGTGGGAAACCAAAAATTTTATGTGACTAGCTTTACTGCAATATTTGTTGTATTGCGGTGGTCTGGAACTGAACCTGTAAATCTTTGAGGTCTGCCTGTAATGTGTACACAATCATTATGATGTAACCTATAAGAGAGGTTCAAAACAAAAACTCTCAGAACTAAAAGAAGTGGATAATCACAATCACAATGGAAAATTTAATACTACTTTCTCAGTAAATGACAGAACAACTAGAAGAGTCGGTTGTTTCTAGAACTAAAGTCACTAAAGGCATAGAAGATGTGAATGACACCAGCAACTTGACCTAACTGACACTTATAGAACACAAGACCCAACAATTGCAGAATACGCAGTCTTTTCAAATGCACACAAAATGCCTACCAAAGTTGGTCATATACTGGACTGCAAAACAAATCTCACATTTCAAAAGCATGATATCTCACAGAATATGTTATTTGAAAAAAATAGAATTAAATTGAAATGCATAGTTCAACTTCTTTTGAAAATCAGATTTTACATTTTTACAGAGTGCAAATTATAGTATTCAGACAGAATTCACTAAAGTAGTTTTTATACTTCTACAAATAAAACTGTTTTTTTGAAGCTGAGATTTCAAAATAAAAATCTCAGAAGTGGAGGATCACATAAGACTTAGTGCTGAAGCTGAAATGTAAGTCCTCAGTAGAACAAGGTAGCTCAACATACATTCACTGGACGGAAAACTGGGTTTGATATTGCTAGGAAAATGCTATAAGCACTAGTGCCAATAGAGCTGTCTACATTAAAAATATATACAATACTCCTACATTTGGTTAGAAATCCAAAATGAAAACATTTTTGTAACATAATTTGTCAGTATGTTTCATAAGTCTTGGAATAGATGCTGTTATGGCACTTTTCAAAAGAATATTGTCTGTAATGTTCTGATTTGTAACATATCCAGTACAGTGTTATTGATAACCACGAATATGACTATTTTACTCTTATTATAGAATATTATTCACATAAAAATAAGCTCATAATATGCTGCTAGGAAACAAATCAAATTATATGAAAAGTACCTAAAGAATGATACCATTTTATAAAAATAACAAATGTATATGTACATTAGAAAATAATAAAAAAAAAACAAAATTAACAGTGTTTTCTCTAGTAATTGTCTTCTTTGGTGCTATCTTTAACACATTATTTGTTAAAAACCTGTAATGTTATACTTCCTCATCAAGACAATGGACTAATCTGTGATTTTTTTTTTTTTTTTTTGCGGTACGCGGTCCTCTCACTGTTGTGGTCTCTTCTTCCGTTGTGGAGCACAGGCTCCGGACGCGCAGGCTCAGCGGCCATGGCTCACGGGCCCAGCCACTCCGCGGCAGGTGGGATCTTCCCGGACCGGGACACGAACCCGCGTCCCCTGCATCGGCAGGCGGACTCCCAACCACTGCGCCACCAGGGAAGCCCTAATCTGTGATCTTGATATCGCAGCTGGCATGATGTGACTGCTCACTGTGTTTCAGTGCTTCATGGGAAGCACTGAAACGCAGTGCCTTGAAGTAATAAATATTTCCATTTTACAGATGAGGAAAGTGAGGCAGAGACTGCCCAAGTGCATGTAGGTGGCATGTGGCTGAGCTGAGATTTGATCCTCAGGAGAATGACTCCAGAGCTGCAGCTCTTAACCCTTGTGCCACTGAAGCCATCCAGAAGGGAAAATACAAAAAGGGAAAATTGCTCAATAAGATAAGCCTCTCAGCAGACCAGCAAAGAGAGAAAAATGCACAGTGCTGAGGTCAATGGTGTACCTGCTGGGCTTCAGGTCTCGAACTATGTAAGAACAATAAAGTTTCCTATTGTGGGTAACAGGGTCCAAAGATGCTTCAAATGGGATGGGGGCAAGAAGTTGGGGTTATTGCTTGAAAACAGGTCTGGAGTAGGACTCCCAGGCTGGTGGGAGAAGACTAGAGACACCTGCCTGGTGCTGCTCTCGTGGGTGGTGGCCTCTGTGAACCTGTGTGCGCAGGACACAGGCACTGCTGCATCCCCAGGACCGAGGCAGGCATCCCTTGAATATGTGCTCTCAGTGTCACTACAAGACAGGACACTGAGAACTTCTACGACCATGTAACACCTGCCTCTGGAGTCAGGTCCCCAGTGGGGTGAAGCAGGGTGCCAAAAAGTGTCCTACACAAAGGATGAGCCCAGAAAGAGATACACACACACAGTATGATGGAACGTTTCACAGACGAGCCTACCAAGCAAAATTTCAAGGTGTATTGAAGAATTCTAGTGCTGAGAAATGGAACCTAAAAGTAAAAAATGCAAATATAAATACCCTCTAGACAGAAATCAAAACAACAGAATAATTCCTTTAAAATGCCTTTAAGTGTGCTTAGGAATCGTCAATGAGACCAATGATGGAACAGCCCTGTAACAAGAATAATAAATTACAGAAGACAGGAGTTAAACAAAGAGTGATTCATGTAAAATAAGTTGAAAATCTTGGAAGTAAAAAAAAAATTGTAATTCATATAAAATACAAAATTGATGAGGTGAATTCTAGACTGGACATATTATAACAGAATTAGAAAATTGAGAGATAGTACTGAAAATTTCACCCAGAATCTCTTTCTCACTCTCACTTTCCTTATCTATAAAATGGAAATATTTATTGCTGCAAAGAATGAATGAGATGACACACACACACACACACACACACACACACATATATATATATATATCAGAGGATGGTTAACATTTTTAGCAATAAATTTTTTTAAATTAACGTCTGTACATTGTTTTTTTTGACATGATGCTATTGCACACTTAATAGACTACAGTATTGTGTAAACATACTTTTATATGCACTGGGAAACCAAAAGATTCATGTGTCTTGCTTTATTGTGATATTCATTCTATTGCAGTGTTCTGGAACCAAACTCACAATATTTTCGAGGTATCTGTGTGTATGAGAGAGAGAGAGAGTAGGGAGGAATACTCTTTCTATACATCTATTCTCAAAAGGTACAAACTTCCAGTTATAAGATAAATAAGTTCTAGGGGTATAATGTACAGCATGGTGACTATAGTTAAAAATACTCTCTATAAACTTTAAAATATATTTTAAAGCTGCTAACAGAGTAGATCTTAAAAGTTCTCATGACAAGAAAAAATGATTTGTAACTCTCTGTGATGATGGATGTTAACTAAATTATTGTGGTGATTGTTTCAATATATACATATATCAAATCATTATATTACACACCTAAAACTAAAACAATGTTATAGATCAGTTATATCTCAAAATATAAAGAAATATATTGATATGTACAGTAAATAAACTATACTTTAATAAAATAAAACAATAAGTATATTTCTGTAAATATAAACATAAACTTATGGAGGTCAGAAAGATCAAAACGCTCAGACATAGGTCAACTAAGACTTCAGGAGAAAGGAATAGAAGGAATGGTGGAGAAGTCATATTAGATGAAAGGATGGCTGAAAATTTGCCAACATTGATTAAAAATATAAGTTCTTAGATTAAAAACGTCTTTCAAATAAGGAACCAAAAACAGAAAAAAAAAAAAGAAAAGAAATCCACTTTTAGACATATCAATGTGTAACAGTATAATATAAAAGAGGCCACCAGAAAGGAAAGACAGTTTACAGGTAAGTCTGACAGAAGACTCCTCATTGGCAATAAGAGATGCCAGAAGACCACAGATAAATACCTTCAGTGCCATCAACCTTGAGTTCTACACCCAGCGAACTTATTATTCATTAAGGAGATTTTTTAAAAAATTCAGAAATGCAGAGATAGAGTTTACTACTTGCAGAACTTATTGAAAAAATTCCTGATGATGTACTTCAGTAAGAAGAAAAATAAATGTGGAGAGGAGTAGGATAGAAAAATCATAGAAAAACATAGTGCAACTGATTGTAAAAAAGAAACAAAACCAACTTTTTTCTTTTGTTTTTAAAGATGGAACTTAAAAGTGTATTAAACAATAATAGTAGGACAGAGGAGGTGGTGAGAGACACAGAGAGAGACAGAGACTGAGAGATTGAGAGAGACGGTGGCAGGGGAAGAAGGGATGAGTCCTGTTCAGCACACAGTGTGGGCTAAGACCCTTGTCTTAAGGGGACCAGAGACACCAAATCACTGTAGATCTGGCTAGAAACATTTATGTTAATTTTCTGGGGTAAGTGAACGAAAAGAATACTGAAAACTTTGTATCAAACACACAGGAATCACAGTTAGAAGTAAAGAAAAAACGGGCAATGAAAAAGAATTGCAGTAAAACAAGTTCCAAATGTATCAGTAGTTGCAATAAATGTTAATAGATTAAACACACATATTTCGAGACTGACACCAGCACAGTGGATTTCAAAAAAGAGTATACTATATCCTGTTCATATGAAACAAAAATCACAGAAATATTAAAAATAAAAGAACGGAAACAGATCTAATAACTTCCAAATGTTGGTGTAGCAACATTAATACCAGACAAAAAAGAGTTTATGGCAAAAGTCATCATTACGGTTAAAGAGGGAAATTGTCTGACTGAGGGGATTAAAGAGGCAAACTGTCCAGGTGAGCATGTTTCAGAATTTGGAATAACTATGACCTTGGCAACCAGAAGGTGCGGGAGTCTCCCCTCACCTGCTCCCCAGCACATGCCCCTGACACCAAGGCATTTTGTGAGAATAAATTCTTTTCCTTATGAAATCCTGGCTATTTTGATGTTCAATCTCTATGAGTTGAAGGCAGAGGTAATTCTTTTTCCAATTCTGTTTTTTATTGTTATAGTTTAACTCTTCTCCCTTCATTGTAGGCACGCTAGAGAAATCAGGAAAAAGCATGTATGTGAGACATGGAAAATAAACAAGATACATGAAAGAATTTCCTGAGGTGGAAGAGAGGAATATTCATGTAGGAAGATAAGGCAACTCACTGGACAGAGTGCATGGCCTGCGGAAGAGCGGGACTCGTAGGTGTGAGGGGGCATCCTGGGCTTAGGGGAGGGGCATCCCCCGGACAGCTGTGGGGACCACATGAAGTGACAACCGCCAGCCAGTCACCGTCCTCCTTGCAAGACCCCTTAGACAGAGGAAAGATTCATTCCTTGTTAACGTGCCAAGGATGGAAAAGGAAATCAAATATAGGGTTAAAAATGTGGAAGGTGGGTGGAGGAATCTTTCAAATGTTGCAGGAAAGATGTGAACTGAAGTCCTTCATGGAATTTCAGAGGATTCCAGGCTTCAAAAAAAAGAGACATGGTTTGGCTGTCATATATATATATATATATATATATATATATATATATATATATATATA
>NW_021703775.1:2746755-2804255 GCF_005190385.1 Monodon monoceros
TATATATATATATATATATATATATATATATATATATATATATATATTGATTATTTATTTTTGGCTGCGTTGGGTCTTCGTTGCTGCACACAGGCTTTCTCTAGTTGCGGCGAGTGGGGGCTACTCTTCGTTGCTGTGCGCGGGCTTCTCGTTGTGGTGGCTTCTCTTGTTTCGGAGCATGGGGCCTAGGTGTGTGGGCTTCAGTAGTTGCAGCACGTGGGCATTAGAGCATGTGGGCTTCAGTAGTTGCAGCACATGGTCTCAGTAGTTGTGGCTCGTGGGTTCTAGAGCACAGGCTCAGTAGTTGTGGCACACAGGCTTAGTTGCTCCACGGCATGTGGGATCTTCCCGGACCAGGGCTCAAACCCATGTCCCCTACAGACAGATTCTTAACCACTGCACCAAAAATATTATTAAACATAAAGAAAAGATGTTTGGGTGTGTCTTTAACACAAACCTTCAAATTTAAGTAAGAGTCAAATTCAATCTGAAGCATCACATCAAATGTGCAGTAGATGGGGAATGAGTATTAATTTTTTAAAGAGATACTTCCTTACAAGACAAGGTTGCCCACTCTCACCACTATTATTCAACATAGTTTTGGAAGCTTTAGCCACAGCAATTAGAGAAGAAAAAGAAATAAAAGGAATCCAAATCAGAAAAGAAGAAGTAAAGCTGTCACTGTTTGAAGATGACATGATACTATACATAGAGAATCCTAAAGATTCTACCAGAAAAATACTAGAGCTGATCAATGAATTTGGTAAAGTAGCAGGGTACAAAATTAATGCACAGAAATCTCTTGCATTCCTATACAACAATGATGAAAAATCTGAAAGAGAAATTAAGGAAACACTCCCATTTACCATTGCAACAAAAAGAATAAAATATCTAGGAATAAACCTACCTGAGGAGACAAAAGACCTATATGCAGAAAATTATAAGACACTGATGAAAGAAATTAAATATGATACAAACAGATGGAGAGATATACCATGTTCTTGGATTGGAAGAATCAACATTGTGAAAATGATTTTACTACCCAAAGCAATCTACAGATTCAATGCAATCCCTATCAAACTACCACTGACATTTTTCACAGAACTAGAACAAAAAATTTCACAATTTGTATGGAAACACAAAAGACCTCGAATAGCCAAAGAAATCTTGAGAAAGACAAATGGAGCTGGAGGAATCAGGCTCCCTGACTTCAGACTATACTACAAAGCTACAGTAATCAAGACAGTATGGTACTGGCACAAAAACAGAAATATAGATCAATGGAACAGGATAGAAAGCCCAGAGATAAATCCACACACATATGGTCACCTTATCTTTGATAAAGGAGGCAAGAATATGCAGTGGAGAAAAGGCAGCCTCTTCAATAAGTGGTGCTGGGACAACTAGACAGCTACATGTAAAAGAATGAAGTTAGAACACTCCCAAACACCATACACAAAGATAAACTCAAAATGGATTAAAGACCTAAATATAAGGCCAGACACCATCAAACTCTTGGAGGAAAACATAGGCAGAACACTCTATAACATAAATCACAGCAAGATCCTTTTTGACCCACCTCCTAGAGAAATGGAAATAAAAACCAAAGTAAACAAATGGGACCTTATGAAACTTAATAGCTTTTGCACAGCAAAGGAAACCATAAACAAGACGAAAAGACAACCCTCAGAATGGGAGAAAATATTTGCAAATGAATCAACTGACAAAGGATTAATCTCCAAAACATACAAGCAACCCATGCAGCTCAATATCAAGAAAACAAACAACCCAATCCAAAAATGGGCAGAAGACCTAAATAGACATTTCTCCAAAGAAGATATACAGATTGCCAACAAACACATGAAAGAATGCTCAACATCACTAATCATTAGAGAAATGCAAATCAAAACTACAATGAGGTATCTCACACTGGTCAGAATGGCCATCATCAAAAAATCTACAAACAATAAATGCTGGAGAGGGTGTGGAGAAAAGAGAACCCTCTTGCACTGTTGGTGGGAATGTAAATTGATACAGCCACTATGGAGAACAGTATGGAGGTTCCTTAAAAACTACAAATAGAACTCCCATATGACCCAGCAATCCCAGTACTGTGCATATACCCTGAGAAAAACGTAATTCAAAAAGAGTCATGTACCACAATGTTCATTGCAGCTCTATTTACAATAGCCAGGACATGGAAGCAACCTAAGTGTCCATCAACAGATGAATGGATAAAGAAAATGTGGCACATATATACAATGGAACATCATTCAGCCATAAAAGGGAACGAAACTGAGTTATTTGTGGTGAGGTGGATGGACCTAGAGACTGTCATACAGAGTGAAGTAAGTCAGAAAGAGGAAAACAAATACCATGTGCTAACACATATATGGAATCTTAAAAAAAAGAGAAATGGTCAGAAGAACCTAGGGGCAAGATGGGAATAAAGATGCAGACCTACTAGAGAATGGACTTGAGGATACGGGGAGGGGGAAGGGTAAGCTGGGACGAAGTGAGAGAGTGGCATGGACTTATATACACTACCAAATGTAAAACTGATAGCTAGTGGGAAGCAGCCGCATAGCAGAGGGAGATCAGCTCGGTGTTTTGTGACCACCTACAGGGGTTGGACAGGGATGGTGGGAGGGAGGGAGATGCAAAAGGGAAGAGATATGGGGACATATGTATATGTATAACTGATTCACTTTGTTATGAAGCAGAAACTAACACACCATTGTAAAGCAATTATACTCCAATAAAGATGCTAAAGAAAAATAAAGAGATACTTCTTTGCAAAAGCTAAAAACTTAGAATACAGTTCTGTTTTGGCTGCAGAGAGCATGTGGTTTTTGGTAAAGTGGAGGAAGATGGCTAGTGGTTCTCTGTATTCTCTCTCTCCCATTCCCACTTTGTAAAGTCTTTGGAATTTACAAAGACTCACTGCTTTGGATTGGAGTTTCCCAAGTTCTCATTTGAATCTTGCTTAAATAAGATAATCGGTGACTGTGAGAAAGTCCTAAAAGGACCTTGAGTTCTCACACTGTTTTGCATTTACATTTTAAATATTAAGTATTCTAAATATTCTAAATATTTTGATATTTTGATAATATTTTATGTTTCCTCCTTTTTCCTCAAGTTTCTCTCTACCTCTTTCTAGAAGAATCACAGCCATCATTGGTGGGGGTGGGCTGTGTGGAGTTTGTCCCCTGGAGGTAAAGGAGGCGCCATCACCAGCCTGTGAAAACTATTCCTGTAACTGCAGGCACCCCGGGGACCACTGGCCAGACCCCCACTTCCCAAAGCCCAGGTGAATATATTCCCTTTACCTCCACAGCCCTAGAGAGGGAGGAGAAAACCCAACACAACTTGTTTTTCGCACACCATTTTATTTCACATTGTCAATTTTGTATTACTGCTAAGCCATGAAAGTGTCTTTGATCACGTGCTTTTTAAAAAGCCTTGCTACATCTGCAAAATATTTTTTCATACAAGTCCTTATTACTTCCAACAATAATGACCTATTTGGTTAACAGCAATTAGATATAGTTTAATGGAGCTTCTCTTTTGTGTGATAATTATACATAGATTTTTAAAAGCATCTGTTTTTTTGGAGGAATAGGAAGAAATTTACTCTTGCCTTGAACAAAATGGGCAGTGCAAATATTTGTTGTGAAATAAGTAAATGTGATTCAAGTGACTTGAGTTTTGGGATTACTGAGAATTTCATATTTTTAAAATAAATCTTGAACTTCATAAAGGCCTGTGTGGGATATTTTAGGTGGTAAATATATATTTGTATTTTGACCTTGTGATCAATTCCCAAGCTATTTTAGTATTTTATTTTTCCCGAGGCAGCCACCTGGGAGTAACCCTTTTTATATCCTTCAGACACTGCGGCGTCTATAAATAGCTTTGTAGCATTACATTAGGTAAGAGACAGTCCAATATTCCATTGCATGAGCAATGTGGAATTTTGGATTTTGAATTAAAAGTAGTTTAAATGGCATTTTGGTTTCAGTAGTGAAATTAAAAACAAGAAACAAATCACGGATGAGGGACAAACAGATGTTTCTCTGATAGTTGGATTCCTTAGAAAATTGACTATAAATTCAGGAAGGTAATTATTAACACTGGATTATATAATCAGGATGATTTGGCTGGTTGTCTACAAAGTCATTAAAATGTGTCAGAAGAATCAAATGTATGTTGTATACGAAGCAGGACCTGCGGCTGGTCTTCACTGAGATCCCTTCTGCATTTCTTTCTGTGTAACTTAATTAGCAAAGTTAAAATGAGATTCCAGTGTGTTTAGATGAAACAATTTCTATGAGAGGACCCTTCATTAAGACATTTAATAATGCATTAAACTCTTGGTTATCAAAGGAGTCTCTTAAAACTATTTTTTTCCAGTGAATATAATTATTCAACCTAAAATATTTGTGCTGTTCAAGAACTCCAAATACTGCTCCTGCCATGGGCACGTAGGCTGAGCACTTGTTAGATGCTCTGATTACAATCACTGCTTTCCCGTCTTCCAGTTTATAGCAATACTGTAACTAGAGTGTATCCAACATTGGTTATTGAATGTCTAGTATATACATGACAATATTCTAGGTTCTATGGGAATAGCAGTGAATGGGACAAAGTACCTACTCCCACGAAGCTCACATTCTGAGGAAGACAGGCAATAAACATAGAACCTAATGAGTAACATAGGTATTTAGATATTCACAGAGTTGTGCAACCATCATTAAAATCGATTTTGGAAATTCTCACCACCCTCAAAAGAAACTCTATACCCTTTAGCTGTCAGCCCCAATTCTCCTAATCCCCTCAGTCCTTGGCAACCACTAATTTACCATCTGTCTTTATAGATTTCCCTATCCTGGACCATTCCATAAAAATGGAATTATACAATATGGGGTCTTTTGTGATTGGCTTTTTTCACTTAGCATGATGTTTTCAAGGTTTATCCATGTTGTACCATGTATTGCTACTTCTTTTGGTTGTTGAATAATATTCCATTAAGTGGTTTTTAATTTATCCACGCATCAGTTGATGGACATTGGTGTTGTCTTCACTGTTTTGCAGTTATGAATAATGCTGCTATGAATATTCAAGCACAAGTTTTTATGTGGACATAGATTTTCTTTCTTTTTTGGGGGGCGTACATGCTTTGGAGTGGAGTGGGAAGGTTATATGGTAACTCTTTGTTTAATGTTTTCAGGAACTGCCAGACTGTTTTCCAAAGTTGCTCCTTCATTTTACATTTTCACCAGCAGTATATGAATGTTTCAATTTTTACACATCCTCCTCAACACTTGCTATTATCTGTTTTTTTTCATTTTAGCTATGCTAGTGGGTGTGAAAATGCATCTCACTGTGGTTTTTATTTGCATTTTCCTAAGGAATAATGATGTTGAGCATCTTTCCATGTACTTTTTGTTCACTTACATAAATTCTCTTTGAAGAAATGTCTATTGAGATCCTTTGCCTATTTTAAAATAGGATTGTTTACCTTTGTTATTGAGTTGTAAGAATTCTTTATTTTATACATATTCTAGATAGAAGTCTCTTATAAGATATATAATTTGCAAATATTTTCTCCCATTCAGTATGCTGTCTTTTTAGTATTTTTATGGTATCTTTTGACACACAACTAAAAAAATTTTTCATGAAGTTTGACTTACCTATTTTTTCTTTGGTTGCTTGGGCTTTTGATGTCATGTATTAGAAACCATTGCCAAATCTGAGGTCACAAAGAATTTACCCCTATGCTTTCTTCTAAGAGTTTTATAGTTTTAGTTCTTCCATTCAGATCTTTGATCCATTTTGACTAAATTTATATGTATGGTGTGAGATAGGAATAACGTCCTATTTTTGACAGTGCGTTATTCTCCAGTAAGGAACAATTTTTTAAAAATAAAAGTAGTGTCAGAAAAATAGTGTTAATTTATTAAAAACTGTTTATGCTTATGCCTGCACTTTGCTGTGAATAAAATAGAAAAATCTCTAGCTTTCAAGGTTACATTGTACACTGACAGATGTAAACAAATAAATACATACAACAAAATTAATTGGTGTAAGAAGTACAAAAACTACAGAAAGATAAAAGGAGATGGAGACTGCTGAAGGGGCTATTTTTATATCATGTTACCAGAGAGGACTTTTCAGGTAAGGTGATATTTGGGCAGAGACTTGAAGAAAATGAGGGAATAAACCCCTGAAGACATCTGGCAGGAAAGCATTCCAGGCAGAGGGAAGAACATGCACAAAATCCCTGGGGTGGGAGTGTGTCAGGCGTGTCTGAGGAACAGCAGGAGGACAGTGTAACAGAGCAGAAGAGTGTAGGCGTGGAGAACGGGGAAGTACTCAGGAGCTGGAAGACTTGGGGCCCCATGTATCATGGGAGAATCTTTGGAGGTAACGCTGACGAGTCTAGAAGACACTGGCGGGGGGGGAGGTTTGGGCAGAGGAATCAAGTGATCTGATCTGCGTTTACGAAGGGTCACCTTGCTTGCTGCAGATTAAAGAATAATCTGAACCTGATTAGAAAGCAATCATTCAGGCTAGAGAAGATGGAGGATGGAGTGTTGGAGGTCAGAGGCTAGGTATATTTGGAAGATACTAACGAGACACATGAGGTGTGATGGAAAGAGAGAAGGTCAGGATCATTCAGGGTTTGTGGCTGGGCAACTGGAAGCATGAGGTGCCCTTAACTAAGATGGGGGAGATTACAGGTGTGCTTATTTTAGGGAAAAGATAGAAGTTCAACTTGGGGCATATTAGGATTGAGGTGACTATTGAAACCCAAGTGAAAGTAAGAGGGTAGTTTGATACAATTGTGGCTTTGAGGGGAAAGGTCTGAGCTGGAGGTATATATTTGATGGTTTGTAGCACGGAGCTGGTATTCTCAGCTTTGGGGCTGGATGAGGTCACTTAAGGAGTGAGGAGGACAAGAGAGGGAGGAGGTATAAGCAATGATTCCTGTGGTCCCTTTCTAAGTGGAGAGAGGGTAAAGAATTGGCAAAGGAGTCCAGGGAGATGTGACCGGTAAGTGAGGTTACTCCAGAGAGGGTGGTGGAGTGGCCTCGGGAGAAAATTGGAGGAAAAAAGGGTAGAGACAGTGAGTAAGATTACAGTAAGTTATTTAGGCTCGAAAAGCATTTACTGAGCACTTCCTGTGTGCCAGCAGTTGTTTCAGAGATAAATTGGTGAAGAAAAGAGACCCAAATCTAGCCTTTGTGAGGATGGCATTCTAACAGGGGCAGACAGACAATAAATGATGTGTATGCAAATTACACAATACTAGAAGGTGATTCCTGCATTGAAAAATAGAGTAAGCAAAGAGAGAGAGGAATCTGAGTAGGGTGCACGTTTTTGACCTGAAAAACTGTGAGGATTGGGTCTCCACCTAAGATGGGGAGAACATGAAACAGATGCGGGGGGGGCGGTTACTTAATAATTTTGTTTGCTCAGTCACTATTTATAAAATACTAAAGTAGTAAGTTTTCAGAGAATCGCCATTTAGTCAAATATATTTAGCAATAATAGTCTACTAAACTTAACCTCGTTTTAATGTTTAAGGTCTTTCAAAATTTCCTGATTTTTAATGTTAATGTGGTATTGTCCTGATCCTATGACACACCATGAGGATTATAATTTTAATAATAAATCTTTGACTTTAGCTAGTAAGAGTTTTGCATTAAAGAAATTATTGTAGAATATGTTTTTAATGACTCTTTTTTGAGCTCCTCAATTTGGATTCTGAATAAACAGGCATCTGTTATGTATCAGTGACCCATGTTTGTGAATGATTAAGGCTCTTAAAAATTAAACATCTTTGGTTTGGGAAAGTTAAATAAGCCTTTTAAATACTCAGGCTATATAGTTCTCTAGGAAATATAAAATTTAGATAACAGAGTAGGTCTTGTCTGTGACATTTTTCACCTATAACTTACGGTTCTGTAGTGTGTTAATAATATATATCATTATTAACCTCGGTTGTATATCCACGTATTTACCAGCTGAAATAAAACCAATTTCCAATACCCTTCTTCTTTTCAACCAAAGTGATTCTCTGGATGAGAAACCTCCAGCTTGAATATCACACCCCATGAGATTCCTCAGGGCACTGGTGGCTCATTGAGGGGCTCTGTCATAGCGGTTGGTTTATATCTCAATTATAAGCATCATCACATTGTATTTAATTATGTGCTCGCACGTCTGTCCCTTTGGTGCTATCAGGTGCTCCTGACAGCAGAAGGTCATGATCTGTCCATTTCGTAGCCCTCAGAGTCTACCTGGTTCCTGGAGTATGAAAGATGTTCAGTAGATGTTGAATGAATGAAGACATCCATGAATGAGTAAACGCTTCCATACACTGTAACATACATAAAGGTCGTATTTGAACTCTCCCCTCGAGAAGTTAAAACAATGACAAGCCAAAGGCAGCTTCTCCCCTGTTCTTCACTGAAGCAGAATCACAGACTTGGGGGGCCACCTTCGGTGTTCCTCCACGGCTTGCTAAGGAGCCCGAGAAACTCAAGAGGGAACAAGGCAAAGCCACCAGAGCCCAAGAGCAAAAATGAGCAAACCTCGTGGTCCCTTCTCAGAATCCCTTTTGGCTACAGGAGTCAAAGTTTCCTTGCTTAGCTTCTAGATGTGCTAATTCTATGACATAATATGCTTAATTTTTCAGAGACTAGATCCAAACTAGTACACACACAAATGGGTTATATCCCTTTCTGGGTAGCAGACTAAGGCTATAATACCGCTGCTCCCTGATGCCATAAAAGACAGCCAGTAGTGGGACAAGTAGGTCTTTCTAGACAGCATCTTGTCTTCATAGCCACACCGCCCACTTTGATGTCACTCACATCCTCAGTGTTTGGAAGGGTGCTTATTTAGGGCAAGAGAAAATGCAGCTACCTAAGTATTTGCACGGGGCATAGGACTAGTTAAAAAATCCCACTGGTCTAGGATTTCTCCATTGCTTTGAGGGAACCAGGGGATTCTCTAGCAGCCATAGTTAAGGGTCACTTTAGCAATTGGAAACAATGATCAAGCAGCAAATTGTTGGCAGGGGAAATCCAGACAGAAGGTAGCTTAAATTGATGGCTTCTGTGGAAGCCAAGGGAATTTGAAACAGAATTTGCCTGGGATTTTGTTTGCCCAAATCACCTTTATGAAAGAGCTGTGATGCCCAAACAATGCCCAGACCCCAGATCAGATTCCCAAGCTGGAATCAAGGGTTTCTAAATAAATAAGAGTTATTCTAGAGGGACAAAATGACCATCTCCCCCAAAAAGGTTTCTCAGTTTATTGCCCCAATTTGCTCTAAATGCATCATTATTCTCCACCCATCCAGGGGCTTCATTACTTGGTGTTATCAGGCTCCAATCAACTTCAAAGAATCTTTTATAAGATTTCCGTGAATTTAAGCTTTATTTAACTATAGTTGTTTGTGACCTCTTTCGCTGATACTCATTTGACATGGACAGCAACTTAACTCAGATTAGAGATGGATGAGTCCAGCTGGATATACATCTCTGTCCTGAAAAGATTCAGATGACTGTGGAGACAACTGTCACCATCATCTCTCACCATCTCTGTCAACAACAGACCCTACTTGTTCTCTCTTCCTCTAGCTTTTTCAAGTCAAAACCACAGCAGCCTGCATATGTGTACCCACTGCAATGGTTCCCCACTGCCTGAAGGCTAAAACCAAAGATGCTTGGCAAGCTACGCACGTAGGATTGGACTCATGCTCCCCTCTCCAGCCTCACTTTTTGCTGCTGCCCCGCTGTTGGCTCAACTGAGCTCTCCTGGTTTCCATGAGGCTCAGGGCTCTCTTGTTCTCCACGTGCTCCCTCTGTTTAGCAACTTCTGTTCCAGTGCCAGCCCTCAACTTCCCAGACCCCGCCTCTTGGCTGAATCCTGCTCACTCTTCTATTAGCTAGGATGCCTTTGCTGAACTCCAGGAGCCCTCGCAATACCCACACCTCTCTGCAGGTGCTTCTCTGTGCCATGCAAAGTCCTCACCCCTTCGCAGTACTCACTGTGCTTTGCTGTGTGGTAATTGTCAGGGACATAGCTTGTTCTCCAAGCTATTCCCAGGACCTAGTTTATTGTAAAGGCACAGTGCACATTTAATAAATAAATGAGACCACCAAAACAGCTCCCCCCCCCAAAAAACAAAAAAGTCTGAGGATTTTTGCCTTTGAAAGAAGGCAGTCTTGGTGTAAAAGAAAAGCTAAAACCTGATTTTGTTCACAAAGACATGAGCTTCAACCAGCTCTGCTATCACTATGCTTGCATCCTCAGGAAATCACTTCCGTTCTAGAAGATCTAGTTTGTGTATCTGTAGAATAAGGGTAATGATGCTTTTCTTATAAGGCATCTGTGATAACCAAAGGTTTACTACTGTATGACAGAATGAGTACAGTATTTAAAACATTGCTGGTGACAGTAAAATCATTCATCGTGTCCACGGATGTACTGGATGAATGTTCCTGGGCAGTGCAGCTGGGCAAAGCCTGTGCCTCTGTCTCCTTGCGACCTCATCGTGGCTTTGCTGAGTCGTCACAGCTGGGCTCCAGGCTTCCTTGGCAATCATCCCCTGAACCGCCCTACAGGCACACACCAGTGTCACTGCAGAGGAAGCAGCGTGAATACCTCACATCCAAACCCACCAAATGAAAACATCCAGTACACGCGCCAGAGGGGATTCTTTGTGGCCTGTTTATAGGCGATGTTAAGTTACTAAATGTAACAAAAGTGGTATGTGCTTATGGTCCAAGAAAACAATAGATCAAGGAGGAGAGGACTAGGGTAGAAGATGTAGGTTTCAGCACTGAGTCAGCGTGTGGTGCCTGTGTGCATCATTCTTCCTTCGACATCATTTTTTCTTTAACAGGTCTTGTTAAAGGAACATTAGCCATGTCTCATAAATTTTGCATCATTTTCAAAGGGTCAAGTGCATTATTTTATTTTATTTGGAAAAGGATACTTTGTCTTTGGGATATGAACTTTTATGGGCGACAATAGTTATAACAACAATAAAAGTAACACCAATTGAGATCTTACTGTGTGGCAGACACCGTAATAAGAATGGTCCATGTGAAGTGAGTTTGAGATTTGATTCCCCAGTGATATTTGAGAAGGTTTCAGATGTTAAAGGGAAACTATCCAATCCTACTGTTTCCATAGAGAGAAGGAAATTTTTGTTTCACTTTCCAGGAAAGACAAATAAAGGTGGAAATGTCCCACCTTATCTCTGCCTCATCTTCCCTCCTTCCTGATGGGTAGGAGGGACTTTATGTGAACAGTGAGTTTGGAAAATGAGCTAAGCACGGTGGGCTCCTTACAACCTGCTCTGCTTGGATGCACCTGTCCACTAGCAAGTACATTTTGGCCTGTCCTCGGCTTCAGTAAGCTCGCAGGAGCAGGCTTTGCCCATGTGGGACCCTGAGCAAATGGTAAAATTACCAAGTTGGAGGAGGTGCAAATCTAAAACATATTCTTAAATCAGCTTTAGTAGGAATAAAGCTGATATTTTCATTTCTGTCTCCTGTGTCTTAATTCTTAACGGATTCCAAACCAGGAGGGAAGGTAGAATTTTTATTTGCCACTTCAAATTCCCAAACCAAAATGTTAACTGGAAAACCAAACACTGATGGAGTAACCAGCTTTGCATTACCAACCGATTCCATAAGTCTGTGAGGGGGGCAAACAGCACTTGTTTGAGAACGAGACGCCTAATTCAGAGCAGCCTCAAGGAAATGGGATTTGTGAAGATCTGATCCCCAGAATATATATCCTTCTTTTGAAGAGAGAGAAGGGATTGATTTGAGTCATATGGGCGTTGCCAAAGCTTTGCCTAGGAATTTAAATGCACTTTGAGTACACACACACACACACACACACACACACACACACACACACACACAAATCATTACTTCTAAAACAAACATCCTTTGGGACTTCCCTGGTGGTCCAGTGGTTAGGACTTTGCCTTCCAGTGCAGGGGGTGCAGGTTTGATCCCCGGTCAGAGAGCTAGGATCCCACATGCCTCCCAGCCAAGAGGCCAAAACATAAAACAGAAGCAATATTGTAACAAATTCAATAAAGACTTGAAAAAAAATGGTCCACATTAAAAAAAAAAATCTTAAAAAAAAACACAAAACATCCTTCTTTTTGGGGAGCAAAATGTGAGTTTTTTAAACAGAATCCTACCATTCACCTTCTCACCTGAATGTCACTTCCATTTATCCTATCCTCACTTCCATCTCCTTCTGCATAACAATAACTTTTCTTACAATTTTAAAATTCAATTTTAAAGTATTAGTAAAAAAAAAATATTCAGGTCATCCGCATATCTCAACGAAGTGGAGGAAAACAAATCTGTAAGAATTTTTTTTATTATACCTATTGTTAATCTTACCTGTGTCCTTTGGATACGAATGTTTGCTTTGTGCGAATGACACATGGAAACCCGCCCCCCCCCATTATGCATTTGGGAAGGTAAGCATGAATTAAATCTAATCCTACCCAATTAATTACTTAATTATTAAGATTAATTTTAATAATTCTAATAAAGAGAGACATGGTTTAATTTGTACAAACAAGTATTTTTTTAGAACCCATGCATGCAAGACTATTTTACAGGTTATTTTCGCATCTACTCCTAGGAGGCAATGGTGCAGTGCCGTTGCTAAATCTGGGTGCTCCAGGGCTTTTATATTCCCCTGAGTTATAAAATGAGTTTTTCTGGGATAAGATCACAAGAGCTCAAGGTAGACTGAGTCAACTAGAGCCATGCTTCCCGGCAATAAAACACTGTACAGAATTTTCGTTTTTTCTCTGACGCTATAAAAGGAAGGTTAGATTAGGTCTGAGATCACAAGGAAAATTCCTTGGGAAGTAAACTTTTCTATATGGTAGTGAAAAGTACCACTCATAGGAGTCAAAGAGATAGCCCTCTCACCTCAAAGTCAATAGGAAATTCAAGTCCATTGACATTGTGATTGGCAAAGGGAGTTTTAGGGTGACTGACATAAATTGCTATCTTGGAAGACTGTAAAGAAACGTCATTTCCAAAGTTAAATAGCTCGAAGCTCCGTGACCAGGGGCTGGGTGGCAGGTGGATCCCCACCACACAGCAGGGAGTTCGCCTGGCATTTAGCTCAGTTACACTGTTGCACTGAACATGAACATCTGAAAAGGGAAAAAAGACAAGGGAAGGGGCAGAGGGACTCCACTGCTTAGAAAACCAAAGCCTCACTACACTCAAACCAAGCAGAGAGACGGACAGGTCCCTTTCATACCTTGCCTTGCTTTGTATCATATTTTCGTCTTTAAAGAAAGGAAAGAAAAGAGGAAAACTTCTGATGAATCATCTGATGTGACAAGAGAGTGAAACAGGAGCCTTCTCTCGGAATCTCTGCTGAGGAGTGGAGATTGCCTGTGTTTGCAGCTCTCTCTAGGAAGGAAGGAGGAGGGAACTCACAAAGGTAACTGATGAATAACACCTCAGCATACAAGTTGCCAACTTTCATCCCGTCATACAAGATAGCAGGAAGAAACACAATACAGGCCGCCTTCCGAGGAGAAATCTGGTGGCTGCAGAACCAGTGTTGCTCTACTTACACGTGAATTTAGTGCTTTGTTCGCTTGCTAATTGCATTGTGTCAACAGAAGTGATTTCTGCTAGAAAAAACCGAAACGGTGATTTATTGATGATAGTCTGAATCGACGTGTCTTTGAAGAGTGAGAAATGCTATAACGAATTGCTAACATTTAAACTCATGGAAGGGCGCCCCTTTAGAAAAATGAGATGTGTACTTAAATTATCTTGAAGTGTCGATTGTTGAAAGGAACAAAAAATGCCATGAGAAAGAAGAATTTGGTGTCCTGCAATTTGTTTGGGGTTTTGCTTTCATTTCAGATCTTTGGAGGAGATTGGCAGATATTCCAGGGAGTCAAATAACCATCCACTTAGATCGGTGTCGTCCTGCCCTTCTGGTTTAGTAGTACTGTGTTGCTGGAGAATGCTGTCCCCACTAGCCAGCACTTTCAAAATCCTGATTTCGACATCCTATCATCTTCCCTAGATTGACGCCCTTCAAAACTGTTAGGTGAATTTTCCAGTTATCTATGGCTCTATAGCAAATGATTCCCAGACCCAGTCCTTAAAAATAACCATTTTATGATGCTCAGAGTTTCTGGGGGTCAGAAATTCAGAATGGTTACAAGGTGGCGGGGTAGGGCTTGCCTTGCCTTCATTTGTCTGGGCCTCAGCTGGGAGGTTTTAAACTTGTTTTTTTTTGGTTGTAATTCCCTGTAGTTTTAAAGGATATTTCACATTTTATTTTATGGAAAAGGAAGGTAAGATGTATTCTGGCTCTTTTGTTTTAAAGTTTAAAAATACAACCATTGAACAATGGTAAAATTGAAAGATTATAAAATGTTAAGGGTGGTGGTGGAGGATTTGCCATTTTTGTCCGAGACTTTAGAAGGGAATTTTTAAAACATTAAATAAATGGGCATTACATTGGGAATACACACTGGCATTACATGTGAGGAGCCTGAGGCAGGGCTCCCACCTAGAAACGTGGATCTGGAACCATCGGCAGTAGGATCTGGGAAGACACCTGCAGTTTTCTGTATTTAAGCCTATTTCCCATTGCCCTAGCTATTGACAATACTATTGAGAGCATTTGTTTTTGAGACTCGAAAAGAATCATCTGAAAAGGTTACATATCATGATCCCAACTGTATGACATTCTGGAAAACCTAAGACTCATTTTAGATCAGTGGTTGCCAGGAAGTAGAGTAGAGAGAAGGATAAACAGGCAGAACACAGAGGATTTTTAGGACAGTGAAACTATTCTGTATGATGTTATAATGGTGATACATGTCATTATATGTCTGTCAAAACCCATTGAATGTACACCAAAAGTGAAGCCTAATCTAAATGATGGACTTGGGGTGATAATAATGCATCACTGTAGGGCCAGTGATTATAACAATGTCCCAGTCTGGGGGAGCGGTGCTGTATGTGGAGACAGAGGTAAATGGGAATTCTCTGCGCTTTGTATTCAATTTTGCTGTGAACCTAAAACCACTCGAAAAAATAAAGTTTATTTTTTTTAAAAGGTACATCAGGTGAATTTGCTTTCATATAATTTGGAAAAATTAGGTGTTTGGGACTAACATAGACACACTACTATATATAAAACAGATAATCAACAAGGACCTACTACTGTACAGCACAGGGGACTCTGCTCAATATTCTGTAATAACCTGTATGGGAAAAGAATCTGAAAAGAATGGATACATGTATCTGTATAATGGAATCACTTTGCTGTACACCTGAAACCAACACAACACTGTAAATCAAGTATAATCTAATATAAAATACAAATTAAGTTTAAAAAATAAAAAGGCACATCAGGTGAATTTGCTTTCCTATAATTGGGAAAACAAAAGTTTGGTACTCAGCACAAAAACTTTATGTGAAGAAACAGGCTAGCAAAATAAGGGTCCAGTTAGTGACAAGATTCCAACAAGTACATCCTTATTTCGAAGACCGAAGATTCATCAGAGAAAAGGCAACCAATCCCCCTCTCCAGGTGAGCTGTTTGGAGAACTTCATAAAGAGCCAGCAGATATGACCATCTGCCAAGGAATGTCGGACTGTGGCGGTTTATGTGAAGAGGTGCTCACATGCAAAGCAAGCTAGCAATTATTCCTTTGACTTGAGCAGGATGGGCTCCATTTGGAGCCTGGGTTTGGGGCGTCCCGCCTTTCACAGACAGAACAAATTAGAGGGAGTTCTGAAGGGAGCATCTGAAATGATAAAAGATTTAGAAAATGTGACCCAGGAGACAAGGTTAAGAGAACTGGACACATTCAATCTACCGAAAAGAAGACCTGAGGGAGACATAATAACTATTTTACTCCTACATAAAAGGATATCATAAAGAAGATGGGGCCAATTATTCTCATTAGTCGAGGGGACAAAATAAGAAGTAATAAGCTTACACTGCAGCAGGGCAGACAGAGGTGAAAAATCAGGACGAGTTTTAACGTTATCAGAAGTTAGGGAAGATGAAGGAGGGTTTGTGTAGGCTTGTCTTCCTTCGAGAAGGCTGGGGTTGAATTTAAAGTGTGATTAACTGGGATGGGTTTGAATTTTTTTAAAATCAAGTTCTCTCTGATAGATGTAGCTTGGTGTGTCATTTAATCCTCTCCCTCCATTTAAACAATAGATTTTGGTATCGATGTGAATGGGGATGGATATATATGTCTAAGGGTTTCCCATCCTACATCTTTACATTATAGTGTCAAGAGAGGGAAAGCTATTCTTAAATGAGCGTCAAAATACATTTATTACATCTGTTATTAGAGAGTGCACAGTGTACTATTTTCTAATTCGGGAAATGTACAACTTCCATCAACCTTTGAAATGTTTTACAGAAACATAACACTCAATAATGTCTAAACAAGTGTGTGACAAGAACATTGAGACGTGCTTTTTCTATAAGGAATAAAATCGTATTACCGGTAGCTTCTCTCTCTCTCTACCCCTCTCAGTCATTACCTGGTTTCAATCAGGCTTTAGAAAACCCTTGGCACCTGAACCAAGGAACATAGGGCTCCGAACACTCACCCCCTACTGTGGCTTATTGGAATTTTATCTGCCTAAAGATTGGGCAAGTTTACCTCATTATTTCTCCACTCTCTTATTGGTCACAAAGTTTGTAGCCCTTGATACATCTTTTCATGGAGCCATTAAGTGAAACAGCCAGTAATGAGTGTCTCCATAATGACTCATTTAGTTCCTTCCACTGGAAGTGATGCATATTACTTCTGCAACAGCTCACCTATTCCATTCAAGAAACCAGCAGCCTTGGTTAGTTGCCATTACAAACTTAACTTCTCTTGAAATCATTAGGGCTACAAAATGTTCCTTTAACTTCCCATCCTCTTGATTTTTAAAACATATCTCATTTATTGTGAGAGCAGTGAAACAATTTTAGAGATTCCCATGGTTTTCGTATATTTATATATGTCCCAAACTCTTTCAGCTGCCAATTGTTCATTAAAATCAAGTAAACTGGAGTCATTTATAAGAAAACAAAGTAGTTTAATACTATACTATGTCGACCTTCCCAGGATATCTTTGTGAAAATAGCATACTTCAAAATAATTCTGAATTTCTAAATGGAGTGTTTAGAGACAAGCTTTCATTCATTCATAGCTATTGATACTACAGATGCCATGCCTACATTTCCTGGTAAATAGAGCCTAAATTAACACCCAGGCCCTGAAGATGGCCAAGATCAACTCACCAACACTGAGCACCAGTTTATCATGTAAAGAACTGTACCCAGGAGACACACTTGAAACAATTCAACGCTGTATTTCTTGGCTTTGAATATGTTTTCAATATACATTAATGAATAATGGGCTTTGTATTCTTAGAGGAAATAAGTCCTTAAGAAAAATTGGAATCAGATTTTGCTAGATAATACTTACTCCACACTAAAATGTAATAATTCAACATCCTAACTGTATTTGAAATTCTGAGACCAAAATCAGCAGATATTTGAATTCGAAAAAAATTTTTAGGCAGTCTTACGGAAGTTACTTTGGGCATTAAAACATAAATAAAACGTGTCTAAATTTCTGATTCATAAAATTAGCCAATTCCAAGTCCTTTATACCTTCTCGGAATTGTAACCACCGCTGACCTCTTGTTCTCAATGATGCCAGGTTCACCTTCTAAATTGCAAACTGACCATCCAAGTTCCCTGTTTAAAAACTCTTATTGCAAACTATTACATTTAGAATGGATAATGAACAAGGTCCTACTGTAGAGCATAGGGAACTGTATCCAATCTCCCAGGATAAACCATAATGGAAAAGAATATTAAAAAAAGAATGTATATATGTGTAAAACTGAGTCACTCTGCTGTACAGCAGAGATTGGCACAAAACTGTAAATCAACTGTACTTCGATAAACAAACAGACACCTTACTGACTCCGAATTGTCTACAGAGAAAAGCCCAGAGTGTGCAGGATCTCTCGCTCTTGTCAACATTTCTTTGATTTTTTTGAGCATTAACTCTTTTTGCTTTTGATTATACAAGTAATAAAAGCTTACCAAATCCTATTTGGAAAATATTAAAAGCTTAGAGATTAAAATAAAAACCAACGATCACCTCACACTTAAGCAACTTGAAATCCACCAGATGAGTCTGAAATCCACCAAATGAGTCTGAAATCCACCAAATGAGTCTGAAATCCACCAAATGAGTCTGAAATCCACCAGATGAGTCTGAAATCCACCAAATGAGTCTGTCTCCATGCTTTACCTGTAATGATTTCTGCCGGATCACCTTCCTCCTACTCAGCCATCTTCAGACTGACTTTTTAACCTGAAGATTCAGGTAACATCTTGGTAATGCTTTCTGTGGCCCCTGACCCCAGGAGGTCAGATTTCTTCATGCTGTGGTCATTTGGTTTAAACACTTGTTACTCTTCTCCATAGGATGGTGAGCTGCTTCAAGGCCAGGGCTGTATCATGCATTTTTATATTTTTAGCCCTTAGCAACCTGCCTGCATCAAGTGCGTTCAGTACATTTTCCATAAGTGAATAAATGAATCATTTCCTTTCAGTCACTGCAGTGTCACCTCACTGCCATCCGTGCCCTGTCCTCCCTCATGGGGAACAGGAAAACCATCCAATGCGTAGGCCTGGGTAGAAAACCTACATCATGGAGCCAATTCTCCTCAAACTGGTTCATCTCTTGATCTTGCTATTTAAGTCAGCCTTCTCCGACAAAGTTTGAGCCTATAGTACTCGTCTAGTTACTGCGTTATTCGTATCAAAGAAAATCATTTCTATTGGTGAACACTCTTTCTGCCACTGATGTGGATTAAAAATAGCTGTATTTAATGAAACCATCCTGCCTGCCTTAAATTTTACTAGGCACTGATTCTAGTTTTCACTAAGTTTATGAGCTTATCTGTTGTAAACTCCAAAAGGAATGCTGTTGTGTTCAGTCCCTACAGTGCAAGGCATGGCCAGCAATAAATCCTCACACTGAAAAGTTTGAAGCTGGCATTTCTCGTTTGTGATGCTACACTTGTGTTCCATGACAAGACTGATTCCCCGAATTCAAAGGATTCTAGCAAATGAATGATTAGAAATACATAATTTTAGGTGACCACCATAGGTCTGCAGGAGAATGCTTTGATATTTGAAGAGAACACTTATCCTGAGAAATATCATTGTGATATGATTTGAACCACAGTAGGTTCAAAAAGAAAGGAAGGGGGGGGTATCCTTTGGGAATCTTGAAAAACCACTTTTTTGCAGTAGATTGGTTGCTTTAACTCTGTCTTGAAATATTACTATGGGTGAAGCTTAGAATCAAAAGAAGTTTTAGGTAATGTGTCATCATTTATATGTCTTTCCATTGTATGTAGTCAAGTTAACATACAGTTTAATTGATGAGGTCTCTTTTCGGGACCTCATCTTTCTATTTCTGGAAAGGCCTTCCTTGTGCATACACGTGTGGTGGAGTGGGGCACAGAGAACGCAGTGCTGTGGGTCAGGAGACCCGGGCCCTGGCACTGTCTCTGGGCCATGATCTACACAATTTTTTTTTTTTTTTTGCGGTACGCGGGCCTCTCACTGTTGTGGACTCTCCCGTTGCGGAGCACAGGCTCCGGACGTGCAGGCTCAGCGGCCATGGCTCACGGGCCCAGCCGCTCTGCGGCATGTGGGATCTTCCCGGACTGGGGCACGAACCCGTGTCCCCTGCATCGGCAGGCAGACTCTCAACCACTGCGCCACCAGGGAAGCCCCCTACACAATTTTGTACAAATGACTCAGCCGCTCTGGGCTTCCCAGTCGCTATTTATTGTCCCTGAGGCCTCTTCCTTCTTTACAATTGCATGAGTCTATTTCCCATATGGTTTTTATGGTCCTCCCCCTAGGGATGGTTATTGTTCTTAAGATAATTTCCCATCTTTCTATGCATTGGGTTCCTGTTCTGAGCATTTGAAGAGGGTCATCCTCACGGGTACCTACAACTGTGATGGAAACGTTTGGACCACCTTGGAGCTTTTTGAGCCATTAGGGTCCAGTGAACCTGTTCGCTGAAATGCGTGATATGCCTCCAGAGAGGCCTGAGAGTACACGTTTGTCGACTCAACAGGGGATGTTCCTTCTCAAGGCCCTTGATGCCGAGGTCTCGTGTGCTCTGCGTTCCCCTCAGCCCCCGGGGGCCCAGCATGGAGCTTTCCGTGGCCCCCGTCTGCTGATTGCGGGGCACCCGGGGAGTGTGGAGGAAACACAGGGAACGTGGGTTAGAGCTTTAGGTGCAGAAGCCAGGGTACCTTCAATCCAGATGTGCAGAGGCCTTGTGTTATCCAGCCTTTGAAAGAGACAAAGGCTATTGTGTGCTTATGGCTTATTTTCCTCTAAGAGAAAAACTTAGTAAGCGTTTTTGACACATGGACTCAGTATGTCTGCGTAGCAGCTGGAATGATACAATGGACCCTAATAGCTGTTTCAGGTTTTTTCATACTATTGCACACTCAATCCCTTCTCTTCCCTCAGAATATCTGCTTACAAACCACTTTACCCTGGGCAGTGTTCAGATTTAGATATTTATTACGTGAAATACAAGAGCCAAGTAGCTTCGAAGACCCACCCCTTGAAGGAAGCACTTTGCCCTTCACACACGTTTATTCCTTGGCAAGTCCAAACGCTGCCTATGCGTGAGATTATTTTCCATTTTGGATGGTGACATGGCTTATGGTGCAAAGATATCAGGTCTCTGAAGTCCGTTTTTGTCCCCCCAGTCCTGTTCACTGCCAGGTGTGTATCCCTAAGAGGCTGTAAATGTGCGGTTTTGGTAGCAAGAGCGGCTGCATGGCTGTGATTACGTCTGAATTAACACAGCGATGTTATGAAGCTCAGAGAAAAACACATTTCTCAGACGTGTATTTGTGGCTTGTAAGTTTTGTAAATGGAACAGATGAAACAATGACACACTCTGTCCCTTGTTTCTCCTTGCATATTTGTTGATTCGTTTGCAGTGTTTTGGATACAGGAAAATGAAAGACAGGTAGGGATGTGTGTATAGATGTTTATCGTTTATAAATAGAGTGTAAATTGAGTGCGCGCCTCTCCATCAGCTGTGATATCAGTGCTTGATGTTAGAATGCATTTCTCCACAAGTGATTGTCTCTGTGGCTTTGTTTATACCATCTTTTTGCTTCCAGTTCTGGTAAGAGGAGTTTGTGTGTGGGGGTGAATGTGAGATTAGAGAGCTACAGCTTTCTGATGGCCACTTTCTTTTCCAGCAAATTCTTGTCACAAGCCACAGGCACATGACTTTAAATAGATCCATGAGAAAGAGTTAGAAAAGCATTAGGTCTTTTTGTTCTTCTGTGGGCAAAATAACAACTTCCGCTTGTATTTCAAGATGCATATTTGCTGTGTTGGTCCTGAGGACTTAAAAGTGAAGTTGAAATCAATCTCAGATGGATTATCTGTGTGATATAAACATGTGGGCATGAAATGTATGGAGTGTACATATGGCAGCCCCATCTGATATAAACAAGTGGGGCTGAGGAACATACATACATGCCTTGATTGATTTGTTAACTGTGTCTGTAAATGGAGCTGAAAGCCCATTTTCAAGCATGACCTGCGATAAGCAAACGCATATAAACACACAATAAACCAAGATAACACAAGAATAACATCAATTAAAACAATTATGACAACTTCCCGTCATCACGAGGCATTGTTTCAGCTCCATCTTAAAACAGGAAAAGCTTCCAATTGTTCTTAAATCGACTGGTAACTGATTCCACATTTGTGGAGCCTTGACACAAAAGGGTCTTTGTCCTGCGTTTGTATTCACGGAGGACATGTGAGTTCCAGAGCCTCAGAAGGGAAGTTCTGTGTGGCTCTCTGTTTGCCAGGTTAAAGAGATGCCTACCAAGAAGACGCTCCCTTTATTTCATTGTTGGAAATACACATTTTCTCTTTTCCTACCAAGCTGAAAGGATGTGAGTCTAAGCATTCATATGTTTAATGGTTTCCTTAGAGTCTATAGGCTAACGGATCTAAAACTCACAATTTATACTTTGGTAAATCAAGTTGCCTTATTTGGTGATGTAATCAAATTGAATAGTATGCACAGCAACATACCTAAATTCATAAGGCAGAGAGTCACGAGGAATCCGTGCTCCCATGACACGAAATTATTTTGTTCATGTGCACGTCTAGCGTTAAGAAGCAAGTTTTACAAAATATTACAGTATTTTGTAATAACCTATAAAGGAAAAAATGTGAAAAAGAAAAAATATATATATAACTGAACCCCTGTGCTGTATACCTGAAACTAACATGACATTGTAAATCGGTTATACTTCAACTAAAAAAGAAAAAAGAAGTCAGTTGTATTGTCACACAGCCAGGGTACCAGCACTGGCTGTTTTATGTATTTGCATCTGGGTCTTGGTGTGGACTTTGCTTCTGAATCAGCTTTTTCTCCACAGTTGCTGAAGAGGTGGTTAAAACACCTGCTCTCTGAAGCCCGACTGATTCCCCAGGCAGAGGGTCTGCTTCTTCTCACAGCTTCTCCCCTCTTCTCCTCAGCAGCAGAGTCCCCTGCCCTGACCCTCACCGCTTGCCCCTGTGGATCCCAGTTACACAGGGCTGTTCATGGACCTGTTTCCCTGCGAGGCTGCCGTCTTGGGTGGAGAAAAACATCTCGTGTCTTACTGTCCACTCTGCCGCAGCATCAAGATGGTGTCCACCTAGAAGATTCTCAGCAAGTGGATGCTGAATGGCTTACACCATTCTAGAATCTACAGATCTTTGCCTAGACTCAGAATTTCAGATATTTCCTAGATATCCACAGTTTATCATTATAGCAAAATCAGAAGTATCTCCACCCGGCATCTACAACTATATTTTATGAGAGACCAGGGCCAAATAACCCTGATTTAGAATCTGCATATCATCTCTGCCTTGGACTCTCCAGTGAAATCTTGAACCCCCATGAGGAAGGTCTGATCATACTGACCCAGCAATTCCTTTCTCCTCGGAGCCCTCCCAGCTCTGAGGCTCCACTGGTCACCTCTCACTCAACCAGTACATTCTACGGTCACTATTTGCAGTTGGCTGTCATCTTTCCCCAGGAGAAAATATATTTATGGATTTTTAGCTCCACTTCTGAGCGGTGGCCTTCAATTCTCTATTTAATTTCTTTGTGAAGTACTCATTGAATTACAAAGCCATCTTGGGCGTAAATTCTGTTATTCATAGTTTGAATGAAATTTGTGAAATCAGGAGAATTGGTATTTAATTTGAGCTTCTATATGAGATGTGATTCAGTAATTTCTTTTGAAACTCAGGCATACAGCACAGCCATGCAGGGAGACATTCTGTCTTCTGACTCAGAATCAGACCAATTAGCCCTTTGACACAGATGTACTGATCCCCTGGTGTAGACTGACCACCAGGGTGATTTGCAGAAAAGCTAGGGAAGTCTCTTCTCCACTGTGTAGGCTTCTTTTCTCAGTGTCTCAATACGATGTGTTATAATAAGATGAAAGGGGCTGTTGCCGGGGCCGAGGGAGGGGGGTCTTTTCACTTCTCTGAGTCTGTTTCGTCCTCCACAGAGCCAGGGGCTGGACCAGGTGATGATTGTGTAAGTTCCTTTCTGACAATAGCAGTGTGTCTCTACAGCCATGAAGGTTACCAACACACACAGCTTTTAATTGTGAATGTAATTCTCCTGTTGGGGTGACACATGTCCTCCGTAGAAGGTCACCTGAAGTCACCGGTCAAAGATGCTTATTTTAAAAGGCAACATCCACCCAGGTTTTCTCAATTGTGACCAAACAGACTGACCAATTTTAAATGATGCTTAGCTACGCGGCTATGTCAAGTGGGAGGATTCCTGCCTCAATTCTGTCAGGAGGGGAGATGTATTTCCTATGGAATTCGGGGAAAGGACTCAGTTAACCTCTGTGATGATAGCTGTGGCTCAGCTCACCTGGAAGTGAGGGTGGTGCCATGTTGAGTTGGAGGAGTGATGGGCAGTGTCATAGGATGGCAGATTGACCACAAGGCAGAGGCTGTAGGAGATGAGGGTGGACACACAGGGACAGGTCTAAAGGGAGCATAACTCACTGAGTTAAGGACACATGCTCTTCCCCTAGAGGTGAGGGGCTGTTGAAGCCTGGTGAGCAGGGAGGGCTGTGGTCAGCTTCCTCAGCCCGTGACAATCCATGGGATGGACGGAAGTAGACACACACTGCCGGGTGCCTGGTCACCAATCTGGGCTTCAGAAAAACCTACACTAGGAAGGGCTTTGCCCACTGGGCAGGGCCAGCCTGAGAAAAACGTGAAAGAGGAATGCCTACTGGTTTTACAGATCTCCAGTGGATCTGGACAGAACTTTCATTTGTGCTGAGAATCACTATGGAAAATCAAAGGACTGAATGTTTTAGTGAGAAAGCTGTAAAGGGAAAATACGTAATCATTTCTGTGGAAACTTTTGCCCAAACAAGGCCCCTTGTCTGGAGCTCTGAGAAGAGTATCAGTTCCTCACAAATCATCCCTTTATGATACAAAAGCTTCTCTGATAGTCAAGAGAAGAGCGAGATGCACAGCTTAAGACAAAGTTAAGTTGGGATTTGGTTGTGATACTCCTGCCAGAGTCTACATCTGCAGATCTTCTGGGATAAAATGAAGAGCGTCTTCGGGCGGGGTCTCCAGAAGCAGGTGGGAGGCGAGGAGTGGTTTGCAAAGGATGTACAAGGTAGGGCTCCCAGGAGGAAGCCAGCCAGGGATCTTCTTAGGCAGTGGTAGCCCCAGCCTGAGCCCCAGGGGAAGCTCTGGGGTATGAATTAAACCTGAGAGGCATCCTGATGGAGGTAAGGGAGCTGTGGGTGCTACACTCCTGCCCTTGTTAGGCTTAGGCCAGGGGAGGCCAGGAGCCCAGGGGCTGTCCTCTGCAGAGACGCCCCCATGCAGGCGTGAGGAGCAATAACACAGAGGAAGGGGTGGGGACCAGACCAACAGCCCCATAAAGGGAAGCAAGGGAATCTTCCCGGAGCAGGAAAAGTATCCCCACAAACTTTTACCAGCCGAGGTTTGCATAGAGCCTAGTGGGCACCACTTGGAGTCAGATGTATGTTTTTTTCTTGCATGTCTAAGTTTCATACTAGATGTAGAAACCTGAGCAAGGTCCTTAGATTATTTTCACACATAAGAGCTCAGTTTTTACTTTTCAAAACAGGAATAATGTTATTGCTTCCCTTATGGGATGGTTGTGACACAGAATACATGTAATGCTCTGCTCTGAGTCTGACCCCAACATAATAAATGGTTAATAGATGGGGAGTACCACGAGAATTGAATGTCTTATGCTTAAATAATCATCACTGGCTAAATGTTTAATCAGAAAACACACACATAGTGTGGATAAGGGAAACTACAAATAAAATTTGTCCTGATACTTGAGGGCAAACATATCATCTGGCTTTTGAATTCAGATACCTCAGCTTCTTTTGATCTGAATTATTCGGGGAACAAATTCAACTTTCTGCCTTAGTCCTGTTTTGCTTGGAAAACACAAATGCTACTGACATTATGACTCTTTCATTACACAAATCATAGAACTTCTCTGGGCCAAACTTTCCCCTCTATAAATAAGATAGTTTGACAAATGATCTCTAAGTTTCTTTCCAAAGTTTACTATGATTCTATTATTTTGTGCATGCCATTTTAGAGTGAATTAATCATAGGAAAATAAACTTTTCAATTGTACTGAAGGTTTCAAACAAACTCCTAACCTTTACAATTCAAGAACATTATACGAACACTGTAAATAAGACTTCAATTAGAGGGATGAAGATAGGAACATAAACTGTTTTGCTCTGGTGCTGTTTTGATGTTTTGTTATTTTGGATTTGAAAACAGTGCAAGGTAAGAGAAGAGGTGAGGGTTGACTTAAAAAAAGCTCCCACAACTTTAATTATTTCTGCAGAAAATTTGCAGACCAGAGAAAAAGTCGTATGCTGCATTTTGACCTACATGAAAGAAACTGTCAGAATGATAAAGCTCTTTATGACAGAGCTATTATGTTGAAGGCGTTTACTCTAGCAGTGTTTTTTTGGAGGTACAAAACACATGGCCTTCGTAAAATACACAGATTCTAAGTTAGGAGAGTTCTCAGTCTAAGATATGCTTATCCTCTTTAAAAGAAACCTAAAAGCAATTAACAAACAGGGTAATGAGATTTGATCATTTAAATTATTCTAGAGAAACTCAAGAGAATATGGAAAATTACATATATTAAATTATAATTGTGATGATTTAAGAATATGATTCTCGATCCTACTATGAAGCAATATTTTTACGGTAGTTTATTTTACCTTTGAAAGATCCTCCCATGGAGACTTCCCTGGTGGTCCAGTGGTTGAGACTTGCGCTTCCACTGCAGGGGGCGTTGGTTCCATCCCTGGTTGGGGAACTAAAATCCCACATGCCGTGTGTTGAGGCCAAAAACAAAAACAAAAACAAAAAATCCTCCCATGGAGGGATATGAAGTAAATAAGAATTTCTTCATGGATTTAAATATTAGTCTTGGAGACGTGAAGATTAAAAAATGCTATCTACATTTGGGATACTACATTTATATTCTTAGGTTGTCCTTATATTAATTATATATATGGAGATATGTTTTATTTTTTATTTAATTAAAAAAATGTTATTGGAGTATAGTTGATTTACAATGTTGAGTTAGTTTCTGCTGTACAGCAAAGTGAGTCAGTTTTACATATACATATATCCACTTTTTTTTAGATTCTGTTCCCATATAGGTCGTTACAGAGTATTGAATAGAGTTCCCTGTGCTATTCAGTAGGTTCTTATTAATTATTTATTTTATATATAGTAGTGGGTATACGTCAATCCCAATCTCCCAGTTTATCCCTTCCCCTTCCGCTTTCCCCCCTGGTAAGCACAAGTTTGTTTTCTACATCTGTGACTCAACTTCTGTTTTATAAATAGGTTCATTTGTACCATTTCTTTAAATTCCACATATCGGTGACATCATATATTTGTCTTTCTCTGAGTTACTTCACTCAGTACAAGGAGTTTCAGAATATGAGAAATTAAAATTTTTTGAAAGCTCAAAATGGGCTAGTTTGCCTTCTTCCACAATATATCCTGCACCAGCCTCAAGCATCAGTCTTAGCTAAGAAAGGAGTCCCCTTAGCACAAACATGAACTTTCCCTCTGCAGATTCCAATTAAGATGAGCAAAGGAATATAAAAACAGGAGGTGGGGTGGGGAGGAAATCAGTGCTGAAAATTAAGGTGATGTTACAAAAATATTTAGAAATTCAAGTCAGATATTATGCAGCCGACTAGATTTAACAAAGACACCAAGAGAAAACTCTTGCTTTTCCTTCCTAGAAAGACGTGTGCTTCAACAAGTTATAAACAGAGATTCTGTGAGAAACCCAATTGCACCAGTTTGGAGGGGCAAGAGCAGGTCACAAACAAGAAGGGGAGTAGCACTCAGAATCTGTTTTTCTAGCTTTTAATAACAGCATCAAAAATGGAGATCAGGCATGGCTACACCAAGCAGCAGAACATGGTTTGATGGGCATACCCTGATGCTCGATGCAGCCAATAGAGGACTTTAAGGCCTGCATTTTAAAGGCATCAGGTAGTAAAATTAAAATAGGGTATATAACTTCATAATTACTAGAGAAACTTGATCAAATAGACCATAGTTCACACTGCCAAAAAGAGAAAAAGAAAATAAAATAGAAGAAAGAAGAAAGAAGTAAAAAGAAAAAAATCATAATGACAAAAAGCGACTAAACATATCACTTAATGACTATAAATGAAAATGAGATAATGTTCCCTATTAATATCTGGCAAAGCATATTTGAAGGCAAATAAAAGCATATGACAAAACCAAGAGGGACACTTTCTTTCTTTTAAAAATTAAGAATATAATCACCAAAGAAGATAATGCTCATGAAAGTTTATGTACAGAATTACCTAGTAGCAAACTACATAAATAAATGTGGTTGAAAACACAAAAGGCGATTGACAGAAAATCAATAGAAGTGAGAGATCTTGATGTATTTTTATGAATGCTTACCAGATAATAGGCAAAAAATTAATGGTTATTTAAGATCTAAGTCATGAAGCCAATTTGATGTGATGAAATAAATATGTAGTTATGCTATACATTTCAAATGTCCATGACTAACTTAAATACGATTATATTGTTTACAAAGCCAACCTCAATACAGTCCACAAAATAGAAATTCTCTCACACAATGTCTGACATCAGTGCAAAAAACTAGAAGTTAATATCAAAAAATATAAAAGATACTCATAAAATCATCTCTTTTTAACAAATAAAAAACATAAATAATGCTTAACAAAAGAACAGGAGAAATGGTGGTTATGGAATATTTAATAGACAAAATAAAAACTCACATATATAAAAATTTATGGGATGCTGTCACAGTTCTAATTAGACATAAATTTACAGTATAAAATACTTTTGATATTAAACAAGAAAGAGTAGAATGACACAAGTTAATTATTCATATTAAGGTTAGAAAAATAAGGGTGAAACAAAAACAAACCAGGAGTAAAAGAGAAAGGATCTATTACTATAAAAGCAGATTACATAAATAAATCTGAGGCTTTCTTTTTAAGAAAATGTTATTTTCAACCCCTAGCTAGTCTTTTTAAGAAAAAAGATCAGAAAACTCATATATTCCTAGATTCAAAGGAAATTAAATTTATGAAAATTACAATGCACTATTTTATACTGTTTTGAAAAAACACTAATTAAATGGTCAGTTCTCCCCTGTTTTAAAATACAACTTTTGTGATATACCAAATACTTATATGTTTTATGTTTTATTTCTGGAGTTTTATCCCATACCTTTAATCTGCCTGGCTATTCTAGGAATAACATCACACTGTTTTAATTATTGCAAGTCTTTTAAGACACTTAAATGGTAGGTAGTTCAAGCCTTTCATTATTTTGTTGTTTCTAAATTTTCTTCGCTATTCTTATTCATTTTTTACTCTAGAATAATTTTGTCTGGTTACAAATTTCATTGAAATTACAGAAAGTATGTTATTTGATTTTGGAAGTATTAAGTTATTTGCGAATATTTAGTTTTTTAACCAAAATCATAGTATGTCCTGCCGCTCTTTTGGATTTTATTTTAGGTCATTAGAGTGTTGAGAATTTAAAAAAATAAACATATTTATAAGTCAATTCTTAGGATTTTTTTTCTACTGTGAATTTTATATTTTCTATTTGATTTTTCACTGTAGAAATCTGTTTATTTCCATACATTTATTTTATAGCTAGTCACATAATTGAAATATCTTACCAATACACAAATTTGAATTTCTTTCCTTGGCTTTCTAGGAAGTCAATCAGAATATAAGAAGAAAAAGATAAATCTGACTCTTCTATTCCAGGTATGACCTCTCTTGTTTATTTTCTTATCTTATTGCACTAGGTAGAAGTTTCATAAAAAGTTCATTATTAATGATAAAAACATACATTTTTGTTTAAGAGGACACTTTGTGTTTTGCTCTGATGTCTGATTTTTAATTATTTTAAGATTTTTTTTATGTTAGGAGAGTAATCTTTCAATTTTACTTTACTGTGACATTTTTTAAAATTCAACTTTGATAGAACAACCACTAAGAAAGCTATACAAAAGGATATACTCAAAAACACTATAAATAAATCAAGATGGAATCCTGAAAAAATGTACAAGTATCCCACAAGAAGTCAAGAAAAGAGAAACAGAGGAATAAAAGCCTGAGAAAACAAACAGTACAATTTCAGACTTATGGTCTGTCATATCAATAATTACCTTAAAAGTAAATGATCTAAGTACATCAACTAAAACATAGAAATTTGTAAAATGGATTTAAAAAAGAAAGATCCAACTATATGCTGTCTATAAGAAACTCAATTCAAATACAACCTATGTGGGTGGAAAGTAAAAGAATGGAAAAAGATGTGCCATACAAACATTATTTTTTTAAAAAAAGGATGACCACATTACTATAATAAAGTAGGCTTCAGAACAAAGATAATTACCAGAGACAAAGAGGGGCATTACATAATCATAAAAGGATCAACACACAAGACGTAATGATCCTAAAAATAGGTATGTACCAATTGTGTGAAGCCTCAATATACATGAAGCAAAACTGATAGAGCTGAAAGGGGAAATAGAGAAATCAACAACTACAGTTACAGACTTCAACACCCTACTCTCAGTAATTTATCAAACTACTAGGCAGAAAGCCAACAAGGATATAGAAAAACTGAACAACAAAATCAACCAAAAGAAAAATATATCAAAAACCCATAAAATATTCAACAAAGTAGACCACATCTTGGGCCATAAAACAACCCTAGCAAATTTGTTTTAATAAGATCATGAAGAGTTTGTTTTCTGACCATTATGTACTCAAACCAAGAAGGACAACAGGAAAATCTCCAAACATTTGGTAATTAAACAATATACTTCTAAATAAAGCATTAGGTAAAAGAGAAAGTGTGAAAGGAAATTTAAAAATATACATAATTCAATGAAATGAAAATACAACATATCAAGATATGTGGGAAACAACTAAAGCAGCCCTGAGAGAAAAATGTATTGCACTAAAACGCTTACATTAAAAAAGAGGAAATTTCTCAAATTAATAATGCAAGTTCCTATATCAAAAAATGAGAAAATGAAGAGCAAAATGAACACAAAACAAACAGAAAGAAGGACATAATAAAGGTAAGGGCAAAATCAATGAAATTATCACAAAAATAACAGATATAAACAATGAAACAAAAGTGTGTTCTTTGACAAATAATAAAATTATAAAAGTCTAGCAAGACTTACAAAGATAAAACGACAGAATACAAACATCACCAATATCAGGAATGAAACAAGATATTACTACAGCATCTTCAGCCGTTAAAAGGAAAATAACGGAATACCACATAGTACTTTATGCTCATAATTTAAACAACTTAGAAGATTGAACTAATTCCTCAAAACCACAAACTACCAAAACTCACCAAGATGAAATAGACAATTTGAATAGTCATAAACCATTAAAGAAATTAATCCATTGATTAAAATGGATTCCCTGGTGGTGCAGTGGTTGAGAGTCCGCCTGCCGATGCAGGGGACATGGGTTTGTGCCCCGGTCCGGGAAGATTCCCACATGCCGCGGAGTGGCTGGGCCCGTGAGTCATGGCCGCTGAGCCTGCGTGTCCGGAGCCTGTGCTCCGCAACGGGAGAGTCCACAACAGTGAGAGGCCCGCGTACCGCAAAAAAAAAAAAAAAAAAAAAATTCCCCCCCAAAGAAATCTCAGGCCCAGATGGTTTCACAGGAGAATTCTGAGCATTTAAAGAGGAAGTAACACCACTTCTACACAATCTGTTCAGCAACAGAAGAGGAAGGAACATTCACAACTCATCGTATAAAACTACTATCAATACTAGATAAAAAAGGGACAAAAAAAGAAAAATACAGACCCATATTTCTCATGAACTTAGTCAAAAAACTCCTCAACAATATATTAACAAATTGAACCCAAAAATGTATAGACATAATTATACGCCATGTACAACTGAAATTTCTTCCAGAAGTGCAAGGCTGGTTCAACACTTGAAAATCAATGTAATCCACTATTTCAAGCTAAAAGGAAAAATGATATGATTATATCAATTTATGCAGAGAAATCACTTGAAAATTCCAATACTCATTCATAATGAGAACTCAGAAAAATAGGAACAGAGGGAAATTAATTTGATGAAGAGCATCTACAAATGATGTATATCTATCATAATATTTAATGCTGAAAGCATGAATTCTTCTCCCTAAGATCAGAAACAAGAAAGAATGTCTGCCTTCATCACTCACATTCAACATAGTGCTGGAAGTTTTACTGAGCAATAAGAAATAAAGAGCATGCATGCTTAAAAGGAAAGCTATTTGTAGTTCACCTTATCACTTTATTGTCTACATGGAAAACCCCAAGACATCACAAAACTGTCTCCTAGAACTGATAAATGATTTCAGTAAAGTTTCAAGGTACAAGATCAACACAGAAAAATCAACTGTATTTCTATGAACTAGCAACAGACCAGTAGAAACCAAAACTAAAACCAAAATATAATCTATAATTATGCCAAAGCAAATGCAGTAGTTATAAATCTAATGTTTTTTATATATATGTTATATATATAATATTATAGATGTATAATCTCTATGCTGGAAATTACACACTGCTAATGAACGAAATCAAAGCAGATCTAACTAAATGAAGAGACATACCTCCTTCATGGATTGGAAGACTCAACATAGTAAAGATATCAATTCTCCCCAAATTGATCTATGGGTTTAATGCAATTCCTATCAAATTCCCAGCAACATTTTTTGTAGACTTAGACAAGTTAAATTTATAGGGAAGAGCACAGGGTTTAAAATAGCTAAAAACGAATTTGAAGAAGAATAAAGTGAAAGGTCTCACTCTACAATAAAAAGGCCACTACATAGTAATTCAAGACAGTGTGATATGGGTGGAGGGACAGACACATAAGGGTGAGAACCCCAAAATAGTCCTACACAAATATGCCCAATTTATTTTTGACAAAGGTATAAAAATAATTTGATAGAGGAAGGATAGCTTTTTCAATAAATGGTGCTGGAGAAATTGGGCATCAATATGCAAAAAAAGACAAACCTTTACCTAAGTCTCCTACATTATACAAAAATTAACTTAATGGATCACAAATTTAAATATACTAAAAGTGTAAAACTTTAAGAAAAAGTATTTTAGGAGAAAACCTTCAGGATCTAGGGCTTGCCCAGGAGTTCCTGGACATGACACCAAAAGCACAAGTCATAAAAGGACAAATAAAAGGATAAATTGGACTTCATCAAAAATAAAACTTTTGCTCTGCCCAAACTCCGTTAAGAAAATGAGAAGACAGGCTACAGACTGGTAGAAAATATTTGCAAACAAACAAACCAATTAGAAAATGGGCAAAAGACAAGAATAGACATTTTACTGAAGTAGATACGCGGATGGCAAATAAGCACATGAAAAGATGTGCAATATCATTAGCCATTAGGGAAATGCAAATTAAAGCCACAAGGAGATATTACTACACACCTAAAGAATGGCTAAAATAAAAAATAGTGATATAACCAAATGCCAGTGAGGATTCAGAGAAACTGGAAAACTCATATATTGCTAGTGGCAATGTAAAATGAAAATGAGTATGGCAGTTACAAAACTAAACAGATGCATACCATATGACCCAGCAATTGCACTTAAAAAAAAATTGAAGATGAATTTATGTATTTATTCACGAGAAACAAAAACTGATGTTCACAGAAAAACCTGCACATAAATTTTCATAGTAGCTTTATACATAATAACCAAACTACACTAAACAACTCATAAGTCCTTCAATAGGTGAATGGTTAAACAAACAAACAAACAAACAACTGTGGCACATCCATACCATGAAATAAAGCTCAGCAATGAATGGAGTAAACTATTGATACATGCAACAACTTGGATGAATCCCTACAGCATTATGCTGAGTGAAGAAAATCAGAAAGGTTACGTGATTATATTGATACATGTATAACGTTAATGATTCATGTATGCAACATTCTTGAAAATAAAATGACAAATCGTAGAAATAGTGAACAGATCAGTGTTCAACATGGGAAGTGTCTGTGGCTATGAAAGTCAGCATAAGGGGTCCTTAGGATGGAAGTGCTCTGCATCTCGACTGTGGTGGTGGTCACACTGGTGACAAAATTGCATAGAACTAAACACATGTAAATGAGTGCATATAAAACTGGCGGAATTCTAATAAAGTTGATAGATTTCATCAGTACAAATTTCTCAGTTGTGATATTGTACTATAGCTATGTAAGATGTTACACTGGGGGAACTGGGTATATTATTTCCATGTTATTATTCTACATCATTTCTTACAACTGTGTGTGAACGTACAATTTGCTCAAAATGAAAAATGTTTAAAAAATAAATCTTTGGTAATGTTTTATGGTAATCATATAGTTTCTCTATTGATTTAATACTAATAGGTTTCCCATAATGAACCATTCATGAAAGCCCAGATTAAAGCCCAACTGGGTATGGCATGTTAAGATTAAAGCCCAACTGGGTGTGGCATGTTAATTTTTCTCTCTATATCTAGATTTGATTGATTTGGTCTTCTAATATGGTTTAGGTATTTTAACATCCATGTGCACAATTGAGATTAGACTGTAGTTTTGTTTTTCAGTGCTGTGCAACCTTTGCAAACGGTTAGTAACCAGGAAACTTTCCATCTTTTTGTATGCTCTGATTCAGTTTATATAGCATGGAACTTCTTTGAATTTTTTGAAAGAATTCACCCACAGCACTATTTGGATCTACATTTCATGCAGACAATTCTTTGAAGACAATTCCAGTTTCTTCCAGTGTTTATTGTTATATTAAGTTTGTTAACTTTTCCAGCCAATGTTGTCATTTTATATTTTCTTAGATTCTTTAATGTTTCCAAATCTATTAGTACTGAGTATATATTTGATATTATATTACAATTTTAACAGCTTGTTTATGTAGTAATAGCTAATATTTCAGTTCCAACTCACCCTAACCAAAATTTATGTGTTCTTGTTCTTTCAGTTTTAGTTTTTCCATGCAACCTTTAAAACCAGTGGGAACCATTTTGGTGTCAAGAATCTTGTAGGGTTCTAATTAATTAAATAATTTATATTTATATAAAAGTCCCTGGGGAAAATAGAATTTATTTGATCTCCGGTTGGAGAAGCCTTTTCTAAGCATAAAAGCAAAAGGGAAACATAAAAAGATTGATATGTTTAACTAAACCAAAAAGTTACGAGAAAAACTGTATATATCAAAACATTGTAGATATTTCAACACATGGTGCAAGAACAATTAGGTATCTATAACCAACAAATGAAACTTGACCCATATAATCTCATCATATGAAAAAATTAACTTAAAATGTATCATCGACCTAAATGTGAAACCTAAAACTGTATAACTTCTAGAAGAAAACACAAGAGAAAAATCTCTGTGACTTTGCCAGCGTACAGATTTCTTAGCTACAACAGCAAAATCACTATCCATAGAGGAAAAAAAAAGTGATAAATTTAAATTGGACTTCATCAAAATTGAAAGTTTCCTCTCTCCAAAAGACACTATTAATAAGAAGCAAAGCCAAGCCACACACTGAAGAAAATATTTTCAAAGCAAACATTTGAAAAAGACTTCTTTCTGGAAAGTAAAGAACTCTCAAAAGTCAATAATAAGAAAAGAAAAAAAATTCAATTATAAAAGGGTAAAATATTTGAGTAGACACTTCACCACAGAAGATACACAGCTGACAAATAAGCACATGAAAAGATGCTCAACAACATTAATGATCAGGGAATGCAAATTAAAATCACAATGAGATACTACTGCATACATATTAGAAAGGCAAATGGCTAGAATTAAAAACACTAGTCCTCACATATGCTGATGAGGACGTGGATGAATTAGAGCACTGACACCCTCCTGACGGAAATGTAAAATGGTGCCACTCTTTGAAAAATTGTTTAATTGTTATATTTCTTAAAATAGTAGACAAACTCCTGCCATATGATCCAGCCATCTCACTGCTATGTATTTATGAAATACAATGACAATGGAAATATAAGTCCATACAAAAACATGTACACAAATGTTCATCTAGATTTGTTGATAATATTCAAAAACTGAAAATAACCCAAATATCCATAAAGTGTTGCATGGATAAACAAAATGTAATATATTCATAGAGTGAACTAGTGTTCAGCAATAAAAAAAATTATAAACTCTTGATACATGCCACAATATGGATGGTTCTCAAATAATGTGTATTGCTATTGTATGTGTAATGTTTAAATCATTCCATAGTTGTTATGCTGATGATACATCTCAGTTTCAAATTCCAAAGTGAATCAAATCAGAATTCCTAAGTAGCAATCTGTTTTGTGATCCTCTACAGTTTGGAAATGCTGTGCTTCTTAACCAAGCTCTTTTTTTCTGATACTGTGCCTCCTCTCTGAACTAGACTCTTCTTTGCTGCAGGTCACTCCCCAAATGTATTTCTCTGTCCATGGGCATTTCTACATTTTCTTTCTTTACAAAACAAGTATCTTAGTTTCAATATCCTTTCCCCCCAAAATATATGTTTAAACTCAAGCAGTTAAAGTTTCCCCACCTGAAGTAACATTTTCAGTATAATTATAAGTGCAGTGCTTTTAAAATCTTGCTTGATTTGTGTTGGTTTCTCTCTGTTGCTTCTACCTGCCTTTCTATATTATTCCTTTATTCAGCAGGCATTCAAAATATCCTTCTTAGAAACGGTACAGATGAACCAGTTTGCAAGGCAGAAATAGAGACACAGATGTAGGGAACAAACGTATGGACACCAAGGGAGGAAAGGGGCGGGTGTGATGAATTGGGAGATTGGGATTGACATATATTCACCAATATGTATAAAATAGATAACTAATGAGAACGTGCTGCATAGCACAGGGAACTCCACTTCACTGTACAGTCGAAACTATCACATTGTAAAACAACTATACCCCAATTAAAAAAAAATTCTTCTTATATGCCAGTCATTATTCTGGGTTGTAGAGATACAAAGTGGGGTAAAACATGATCCTATTTCTGAAGATAAAATGGTCTGCTTGGAACAAGAGACAAGAAACAAGGATAACACCAATGCCCAGAGAGCTACAAAGAGGATGTGCACAGAGGGTCCAGGGCAGGGGTGGTGGGGTTCTTGTCCTGAAGTGTTCTACTTTCTAAACTTCGAATTTTGTGGACAGTCAACAAATGCCATTGACCAAATATTCAGATATTGTTTCATAAGTGGAATATAATCCACATGGAAATAAAAACACACATCTGAAATGTATCATTGTATAAAGAAATGTGATTGAAAGATAAGATTAAGAAGACTACTTTAGTCTTTGAAAACCTCACTATTGTTTTCATTGTGCACCCTTGTGACATGGCACCTGGCTAAGATCTGATAAGGGGATTCTAAGGTTTCTGGCTCTAGTAGTACGGTAGATTAGATACCATGAATGTCCTCTGGGTACAAACACCAAAAAGGAAGATATAATTTAATGAAGATTCTTTTAATGTTCTAAAGTGGAAACACCTCAGGTGGCAGAATAAAGAGTGGTATCCGTTTTTGTGCCAGTACCATACTGTCTTGATTACTGTAGCTTTGTAGTATAGTCAAGGGAACCCTCTTGCACTGTTGGTGGGAATGTAAATTGATACAGCCACTATGGAGAACAGTATGGAGGTTCCTTAAAAAACTAAAAATAGAACTACCATACGACCCAGCAATCCCACTACTGGGCATAGACCCTGAGAAAAACATAATTCAAAAAGAGACATGTACCACAATATTCATTGCAGCAGTATTTATAATAACCAGGACATGGAAGCAACCTAAGTGTCCATCGACAGATGAATGGATAAAGAAGATGTGGTGCATATATACAATGGAATATTTTTCAGCCATAAAAAGAAACAAAATTGAGTTGTTTGTAGTGACGTTGATGGACCTAGAGTCTGTCATACAGAGTGAAGTATGTCAGAAAGAGAAAAACAAATACCGTATGCTAACATATATATATGGAATCTCAAAAAGAAAGGTCCTCATGAACCTAGAGGCAGGACAGGAATAAAGACGCAGACGTAGAGAATGGACTTGAGGACACGGGGAGGGGGAAGGGTAAGCTGGAACGAAGTGAGAGGGTAGCATTGACACATATACACTACCAAATGTAAAACAGACAACTAGTGGGAAGCAGCTGCATAGCACAGGGAGATCAGCTCGGTGCTTTGTGACCACTTAGAGGGGTAGGATAGGGAGGGTGGGAGGGAGATGCAAGAGGGAAGAGATATGGGGGTATATGTATATGTATAGCTGATTCACTTTGTTATACAGCAGAAACTAACACAACATTGTAAAGCAATTATACTTCAATAAAGATGTTAAAAAAAAAGAGTGGTATTCGAAGTGGACTGGAAGAACATAACCAAACTGCCAGCATAGACTGCAGAATACAGATAAATAACCATTTGAGACTAGAGTTGAAATTCAAACATTTTCAGACAGAGATTCAGAGTCTACCATTCACAGGCATTATTGAAAAAGGCTACTTCAGAAATTAAAAATTTATACAATGGAATATTACTCAGACATGGAAAAGAATGAAATAATGCCATTTGCAGCAACATGGATGGACCTAGAGATTATCACACTAAGTGAAGTAAGCCAGACAAAGAGAGACAACTATCATGATATCATTTATATGTGGAATCTAATAAAATGATACAACGAACTTATATGCAAAACAGAAATAGATCCACAGACATAGAAAGCAAACTTATGGTTACCAAAAGGGAAGTGGGGGGAGGGATAAGTTAGAAGTTTGGGATTAATATATATACACTACTATATATAAAATAGATAAACAACAAGGATCTACTTTATAGCACAGAGAAATGTACTCAGTATTTTGTAATTACCTATAAGGGAAAAGAATCTGAAAAAAATTAGATATATATGTATGTATAATTGAATCACTTTGCTGTACACCTGAAACTAACACAACATTGTATACCAACTATATTTCAATTAAAAAAAAGAGTAATGACAATGGCTACTTCTTTTGGAATATATACTCTGGGTTTTGCTAACAAAAAATGAATCTCTAATGATAAAATAAATATGTTAAATAATTAAAAACATGAACCCTAAAGTCAGCAGAAAAGTGAAAGAGGAAATTAAAAATCATGTAGACAAAAGAAATACATTCATAAAAGAATATTAATGGAAAGGAGGAAGACAGGTACTAAGGTTTATTATAAAGCCATAGTGACTAAATCATAGCGATACTTGTGGAAGGGTAAACAAATTGACCACTAGAAGAGAATCGGGAGATTGGGAACAGACATCTACACACGTGTGTGTGAGTGTACACACAGGAGCTCAGCATGGTGCCCCTATATTGTGCTGGGATGACAAATAAGGAGAGACATTATGGGCTTGTCAATAAATGGTGCAGAAAAAAACTGAAAGGAGAAGAAATTGAAAAGATAAAATTAGATTGAAAAGATAAAATCAGATAAAGATAATATTGAGTATAGTTCCCTGTGCTATACTACCTCACACTCTTTTCATGAAAACTATATTCCAGATGGACAAGTGCTTTGAATATGAAAAATAAAACTAAAAATTTTAGAAGGAAATATAAGAGAATGTACTTTTGATACAGAGTTTAAGTATTTCTTAAATGACAACAAAAAAGAACACACTACAAGATTTATTTGCATAGCATAAAGATGCCATAAAATAGAAGTTCAAAATACAAATTTAAACAACCAGCTATATAATCATTAAAGAATTAGCATCCATAATATATAAAGAATAAGTTCAAGTAAGAAAATATAAGCCTTAAAATAAGTAGGTATAGAAAGAAAATTTATTGACAAGAGTAAATTAGGAAAAGATGGTGATGTACTTTAGTGGGTTTTAGGGTCAGGCTGACTTGCAATTCAATGCCATATTAACTGTGTCACCTCACTGGGATAGAATAAGCTTGAATTATGATCTTGGTGTCCAGAGGAGAATGGTCATCATAATGATATTTTATTCATTCAACAAACAGTTCCATAGGGCTTACCATGTAACAGGGACAGAGGTACTGTTACTTCTCTCTACCTGGAACATGAAGAAATGCAGGCACAAGGAGCATAAGAAACTAGGACTCAAACCCAGACTGCTGACTCGGGGTTCAGAGCCTGTACTCCTTACATACCCTCTCAATTCAAAGGATGTATATGTGTATTTGTGTGTATATTGTGTATATGTACGTGTATATATGGGTCTGTGTATGTATATGCACATATATGTGTGTATGTGCATGTATATGTGTATGTATGCGTGTACATGTTTAAGTGTGTACATTATATATGTATATGTGTATGTGTATTGTATATATGTATATGTGCATGTATACTGTATGTATCTGTGTATGTGCATGTGTTTTGTGTATGTATGTGTGTATGTATGTGTGTATGTATATTATATGTATCTGTGTATATGTGTATGTATATGTGTCTGTGTATGTATGTATGTGTGTGTAACATATACCATCAAATATATACTAGCAAGATTAGTACAAATTTATAGAATAATGAGGATTTTTTAAGTTGGGAGATTTTTGACATTTACACTCTGAAAAGGCTACGAATTTTTAATTTGGAGGATGACTCAGGGTAATTCTGGGGTTTTGCTCTAGCGGTCTAAAATGATTCTATCAAGAAATATATAGAAAGTCTCTCAAAAATAGTGTTATCTAATGGGAATCAATGAGAGTTCAGTTCTTAAAAGAAGACTTTTGTTACTGAAGAAAAAGAATTTGGCAATTTACTTCAGTAATTAAGTCGGAAGAAACCCTCTTGCTTCAGTAACAAGCAGAGAGCATACTTCTGAGGTTTTTCCTTTTCATCTTTCTAAATGAACTAGTGTAGACAAAAACGCTCGTGTACACTGAACAGTACGCGTAAAAGCCAATTTCGCATTGGGCAGGGCTGATTTCCCAGCTCTGCCCTCCTCCCACCCAAGGGCAGCTCCATCTCTCTGGCTTTCCCCTCTGGATCACAAATGTCTTAGTGACACCTGAGTGCCCCTCCACCTTCTTACACCTGGGAAATAATTTTGGGTCTTCATTTATACTTTAAATACAACAGGTACATCAATTGTTAGAGCTCACAGATATTTGAATCTTTATGGCAGTAACTCTGATTTGTAGGATGAATGTCTTTTTCTTCCCTCATCAAATAAAGATAGGCAATTTTGATCTGATGGAGCCTAAATCCGGGGTCTACTCCTAACTCTGAATCTATACGTAAACATGGTTTGTGCAAGGTGTGTGTGTGGAGGTAGGTGAGAATTGTGTCCTTGGAAAATTGAGTAAATGTCTGGACCAGCCCCTCCCACCGATGTAAGCATAGTCTCTCTTCTTTGTGTCCAAGATGCCCGGATGCCAGGGATTTGGTGCACGTGTCTCCAAGGTCATGTGTCTCCTGCATTTCTCCATCCCCTCAGCTTCAAGATGGGTCTATGGGTTCAGGCAGATTTGGGAAAGGGCCGTGGTGACTGGAACCACTTCCTTCTAGGTGCTCAAGGCAGGAGCTCAGGGAAACTGCTGACACTGAGGCTAGCTGGAGATGCTGGGAGATTCCAAGTGAGGAGACAAACCAAACCTCCATTTATAGCTCTTTCTATGAACAGCTTTCCTTCTTCCTAATTACCCTGCAGCACCATCATGGGTATCTGTACCGTGCCCTCCAATGTGTCAGCTTAACAGTTTGGGGCCTTCTGTTTGTCTACACCGGCAAGCAGTACGTGGGCAATCATTGTATGGCGTGTCCCACCCTCCCCTCTCCCGTGTGAGCAAGCAGAGGTTGAAACTGTGATGCAGTACAAGTTGTCAAGAATATGTGTTCTGAGTCAGAGAGGCCTGGGTTTGCTTATGGTTCCAGCTCTTACTCTTTCCTGTTGGAAAGTTATTTCAACTAGCCCTCACTTTCTCATCTGTGAAATAAGGATAATAGTAGCTACTTCAAAGTGTTTCTGGGAGAATTAATTGGGACAATGCATGCTAAGTGTCTGGTACATAGTAAGTACACAATAATAATAGATGCTATCATAGCATAATCATAAGACCTCCCTTTCATGATAACATAAGGCACTCAAGAAAAACCCCATTCCTTTCTTGAATTATATATTCTGAGGTCTTAGAATGTTGTTAAACTATGAACTCATTTAAGGCATCATGTGATTAAAAGAAGAATTGGCCAGAATTGGGGGATCAAAAATTGGTTAAAAATATTGAATTTGTAAAATTTAAATTCTGTTAAATCGCTAGAGAATATTGAAGAACAGCTAGTAATAGAGGACAGGATAAGTTTAGATCGCAAAGACAATCTAATTCTTAATTTGATTTGTAACAATGTATGCTTCTTGAGCAACTAGCTATAGTACCTCCTGCCTTTTTTTGTCTCACCCCATAAAAGGTGAGATTTACAAATGAAGAAAGGTTCATTGGGGAGGGAACAACAGAGGAAACCAAGGGTCTGAATAAATCTCCAATTGGATAAACCAGTTACATTCACAGATACGGTGCCCCGTGGTTAGAGAGAATCCATTATTCATGGGTTGTTTATTGGAACAAAGTTTTGGCCGCGCAAGTTTCCCTCATAACTGCCCAAATGAACTATTGTGCAATTTTTTCCTCCCTAAATATCACAATGCAAAAGGAAAGCATAGACAGGACAGGTAAAGGTGAAGTCGGTGTTCAACTAACATTTTTGTTTTAAAAGTAAAAAGAGCAGAGATTTCTGTAGCTTGTTTGAAAAGCCCAACAACCACAGCTGAAACTGACAAGGTCTGACATCTCCCCCTGCTTTTCCTGCTCCCATTTTCTATGAAAATACTGTAGACACTGGATCAGGAAAGACAGCGGAGCCTTAAAATAATCACTCTTTCAATTTGCCCCGTGTTAGTTTCCATAAGAGACAAAAGTGGGAACTGTAGCCGGCAGCGAGCAACTGTCTTGTTAGAACCTCCCTTGTCGATTCAGCTGTTGGCTGAAATCTGAAAGTGGCATTTTTCAAAAGGCACTTTGGCTTCTGAGTCGATGGAGTTTTCACTTTGGAAAGCAATAAAAACGAATGGAAAAAAAGTGAAAATTACTTCCAAGTTTTCTTATACCTTAGGATACTATTTCTTATGCAAAGAACTTTTTATTTCTCTGCCTGGTAGTTTATGTATGAGAACCCGAAGCCCACTTTATAAAAGCGAAAAGATACATCAAAAAATGAAACTGTGCATCTTTGGAAGGTTAAATCCTAGATCTTGGATGTGGGCTACCTTAACTGTAAACCTTATAGTGTGAAATTGCTTACATAAACATTCCATTTCGGGAGGTAGCTGAGTTTCCATCGAATACCGTTCTTTGTTCCTTCATATTTTACAAGCAAGTTGTAAAGTTACAAAAGCTGGACAGACTTCCACAGAAGAAAGGTAGAGAGGATTTATAGAAAACACAGCCAGCCATGGAATTTAAATTGTTTTAAAAATATATTCACTTGGGAAAGAATATTATTCAAAACGTTACCATTGAACAGAGTTTCAAGCACTAATTCTTATAAAACTTTAAAATACAGAAGCCTCAAATAATCCTCAATACATGAATTTATTGGAGAGGGGGAAGCGCTTTACAAACGTTCACTGCTATGAATGTACAATACAGCGTAGTAGTAATTCTTAGATAAAAGTTTTATCAAAAATCTGTGAGGTTTGAAAAATATCCCACAAAAGTAACTCTAAATGATGTGTTCTGGCTTCTCTGCTGTAGTCATCAACTCTCTAATATGTTTCTTTAAGTTGGGGAAAACCCCACTCTATTGTGAGAGAGAAAAGAATGAAAACAATATAAAGAGGAAATATTTATTATACATATTTACACAATTTAAGTGGAAAGTAATCTGTCAGATACACGCTTATACCAGAGAGTAATCCATCCAATACATTAAAGTACGTGATCTAAATCACGTGAAACCTAAATCTGTGAAACCTTCCACACTTTCACTTTCTCTTTGATTTTTACCTGCAACACCACAAACGACAAGGACCACAATGAAAGGATGCTGGCTCTGACTTTTTTTTTTAAGCTTAACAGAAAAGCACACTGCAATTTTCACTTTTGACCTTTTTTTTTAACATTCGAATATTTATATCTAAAAAAATCATGTTCTTCAACTTATTTCTCATTTCCCACTCCCATCACCTGGGGGCATTAGTGTTCACATATCTTGCTTTTTTTTTTTTTTAAATCAAAGAAGACGCCAGGTTTGTAGATACATTTATATATTTCTCCATTAGATTTAAGTTTTTCACAAATTTTTCTTTTTTGATATTCGAGGCTCGATGTTGGAGCAAAGCTAAGTATTAGGATTGGGGTGTGAGAAAGATGCTGCAGACTGGAAGTTACAGATTTAAAAAGAACAGATAATTCTGGAGGAAAATTGCTCTGCTTAAATACATCAGGGGTCTGGTGTGCCTTTCAAGTGGTTACTAAACAATTTGTGTGTAAGTAGGATCTCAGTAATGGAAACACTGTTCAGCTTGCCTACTCTTCCTTCATCACTCATTAATGCCTTTGCCATGGGTTCTTTATGGGGCATCCATTAGGAGTGTACGCTAATAACAGTTTAATCCCACTACACCCAATTATATATCCCCCTTAACCAGTGTCTGCTTTCCTTTGCCCCTCTCCCTCGGAATTATGTCTAATAAAATAGAATACGCTAAGAGAGAGTACTGAAAAGACAACAAAACTCTCCCTTCCCAACATTAAGAATTACAAATAGTAACTGTAACGCAACAGAAATAGCCAGAGAGTGGGCTGAAGTGCCTAATGCTGTACAGATGGCCTCTCACCCCATCTTCTATCATTAATAACACCACACCTGACAAAAGACACTGCCCGCTAGAGCCAAACTACATAAACACCCAAGATTTTATTAAACAACCCATTTTAGAACTTAAATCATTAAACCACATCTCCACAGGCTCTTCAGAAGGGCTGTCTGAGAAAAATAATGGATTGTCTGCAAACTTTTATCTTAGCTATTGCCTCTAGAGTTGTGCTGTTTAATTATTAAAATGTGGTATTAATGAAACATGCAATCCTGGAAAGGAAACTACTTTTATCATGGCACATGAAAGGCAAAAATTTAATATACTGCATATACTGTCTACACATTACAAATGTATTTGCATCCACCTTCTAAATAGTCAGCGCCCCCAACTCCCCCCCTCCTCTCCTTTACAGCTGCTCAATCTGCAAGAATGTGCAGAAGTAATTTATCTGAAATGGCCACTATTGTTCTTGATTCTGATTTGATTCCAAAAAAGCCAAATAATAGAAACCATTTTGAACATCTATTTTGTGCACCTGTTGTGCTGCATTATGATACTCTGCGATTTCCATTTACGTCACATCTCTTGACGTGCCTCTGATACACCATGTTGCTTTGCTCAACAAAAATCCAGGATGCTAGAAACCAATGCCATACTTATGTTATTAACAAAATGGCAATGGCAAATGCTCCTGAATGGGAGCTCTGGAAGGAAACAGGAACAAGTCCATCTGACTACCAGCCAGACTACATTGAACCAACGTTAAGTAGACTTAAAGTAGTTGAACAGCCTGGAGGGACTGAATAAAAATATAAGCTAAATAAAAAATATAAGATATTAATATCGTTAATGATTCTGTTACTCAGGTAAAACAATAACACCTTGGTAGTCCCCTTTTTTCCCCCCTGTTGTTTCGGTCCTTGAATGTAATGGAGCTGAGAATCTGAACAGTTTTTCTGCTGGACTCTCTGTGTGAGCTGGTTTCTTGGTTGATCAACTCAGGGAGGCATGGGATTCCGCATTTGCTGCTTTTTAACTCGGCAGCATCGTCTTAATTTGCATTTCAGTATTATGGCTTCTTCGACATTTCAAATACTTCCTTAGTAGCTTCTCACCTTAGCTTCTCTGTATAATGACACCACAATTATATGAAGATTTACAGTGACCAGAAAGAGTTGGTTGTGATAGCTGTGGGTGAAAGGACCATCAGATTTGCGTAGCACTGGTGGACACATGGATTTTGAAGTCTTGAAATACCCAAGTTGCCTTGGCTGTCTTTCATGTTTGTTAACAAGCTTCTTCCATGCTGAGTGGAGTCATGTAAATGCTCATGAAGCCCAGATATCTTTGGCCACCTTTACTTATGTCAAATGATCATAATGCCAAGATTTTATGGCATGGAGATTATCCCTTAACAGTGAAAGCATCAAGAACTTTGGTGTGCCTCCTAGGTGGTATTAATGAATCATATGAAATGGTTCCTTTCAAAAATTTGAAGAAGGTGAAAATTGTCAGACTCGTAGCATGAAACGGGACATCTAAAGTCAAGTCTGGCTCTGTCCTAATGTAGGAATCAATCTCTCCTTCAACATCTTTGACAGATGGTCTTCCAGGTTCTGTTTGAACTTTCCACTGAAGGGCAAAGCCTGTTTAACAAAGCCGTGTGCTCTATTTGTAAACAGCCTAATTGTTAGATAGTTTCCCTTCACACTGAGCTGAAATCTGGGCCTTTTGAAGCAGAACCAGATAACACGCAGAAATTCAGTGCCCACCAAGGCCCCCTTCACGGGTCCATGGGACCTGTGCCTTCACACCTGCCTGGTTTAAGGTTCTGTGGTCATCCTCTTGAAATTCTTAACCATTGTTAACAAGGGCTCCCACAGGTTCATTTTTATGTGACCCCACAAATGACCAGTTGATACTGATGCCAGTTGTGATTTAAGATGAGAGACCTATAAGATCTCTTACACAACATGCCCTTTTTCGGGGCTTCTGGTATTATATATGGCAAAATAAAATAAGATCTATATATGTATCTTATCAGTGGAATTACATAATATTTTTTGGACTTATTTGCAAACCAGTTTTTAATTCACAGATCTTTCCCATTGCCATGTGCTCCCTCCCTCACACCTGCCCTCATGCCTCTTAATTTAGTGGGGTGCCAGGGTGGGGTCGGAATATAAACTTGATGAAGTCACAGTCTCTGAGCTTCAGTATGATTAAAACGCTCTCTCCTTTGCTTTTGAAGTATTAACTCAAACCCTCCCTGTCAGTCAAAGTAGGAGTACATGTTTTGGCTAAGTTAAGCAGGGTCTAAGCTAGGGAACAGTATGAAGTCGGAACACGTGGTTTGAATGCTGATTCGTGCTTGACCTTGGAAGTGACCCTCACCCCGGATGCATTCCCTTCCTCATCCGGTCTGCCTGTATGTCCCACGGCTGCAGCCAAGCTTGACTCAGAGTGCTGGAATGTTGACTAACCCCAGGGCTTTGCCGAACTGGACACAGGGTTTCACAGGGCCCAGCATCGAGCTCTATCCTTCCCACCCCACCCAGATTCAGAGCCCACAGAGAAATGTCTTAGAACCCCCCGCCAGACAGACCTGCGCACAGTGAACGCAGACCTTGTGTTTTTTCTCTTGGTTTTGCCTGATGCTCTTCAGGGATCGTGTGTTATCTCACAGTTGTGGAAGGAATTCTGCAAAAAGTTTTCAAGGAAGAGCAAAGCTACTGGAACCTTCTTAGATCGTGGGCTTTGAGCATGAATGCATGAGGGAGTCGTTTAAAGCACTAGCTGTTAAAGTTTGGGAAATGATCTCATCGAGAGGGAGAGAGATAAAGCACAAAGCCAGTCCTGCTTCAGCCAGGACTGTCTGACTAGTGTGGAAGTGGGGCTCCCAGATGAATAACTAGAAGCCAGGACTCCAAGAGATTGACTGCAACAGAAATTATCACCTGAAAAAACCAGAATCTCAACACTCTGCTGATAAACAAAGCAAAGAGTACTACTGGGATATCTCTAATTTCTATTCCCAATAAAAAAAAATCATCCTTTCTTTTTTTTTTTTTTTTTTTTTTTGCGGTACGTGGGCCTCTCACTGTTGTGGCCTCTCCCGTTGTGGAGCACAGGCTCCGGAGGCGCAGGCTCAGCGGCCATGGCTCACGGGGTCCAGCCGCTCCGCGGCATGTGGGATCTTCCCGGACCGGGGCACGAACCCGCGTCCCCTGCATCGGCAGGCGGACTCTCAACCACTGCGCCACCAGGGAAGCCCATAATCGAACATTTCTTAAAAGATAAAATGAAATAATGTGCATGAAAGTGTTTTGAAATTATATTTACATATAAAGTATTATTATCTTAAAAGTAAATTGCAATGTTTGGGTCTAGGAAAAAAAAAAAAGATCCTGTAATTGAACCTAAGAAGTGAGCGTGTGGATATTTGAATACTGTACACGCTCAGTTTTCAAGGTAGATGTGAGTGACTTTGAACATTTCTCAGAAGTAGTTTTCTGTTGTGAAAACGTTTTGGTATTTATTTCAGATGAATAACATCGCTCAGCTTCCATATTTTGACTTTAAGATACCCTAACTGGCAATTCGGTGATTTCTCCGGACACACGCACACGCATTCCTTACCAGGCTAGACTCTTGACCGGAAACAATCACTTTCATGAAATCACATCACTTATTTCCTTAACTAGAAAATTTAGCTTTTCCCCTATCAACCTCTCTTGTCAGCTTGGCCAAAAGAGAGAAAAGAAAATGGACGTGGTGTTTTTGTACCTCCCCTCTAAGTTGGTATCACCTTTCTTTGGCTGGTGAGATAAAAATTGTGCTGCCAGCATCGGCTCTCCAGAGGGGACCACAGTCAGCGGCCCCGCTGTCTGGGCCGCGGCTGTAGCCCAGGGCTCAGGACACATCTGCCAATTGCCCAGACTCTTGAGGATCCAGGTTCTCTCCAAAAAGCATTGTTGTTAAATAAGCAGCACATGAATCTATTTCAAGCAACAAGTCACAGCAATGGATTGCCTGAAAGTGTCTGAATTTGGAGGCATATATTTCCTCCTGTACAGTCACGAGTTTCTGAAGAAGTTTTCCCCACCGGAGGAAAAATGTCATAATCATTTTTTTTTTTTCTGGGAAATGTTCATTTCATGTGTGAAACCAGTTGGTAGGAGTGAGATATTTCTATTGACTGACTTCGACTATAGTGATTTTGTAATCAAGTAAAACATTTAACTCATAAACATGGAAGGAATTTACCATGAGGAAGGGATGGGAAACTAGGACAGGGCACGTAATGTGGAAGGTACACTTTTGATCTTTTTCTCTGAACTCTCTCACTTCTTGCAGGCATCATTTTTGGAAGAGAAATTGAAACCCTGCATTATATTTATCTTCCCTCGCCCCAAATTCTCTTTGCTGAAGACCAAGGATAACTCTTTAACTGTTAGTCACTAGAAAGTTAAAGGGTGAAGATGAAGGAAGAGTGGGGTGTGTTGACCTTCTACTCTGTTGGAGAGACTGCCTGTTTTTTAAAAATTTATTTATTTATTTATTTTTGGCCGTGTTGAGTCTTCGTTTCTGTGCGAGGGCTTTTTCTAGTTGCGGCGAGCAGGGACCACTCTTCATCACGGTGCGCAGGCCTCTCAGTGTCGCGGCATCTCTTGTTGCAGAGCACAGGCTCTAGGTGTGTGGGCTCAGTAGTTGTGGCGTGCAGGCTTCAGTAGTTGTGGCTCGTGAGCTCTAGAGCACAGGCTCAGTAGTTGTGGCACATGGGCTTAGTTGCTCCACGGCATGTGGGATCTTCCCAGACCAGGGCTCGAACCTGTGTCCCCTGCATTGGCAGGCAGATTCTCAACCACTGCACCACCAGGGAAACCCAGACTGCCTGGTTTTGCCCAATATGGACTTTCAGGGCAAAAGCTCTCTCTGCTCTCACCTTCCCATGACAGTTAGCCTCCTGTGTTCCACCTCCAGCAATGAGAGGATATTAGGCTTTGGATGTCTGATTTCCATCGTTCTGATGGAACACTCTTAACTCCCGCTGTCCACTCGGTTCAGCAGCTTATAGAGAGATGCTTATTATCTTGTGCCTCTCTTCTTTCTGGCATTTGTGAGGCTGGGCATGTTCTTTTTAAGCCAGAATAGAAAGAGATTCTGAGGAGACTAATCCCATGTGGATATAGTCTTCTTTCTTATTTTATTATGATTGACAGAATGCCTATCAAAGAGTATGAAGTACTATTTCATTAAAATTAGAAGCTATAACTGTATCTTCTCTAACACATTAATTTCCAGAAATGACCCTTTTTCTGGAATGGACTTCCAGGTACCATGATGGGTTCCCAGGGAACAGAAGGAAATAACCATTATTTTCGTGTAATCGGTGCTATCGACTTTCATAGGACCGTGGAACACAGTGCAATGCTCATCAATTGCTGTCCTCTCTCACTCTCTAGCTCCCTTTCTCATTCCCTCCATCTCTTTGTCTTTCAAGAATGAGGGAACATATACACCCACCAATGTCGTGATAGCCATATTATTAAAGAATTATTTGCCTGGTTGCTCCAAGTTTTACTTTACTGAAAAGTGGAGCACCACATGACACAAGATACTGGCTTTTCTGAGTCTCAGAAAGAAGTCAGCTTCCTACATGGAAAACACACCTTGGGAAGGTCTTTGTTGCCAAAAGAGCTGTTTTTATCGAAGTGTCAGGAAGACTGTTGTAGATGAAAAGCAGAAAAAATATTTAAAAATTGTTTCCCCAGTCACGTGGGCATGGTAGATCTGTGTGGGACAGGCTGGGGTTGTTTTTCTTCCCTTCTCTCCCCAGGTCACGTGGAAGCTTGAGCCTATAGAGGCAACCAAGGTGAACTGGCTCATTCCACACAATGGGGTGGATCATTCACCACAGGGTGTCCTTGATGGTGTGCTGTCCACTCTAATTTTAAACTTCTAAGCAATGGGAGTCCCACCACTTCCCTTGGAAGATTACCCTACAGTCTAATAGACCTCAACATTAAGAAGATTTTCAATTGGTAATTGGTAATCAACCTAAATTTCCCTTTTCTTAATTTCATCCCATTACCCCAAACCCTATCCCCTTGTTCCACGGAGCACTTCGCCCTCATTAATGTTTACGCTCTCCAAATACTAATAGACTGCTGGAAAATAAAAACAAAAACAAAAGCACAAACCAAAACCAAAACCCTCTCAGTTACCATTTAGCTAGACCACAGATAGTCACTTCTTCTTTGAAAAAATATGTCAGTTTCCATATACACTGTTCTCCTTAAAAGCATTCTTTAATGGTAAAAGATTTAAGTATTTTTTTTAATAAGCAAAAAAAAAGTCTATAAGTGAAAAACACAGCAGTCTGTAGTAGACTAAAGGGGAATACATGCATTCTTAGTGTGGGCGGGTGGTAATGGTATAGCTAACTTCACCTTCTTTTGCCCTTTACACAGACACAGAACAAACCATTAAGACAATTGGATGAAGACTTTTCCCCCCAAAGTTATCTACTTCTATTCTAGTTCTTTTGTAATAGTATCCTTGCATGTTATGAACTAACAGAGTGTTTTCCTGTTTGACAAAAACACTGATTAATAATGTATTGTCTATCAATAATCATTAATTTAATAAAACCATCAATATTAGTGCAAATAATTTGGGTTACTGCATGGTTATATAAAATATTACAGCAGAGTAATTCTGCAGGTGAAAACTAAGCCTTAATTTATGTCTCATTCATACCACTCACTGTTCTTTTCTATATCTAGACCACTTCACCAACTTGATTTACTGGTAAAGTCAAAGACCGTGTTTTAGTAGAAAACCTTCAAAATAATATATGTTTAAAAAAATTGAGATTCCTATTTATTTTCCTCCAGTGTTTGAAAACTCCAGCCCCCTGGTCTCTGTTTAGAGAAATAATTAGATCCCTACTGTATCTAGATCCCTGTAGTAGCAACTTGGTTCTGACTCTATCCTTGAATGCTGTGATACTTCTTGATTCTTTTGACTTTTATCTTGAATTTTAAGCTAGTTTTCTGCTTACATTTGTGGTCCCTGTTACATGTGTTCTAGAAAACTTCTTGTTGACATCATGAACATTTGTAACATTTGTAACTGTTACCAGATTCAACAACATTTCAGTTTCACTACATGGATACAAGTCCAAGACTGAGTGTTCTTCGTTATACTTCTTCCCTTAGGCCACGTGGTTGAATGTCTAGGACGTTGCATTGATTTCTAAGAATTTCCTGTTCACATATTTGCTAGCAGCACATAAGATCTCTTTAAGTTGGAAACAAGAGAAATAAACTCTAGAAAACGTAAGCAGAAGAGGGGGATTGGCTAAGATAACACTGTGGCATTTCAAGGCATCAAACGTGAGGAGTTGATGAATCTTGTCTGCAGAAGGAGCACAAAGGTGGCTGAATCTAGGTCTTCTGGAACGATGCATAAAATTCATCTGTCTTCTGCCGTGTCGGTATTGATGTCACCGAGTTCCAACACTTCTCAGCAGGTGGGCACTTCTTTTTCCAACGTTAAATTCCTGGGAGAGAGAACCCGGCTCTATGTGAGCTCCTTTGGAGACTGGCCCATGAACTAAGTCAGGGATTTGGACTCAGGAAATTTGCAGGGCACCTGGGGCCCCACCCTTCTGCATCAGGGATTCCTCCCAGAGATGGAGAAATCTCTCTGAGAAATCCATGCATAAGAGAGGTCTAACCCTCTGGAGTTGAAGCTATATTGCGTGGCAGGTCCGGAAGAAGATTAATTTGACATATTGCAGCCAACACTTCTTCAATGTTACTTCCCCCCTTTTTCTGAGATTGGCATATCGAATTTGTAACATTTCCTTGGGTCATTGAGGGTAGATCTTTATGTGAAAATCTAGGATCTTTCGAGTGTAGGTGGTTGCAAAATTTCAGTGAGAATGCAACTTGTATATGAAGTGAAAATATAATTTATTTTCTTTATTTTGGTTGCAGCTCATCTCGGCTTCTTCCTGAGGCCTCTGTTGGTAGTGAGCGAGGGTATGGGAGAGAAATTAATCAAATGTCCAATAAAATTTGGAGCTGTCAGTCCTGATAATTTAAGCCATCTTTCTCAGTTGGTGTTCATTCTTCCATTTGGATAGAAAGACCAATCTCAGGTATTTACCCCTTCCCTGCTTCTTCTCCTAAGATGACATCCTAGTGATGGGAAAGGTGGGTGCAATTTATGCATCCTGCTGGCCTTGGGGATAAAGTAAGAATTGTATCATATTCTGGTCCTCTCCTGGCTGAGTCCATTGTCTCTCTGGTCTCTAGATGTCTGCTTGCATTCCTGGAAGGATCCAGAGCTGGTGAAGTCATGATTCTTCATTTTGTCTTGGGCAGAATGATAGGAGAGGGCACAGGACTCCTCTTGTGGATATGACCTCAGTTTACCTCTCCATCTGGAGAACCCCATGTCCCTGCCCTGAGATCAATCCAGCTCAGTGACCAGTGGTTTGTCCCCAGTCTTCGCCGTGTGGCTGTCTTGCCCTGTGACAGCAGCACCCGCCCATTAAATAACCAGGAGCAGCTAGGGAAGCTCAACCACAGGGCTTCCCTCTACCTAATCACTTGACAAGGCAATGGCCACTGTGATGTGGGATTTGTAAGAAACGTTATATCAATTCTTCAGTTGTTTTGAGGACGAGCTTTGTATGGAGAATATCTATTGCTCTACCTTTAACACTCAGGTCCTTTATTCTGGTGGTTAAAATTTGCCGGACACTTTCGTGAGATAAAAATATTGAAGCCTAAGATTATTTCCATGTGCATGAAATCACAGTTTACAGAGCTTCTCTGACCATACAACGTTTGATTTCATAGGACAAGTTGAAGTCTTCTTCCGACAGTAGATTTAGATGTCAAATTGTCCAAGGACTAACCTTGCTTGAATCTCTTCCCCAATCTGTTGTACTGTGGGGATTTTCCAAGGTTATCTAAGTCTTCACAGAAAATCTAAATGTTCACAGCTCTTCATGTAGTTTCTGGATCAGGGATGTCCTTTATTATTATCACATACATTGAAATAGCAGAGAATTTTCTCCATATTAAGATTGATAGAGTAAATGGCCTTTCTGTTAAATATAATTAGTTTTATTAAAACAACATAAGTGGTTTTATTCCAGGTCTGGAGTGATTCTTTGAAAAATAAATCCAAAGGTGTTATTTTCAGTGGTACCTCACCAGAGCCCAGTGTCTGGATTCTGACTTGCATTCTCTTTATTGTTTTGGTTTTCCATCCCCAAGCCTACAGAAATGTAAAATGAACTTTCCACATAGCTGTTTTTTTTTTTTAAATACTGCTCTTTTTTAGTCTCTGTATGTTGTATGCTTTCTTTGTAACCAGGGAGTAGTTACGGAGTGTAAATAAATTGAACTTCTTTTCTTATTTTCATACTGACCTTTTCGGAGAATGTTATGATTTTCCCTCTCCTGCCACTTGTGACTGTTCTCTGGCTATATCTTCTTACACTCTTAGATCCTTAACATTTGGGGGTTCTATTTAGACCTGTGTGAGCATGTCATGTAATTTATTTTTTTTGGAAAAATGTATTTTCAGTGGATTTGCATGCCTAGGAAGCCCATGGGCCCCAGGTGGAGAATAGGTGGCTTTCAAATCTCCTCCCTCCATGTGTGATGACCTCTAGGTAGTAAGGAGATGGGCTCCAAGGAGTGAAAAAGCTCTCCTGTTTCTCTCCTCCTGTGCTCAACCTGGGTCATCCATTCGCTCATTTATCCTCTCAGGAAAGATTTCTAGGGTACCCACTGTTTCCCAAGAGTTAGGAGGGGTCATCAGAAAACAGAAAACTCTGTCTTTGGCCACAATTTACATTTACCTCCAGCCGGTATTCTATCTTTCTCTTACCTGTAGAGGGATCCAGAGAGTGAACTAAAGGAAGGTCAGATTATGGCTATCACAAATATTACCAAATAAAATACCTATAAACTAAACTCACATGCCAAGAACCACCATTTCGGTCGTTATCTCCAATATTTCTACCAGTTATAGTCAGGGCTTGCAGACATGTTGAGTTATCATGTTTCTGGAAAACATGAGCTGAAACAGGAAGACCAACAGGCGTGGCAGTCACCAGAAGATTGGGATGAAAAGACTGAAGCAGCACCCATTCTCCTTTGAGGTCATCTCCCCAAGCCACCTGAGAGGTTAAATCTTACTATAATAATTTGCCTTCCGCAGACAGAGGTCAAGATGAAGACATGAACAAATAAAAACACCCTATGTCTTGACGCTAACCTTTGGTGATTATTACATGTATATGATAAGTCAAACCATAGTGTAGAATTTTGTCTGCTAGATATATTTACTGTTTTTATCCTCAAGATAAGCTTTGTGACTCTCTTTAATAGTATAATTGGTTCAATCTCCCTCTCTCTCTCATCCTCTGCATATATATATATGCAAAGGCATGATATAAACATATATTCCCATATGATAGAAACATTTATTTTTATGGAGAAATCAAACCTCCATGAGTACCTTGTCATTCAAAACGAGTGTTCACATTATAGTTTTCTGTTTTGTTTTGTTTCGTTTTTTTAATTTTTACTGGAGTATAGTTGCTTTACAATATTGTGTTAGTTTCTACTGTACAGCAAAGTGAATCAGCTATATGTATACCTATATCCCCTCTTTTCTGGACGCATGATAGTTTCTTTAAAAGTATTTTATCCTTGCTAAATAACTATTTTTTAAAAAGCTGACGAGGCAACATAGTGGATTTTACTTATTAAAGCGTTCACTTAGTTATCAGAAAAGTCCCTATAACGTCAATAAGTGGCCCTGTGAAAACATTTACAAATTAGACAAAAAGCAAATTTGGGCTTTTTAATCTCATCAACTAATAGCTCTAAAATAACCAAGCGACTCTGATAGTGAGGCTAGAGCAAAAAGACAAGCTCTCCGGTGATACTAGAAATTATACCCCTGTCTAACCAAACACTGCCCATCCCACTGGACACCGCCATCTTCCTTTTTCTAAGGAGGATGGTGCCATCTTTATCAGACAACACTTTGTGCTGTGTTCAGGCTACTGTTTCTTCAATGTCTTCTTTAACTTTTAGTTTGTTCTTCAACCTGTTGTATATGACAAGAGGGGGCTCTCAACAACTTATGAAAGCTTTTGATGAATCTCCTTTCCCAAGGCTCTTGGCCAACAGGTGCAAAATAGTGAACTTAGAGATGTAGTGATAAAAGGACAACTTATTGTAATGGCAAAGACCTCACCCATTGAATTTCAGAAATGGCATCAAGAACGACTCTTAGAGGACACAGCACACTGGGGTGACTGCAACAGTATGGGGCTAAAAAGTTAATTTCTGACCCTCTACAAAGTTACATGACTTTTTTTTCTACTTCTGGGGGAGTGGGTGGATGAGATCCCTAAGAAGCGAATTAGCATGTGTTTCTACTTCTCTCTCCTCTGTGGAATTACTCGTGCTGAACCCAGAGTCAGAGAGCAGTCCCTCCCTGCTCTTCTCTTAAGCAATTTATTTTTTCATTTATTTTATACCCATCTTTACCAACTTGCTATAATTTAGTTTATATTACTACTATGCCAATATATGAACCAGGGAAGATCTTCTTTCGCTCATGGTACCATATGAATTGGTCAAGGGCAATGACAATTCCAAGGAGAAATTTGGGCTTGAAAACTGAGTTCCTCCCACCGTCACCCTCCCTGGCACATCGCCATTTGTATCTAAAGCTTCTTCTGAGGAAATCACAGCAGGTTGTTCCCTGATTGCCAATACATTCTCCAAAAGGGGGGGATGAGAGGCTTTGACAAAATCCAGCCTCTCGTGAGATGACTCCACATGAAGGTCATCTTTAAAATAGAGTCATATTTTGCAGCTCTTCGGGCAGACACCACAACGCATTTTACAGAAACATACCAAGATGGCAAAACAGTTCAGTCCTGTTGGAAGAGTCTTTATTTTCTATTTTCCCCTTTCCCTAAAATGGGCGATCGCTTTTCTGCCAAGGAGGCTCAAAAGGGCCATGAAAACTAAAGTCTTTCAAAGCTGTTCAACGCAGCTTCCAATTTACAATAAAATTCAGCATGATAAAATCTTCCAGGAAAATCTCTGGAGCATCCTAGCCACATTACACAATTTTCCTTTACGTTCAGATTTTGGCATTCAACACCTTGAGACACAGGGAGAACAAATGTGTGCAGGGAAAGCAAAACAAAACAAAAACCAAAATAGAAAAAAAAAAAAACAGCCCAACAACAAAGACAGTGAGAAAAACGCAAACAACCACGCGAGCTATTAAGCATATGCCAGAGTAAACCATCGGTGTGGGTTTGCCACGACTCTGCCCTGCAGGTAGAGGCAGGCAGCACGGGAGCAATGGAAGGGGAAAGAGAAAGACAGCAGAGTCTAGGAGCTGGGAGCCCGCCCGAGCAGGATGCAGGATGCAGGACGGCCTGCCCGGGAGCCGCAAGACACACCGTCAGCCATGCAAAACAGGACATACCTTTCTGGCTCGCTCGTTCTGTCGGCTGAGACAAAGCAGTCCCATTCGCAGCGGGAGGCCAAATCAAAATGAAATTTTATTTAGTCTGCACTGTCCCCAGATTGGGTTTCAGAATGACTGCTTTAGGAGATAGCACGGATGGGGCTCTGCATGCTTTGCATATGAAACTGCGGTAGGAAAAGAAATCTACATAATCAAAAAAATCTGTGCTCTGCCT
>NW_021703775.1:2809255-2822790 GCF_005190385.1 Monodon monoceros
AATGCAAGGGGGCACCTGAGGAGTCAGAGCTTAATTTGTGTATACAGTTGGCTTTCTCCATAATATCTGATTCAGACTCTGTAACGAAAATGAAATCATGTTAAATTAACTGTAAAAAATAAGTTGATTTAATTAAGCACAGAAAGACTTAATAGATATAATAAAATGTTAAAAAGTCAAATGATGTGCAGTTACATTTCAGTTAACACTGCTCAACAAATGTACTAAATTTATTCCTTTCAATAATGATGTGTTTTGAACATTTAATTAGATAAATAATGTCTAATCACTTCAGCAAATCTGAACTGGAAGAATCCTTGTCATCAGAGGTGACTCAAGCTCATTACATCTACCTTTGAAGGGAAGGTAAAGCAGGCAAACCAGCTCTTTTCAAGGAGATGAGCAGAAACTACGGTAAAGTCTGCCTTTGGAGCCTCATTAAAATTCAGGGTTTGCTAAACAAACTAGTATTTACAGTAAGATGAGTGTTCTTCGGAATAGACTTCTGCTTGTTTGTCTTTTTTCTTTTTTTTAAGCATCAGAAACTATAAGCAACTGATAAGAAAAGGTATTCAGTGTTAGATGTCCTATAATTCATCATAATACTGTTTCCTTTAATAACTACTTTGCTCAAGTGATTGGCATGATTACAAGAAAATTACTTCAAATTATTCATCTCTTATCTTTCCTCAAAGATGTCCTAAGTTGAGTGATAGTTAGCATAATGGGGCCCTATTAATTACTAATGTGGAAAGTCCTTCACAATTTGGATAGAGTTTGTAGCCCAAATAAAGAAAATAGTGCCAAGTGCAACCTTACATCATCGTCTCCTCAAGATGGTGCCACCCACTGTCTATTAAATGGAATGTCAAGGACATTTATTTCTTCATTTGGAATTTGCTACGATGAACCCAGCCTGCATACGAAAAGCAGACTCACCATTAACATCTAGAGATGCAGACACACACCTATGCCTGTGCACACATACACACACACACATGCACACACTAGAGCACACTAGTGCATTGCACAGAAGTATCCATGCACTCTGGAACACAGAACATGATTAACATAAAATTACCATTTCAAGCTTATGGTGTTGATTCATCCACATCTTTCTGGGGAAAAAAATTCTTGGTACAGAATCTTTCCATTTATGATATTGCCTCAAATGATTTGTTTTGGAAAATTTACCTATAAATCTATTTAGTTCATTCCAAGCCATAACATAGTATGAAATTCTGTTAAACCCTGAGACTATTTTGAATATATATAGAGATCATTGTTAAAAATATCTTCCATTTCTTCCCTTACTTTGAGAGTGGCTGCATAAATAGGACGCAAGCTAAACATACAAACTCAGAATTTTCATTCATATTCTAAATAGTCAACCTGTTTTAAGTTACATTTCTATCGACATGATGCTTTGTGGAATATTTCTCTTTTAGCATTGCTTATTTTCTATTTTCAAGATCTTTTTTTTTTTTCTCTGATTATATGAGTTTTGTAAACCAATGCTGAGAATGCAGGCTCATGTAAGGTCAAGCCTAGCAAAGTCAGCAATGGAAATTCAAAGGTTATTTTTGTACTTAAATAACAACACTGGCTATTTGGGACTAATTTTATCTGCCTTAAAGTTTTCACCTTTTTACTGTGTACTTAAACATACAAAGTTGCATTTGTTTTATATATATATATATATATATATATAAAATATATATATATATATACACATATATATATATACACACATATACATGCAAGTATAGTTCAACATAAAAATCAAGAAATCATGATCAATATCCATGGAAAACTAGAAAGAAAAATTAATATCACTGGTCCTATTTACTGGATGTAAATGTTTTGCTAAAAACCTCACTTCTCTGGGTTTGGTTTCACCTGCAGCTGTAGTTAGATGTCTGTCCATCTTCAAACCCTGTGCACAGCTAGGGGGCCAGGACATTCCACTGCGATCCCTGACCCTTCCCTACTAGGGAACAGAGGAGGAGACCACAGGGGGATAGCATTTGGCCTAAGGTCAGACTTGTTTTGTGTCAAAGGCCTTCCTCTTTCATCCTGTGTTCCCCTTCACTGAGCTTGTGGCTTTATATAGACTTTTATTTCTGAGCACAACTTCTTGATTTTTGCCTGCATTGGCTTTGTAGCCATCACTGGGGTTTTAACCCTGGGGGCCACTTCTTGGGGTCTCCTCCAGGAGTCTTGTTTTGCAGCAGGGTTGCCCTTATTTTGGCCTGGACGTGGAAAATTGTGGAATGGAAAATGTACTCCAGGGTATACATCATGATCGAACATACCATACGGCAAAACGCTTGGAAAACTAACATGAGATGCAAATGTAACCTTAACCTCCTGTTATGATGGTTTGTTCAGATTTCCATCGCTTAGGTAACATATTTCTAAGAGTCAAGGGTGAGCCCCCTCAAAATTTTAAGTTCTTAATTGAATGTGAAACACATAAAAGGGAAATATTCATACTTTATTATTTCTTGATTGTGTTGGTGATGAAGACCACAAAACCTACATACAAGTAAAAATATTTTATCTCCCAACAAGCGAAATGCATCCTACAATATAATTTTAATATTGTAAAGAAGGTGTTTTTTTTTCATTCTACTCATCATTTTCCTGCGTATTTGTCCAGCTGTGTGGTTATACTATAGGATTTGCACAGTAAAACTTGGAATTTTATGCTTACTTGCAAGCAATTTGAGACTTCTATTTAAAATTCAGGAAAGTAGTCTTGTTTGGGTTGCCTTTTCATGTGTAAGTTGCATAGTCTGGAACTTGGCCCTTCTCTGGAATAAATTAAGTTTCCAAAGTCCACGGGAGCCTGGGCTTAGTCATGAGTGGCCCCATGTAAATGGTCTCATCACTCCCTACCTCCATCTCTCCATTTACAAATGGTTGTCTCTGACCCATCTTTCTTAGCAAAACTGTTTTTAAAAACTCACACTTATGAAAGAGGAATGTGCCTTGGAAAAAAGACAGTATGTATTGCTAAAGCTTGCTATTTTAGAACATAAGGATCTGGAAAAAAATTATAGAAGGAAAGAAGGAACTGGATTTTATCTATTCTTTGAATGGGCTGATTTAAACTTCTTAGAGCTTCTGACATGCCCTCCGTGAATTGAAAGAAAGAAGGAAAGAAAGAGAGAGAGGAAGGGAGAGAGGAAGGGAGGGAGGAAGGGAGGGGAAGAAAGAAAACAAATAGAGTTTGAATTGGACATGATATGGACAGTATATGATTTATAGGAGCAGAATACTGGGCTGACAGTCAGAAGCCCAAACCTTTTGCTCTGATACCACACAGTTGGCGTTGCCCGTGGAAAGTCACTGCCCTTCAGGGAAGCCCAATTCCTCCACCTCTACACTCTGCTCCAGGAAGGATATTCATGGTGTCTGAGCTTGAATGAGAAGCAAAACCTAAGGTAACAAAGAGGCATGATCGATGGACTTTTTTTTTCCAAAATTCAATTGTTTAAAATATTATTATTCTTATTGCACAAGCTTTCCCAAGCAAGACCACGGTAAGAATATTTGTGCTGCCCAAATCAAGAATATGGAATGTTGAATAAACACAGAATAGCTATGATTCTTACAGACTCTACCAAGAGTACTTTGAAATATCCACTTCAAGTTTGTGGCATGAAGAGGACAATGCTAAGAAAGGCAGAATTTCTCCTCGGAACCTCTTCCAGTCACCTCACCTGGAAAACTTCGGACCATGGCTACAACCTAAAGCCATGATTCTACCAGTATCTCTCTAGGTATCCAGGGAGACACTGAGCTTCTGCAAAACAAGAATTCAGGGCACATTCCTCCTGGTGGGGATCCCACAGTAAGACTGTCATCTGCCAATGGCACCACTAGTGTGGTAACAGGGATGCATAAAAGACATGGAAACATTTTCAATTATTAAGCCCAAAGGGGTTATATATTGGTGAAAACTTTTATCTCAATGTTCTTTCTTCAACTGTGAAAACAAGTTTCCTCAAGTCCTCCCTAGGAAATTAATAGCACTCTCAAGCTTTAGAAGGAGTCCATTAGTTTCATTTCCAAGAATTAAAAAAAAAACTTATGTAGATCAAATATTATACTGATATAAAAATTTAATGGGGGGGAGGGAAGCTGGGACAAAGTGAGAGAGTGGCATGGACATATATACACAACCAAATGTAAAATAGATAGCTAATGGGAAGCAGCTGCATAGCACAGGGAGATCAGCTAGGTGCTTTGTGACCACCTAGAGGGGTGGGATAGGGAGGGTGGGAGGGAGGGGGACGCAAGAGGGAGGGGATATGGGAATATATGTATATGTATAGCTGATTCACTTCATTATACAGCAGAAACTAACACACCATTGTAAAGCAATTATACTCCAAAAAAGATGTAAAAAATATTTAAATCTGTGCATTTTACTATCAAACTTATGTCTTCCATTAATTTATTAATTAACTCATTTGGAGAGCCATCTTTTTTAAGATTGATGTATAGTTGATTTACAATATTGTGTTAGTTTCAGGTGTACAGAAAAGTGATTCAGTTATACATATATATATAAATTTATATTTATAAATATATTTTATATGTTTATATGTATATATATATTTATATTTATATATTCTTTTCCCTTATAGGTTATTATAAAATATTGAGTATAATTCCCTGTGCTATACGGTAAGACCTTGTTGTTTATCTATTTTATATATAGTAGTGTGTATATGTTAATCCCAAACTCCTAATTTATCCCTTCTCCCCTGCCCTTTCCCCTTTGGCAACCATAAGTTGTTTTTCTATGTCTGTGGGTCTATTTTTGTTTTGTAAATAAGTTCATTTGTATAATTTTTTATATTCTACATATACACAATATCTGGATTACCATCTTATAAGTGGTAAATAAGTAATAGGATTTCCACATATTCAAAACGCACATGATGACTAAGGTTCCACCTAACATTGGTAGTAAGCTGATGTTATAGAATTTATATCTGCAACACACTCAGGTGTCTGATTTAAACAGTATTATCTAAAATCAGCCAAAATGATAGATCCAGTTTAAACAAATTTTTATCTGTGTGTTTGGCCAATTAAATACAGAGATATGAAAATTTTAGGGGAGCTGGTTACATAAGGTCCATAAATCAAGCAGGCTCATTTTCATTTATTCACTCAACAAACATACACTGAACATCTATAATTAATAGCCTCTTGTATTTTTTTGAGACTAGAAGTGGAACTTTTGAGTTTTCCTATTTTCCTGTTGCTCATGGCTTGTGAGATGGACTTTAACAAGCCTTTACAATATAATGCAATAAGAGTCAAAAATAGAGGTATATTTCTGTTGCTATGAGAACAGAGAGAAGGGTTCTGAACTTTGAGGTCAGAAAAGACAGTCTCCTGGTAGGCAAGGAGAAAAGGGCACTTAGGGCTGAAGTCAAGTACAGAGAGGTTGGCCATCAAAGGGAGAAACAGCTGGGTATCTTAGACCTAGGAAAGCCACCCCAGAGTCCAGGATGTCTGTTTGTAAATCATGATCCTGGTTAGGAAACTGGCATCCAAAAGCCTGGGCCTGGTGAAAGATCTGGCTTCAAAGAATTAACTCAAGAAGGTCCAGGCAAGAAGGAGATAAAATCTGGGTAATAAAACAGGACTGTGGATGCCGAGGCACTGACAGGGAGCATGCAGCTTGATAATAACGTACTGGAGAACTTCCTGGGCCATTCCATCCTCTCAGAAGCTTTCCTCCTGGAAGCCCTGCCTGAACATGTTCGATGGAGATTGTCTACCTAGGGAACCCCCTCTTCTAGAGCAGTGGCAGGAACCTAGCCCAGAGCAATGCTGCTGCTGAAGTGGGTCTTACTTCAACACAAATGTAACCCCAGGAACTGAGTGCTTGCTGGTATCTCCTTCCCAACCCCACTGCAAGTGGCATTATTGCCCAAAGACAACCCCTCACAGTCAGACCTAAGTTCCTGAAGCCTCCCTGGTATTAAAATTTGGTTACTCACCCATCCACATCACTATAGATGGATCTACATCCTTTGGGGGCCCATCAAATCTGCTTCCTGTCCTCTCCCTAAAAGTTCATATAGGAAACAAGGAAGAAAGATTCCCTGAAGATCAAGAGACTTGGGGATTATGTAAGAAGCGTACAGGCAAATAGGGGAGGCAGGTGCAGAAGACTGGGATGGAGAAAGATGACAGTGATTGTTACTTCCAGACAGTGATGATTGTGGGAAAAACTCTGGCCCCTAAGATGCTATTCTGGGTAAAAATCTGAAAAAATCAGGCAAACATCTGATAAGGCCAAGTAGAGCACACTGCTCTGTGTTGAACTTGGCTAAGGTCCTTTATGACCCAATTTAGCAAGCGCTGCTGGCAGGCTTTGTCTGCATAAGGGTGATACTTCCTTTCTTCCTACACCACCTACTGTCTTAAGAGTGTCAAAAGATTGGGAATAGGACAGAAAAGACATTTTTGACAGCATAATGATTTTAAGGTAATAATACAGCACAAAAGAGAACAGGTAAAGCAGATAATAAGATGGATTTTCCAAGGAGCTATGCTTTCATTTCCTTTAGGTAATTTGGCGGCATCAAGACTATGGTTTTTCCCATACAAGTCACAGAGGTAGGTGCCAGCCCCATGTCCCTGCATATCCAATGCAGAGTAAGTCTCTTGTGCTATTGATAATTATCTTCAGCTGGTGATGGAACCAAGTCACATCATCAGAAAGGCATGCTACATGTGAAGACTATAAAAAATGAGTTCAGTTATCCTGCCAATTCCTTGAAATTGTAAGACATTTCCAAATATTCACCATTTTTAAAGAACAATACTTGAGTATTGTTCTTTAAAACAATTAAATGGCTGAGTATAGAAATACCTGAGTTTTAACAGCAGATATTAATTAAAACGTACAAGGTCAAAAGGAAGAAACTTCCAGTTATATAATAAATAAGTTCTAAGGGGGTTGATGTCCAGTATGCAGACTGTTTTAACAATACTGTTTCGTATACTTGAAAGTTGCTAAGACAATAGCAGTAAAATTCTCATCACAAAGGAAAAAAAAATGTAACTGTGTGTGGAGAAGGACATTCACTACACTTATTGTGGTGATCATTTCACAATATATTCACATATCAAATCATTATGTGGTGTACCTTAAACTTATACAATGTTATGTCAATTGCATCTCAATAGAACTGGAAAAAATTAGCTATTAAAAAAAACAAGTGGAGAAAAAGGACTAATGAATTACTGTAGTACATTATGGACTTACAAAATGTTTTGGAATAAAATATTTTTCTTCCTGTTCAAATTCAACCCTTTACTCTAAAAACGGTCACCTCTGTGGAGGGTGTGTGTGTGTGTGTGTGTGTGTATGTTGGGGAGGAAGAGATAGTAGGAAAAAACAGGAAAATACTTGATTCTTTTTATTTTGCTCTATCTGCCCTTGTTACATTAATGAAAACAATTTAGTGTGTATGTTACCTAGCAGAAGTCAAGGTCATAGCGAATATTGGGTTAAATAGAAAACGTGCACCTAAAAAGACACAGATTCTGAATGTTGAAAGGACCTGCTTGGTTTTCAGTTATCTTTCTTTGTTTCTGTGTCTTGGTCATTCCAAATGGTTAACTTTGGTATGATCTTGAAGAAGAATAAACTTAATTTTAATCTTGTTAGTCTAGTAGAGTCTGGTATCTTTCCAGGCCCATAATAGGATAGATTGAGCAATGAGTTTCCTAGTCAGAAGAACTTTGGGGGGGCTCGGAAATGCTCTGATGTCACCTTTTGCCTATCACACCTGTCCAATGACAGCAATGAGGGCAACGGACTTGGAGGCCCCTATGAGGAGAAACGTCTGGAGATCTTCTCCCAACTTCCATACCTGCAATTTATTATGGAGGTGCATGTTTGCGGGTGGATCAAGATGGCTTTAAGAATTTGCAGCGGAGTCAGAAATACAACGTTCCTCAAGACATCATCCTAAATTCGAAGAACTACATAATGGACACAAAGGCAAGTGTTTGATAAATCTTACTCCACTGTTCTCTTCCTTGCTTCCCATTTAGTTTCTCACGATGCCTTAGAATTAGCAAAAAGCATGTCCATCTGTGTCGCCTCTCCTTTCTAGACCACCCTTGCATTGCGGGCTGCATCTGACCGGCCATAGGTATGCTACACTGTTCATGTTACCCCCAACTCAATTTCAGAGTCTTGCATAATGCTTTTTCATACTTTGTTCAATTACCCTTCCCTAACCCCAATACCGACCAAGTTTCAGTGCAGGGCTGTATGTGCAGAGCTCACAACCGAGGCTTGCAGCTGGGGGGCAGGTAGGGCTTGCAATTCAGCCCTACTCCGCTCTCCAGGCTGTAGGCTCTGGTTCTGGAGGAAGGGCTGCCTCTTACTAATTCACATGGAGGCTCCATATAGGCCTATGGTGGCTCCAACTTAAATTAACATGGTGCTCTGCAACCATACTTTTCAAAGTCCAGCCGAGGACCATTTTGAGGTATGAAAATTTTCTATCTATGGAATAGAAAGTATCAGACTGCTTCCACATAGTAAAACTGTATTGTTTTGGGGAAACATTTGTATCAGCTATGATTACACAGCTGTAATTCTGATTTACTAGATACAATGTATTTCTGTCTTGAGGTCATGGTCCAAAACATTTGAAAGCCATGGTGTATATCATCACAGTAATTGACAGATTAATAATAATGAATGATGATGCTAATATATCAACATAGTACGTTCCAGGATATTTAAAATTATGCACACGTTATTGTACTTGACTCTCGGGATCTTGAGAATTTGGTTGGGATTATTGCCCTTTCTCAATAGGCAGTTGAGGAAACAGAGTCTCAGATGGGAACAAGGGTTTGCTGCTAAGTTGTTTTACCAGATAGATCTAGGACCCAGATAGATAAGAAAGGCAGGTGGAATTGTACCTTGTAAAATTCAGTGGTTCATATGTGAGTAGCCATGGATTATTTTGAAAGTTTTACTGAACGTCAAGTTAATTGTCCTCAGATATACAGATCAGATGGTTTTCTAAGAGGAGGTGAGGCCGCATGGCAGTGGGATGCTGCAGGTGACACTATTCAGAGATATATTCAGGGCCAGTGAAGGTGGTTAGATCCACCTGCTTAGACCCCTGAAATAGGAGCCTGGTTGTACCCAGAAGCCAAGGGGTTAGGAATGGGCCAGGAGATGATTTGGAGAGGAAAGGTCTACCTAGAAGGAAAGGGATTAGGCCAGAGAGGAAAAAATTAAATTAAAAATCAAATAAATAATATAATAAAATAAAATACAACAGAACTTCTTTCCTTACATTGTTCTTGTCTTATCCTAGCATCAAAGATGCAGTCTCAGAAAATATAGCGATGGCTGCTACACGCAGTTCTTTCCCAGTTTTCTGTGGATTATAAATCAAAACCTTGAGTTTCTGGATTTTCTGCATCAACACACTACCTTGTGCTGTGATCTGAGGCTGTTTCCTAAATGGTGCAGTCATGACCTCAAGAGTGAAGGCAGACCCCAGATCATGCCTGAGCTCTGTACCTAACCTTGAACTGAAAGAAGAGAAGTTTTAGGTTAGGCTAGTTCTTGCCTATGTTTAATGGAATCACAGCTAGATCATGGAACACTAGAAAGGACCTTAAGGGTAACACAGCACACTCTCCTTGTTTTACAGAGGAGGAAGCTGAGGACAAGTCAGGGTCCCTCCTTGGCCTGGCTTTCTCTCTAACACCTTCCTGGACTCCTGGATAAAAGGTAAAAATCTACAGCCTCTCTCAGAGCTGAGCACCTTCTGAAAGGTAGCCTGTGGAACACTCATTGATGCTTCAAAGTAAGTCAGAATGTGGCTCCAGAGCTGACTTGCCCTCAGTGAGCCCATGCAGGTCAAGCATCGCACACCTGCCACCTCTAGGGCGCTCGTCTCCAAGGTCAGAGACGGGAGGAGGTGCCATGAAGGGGAATGTGCCCCTGCGGACACACCAACCACAGCCCAAACCCAGGAACTGAAGGATGCCAGGGAAGCCATAGTTTATATTTTTGAAAGTTACAACGTAAAATAGAAGATTAAAAATAAACAAACCCACGATTCTGAGACAGAATTCTATTTCAACTCAGCTAAAAATCACTTTGTCAACTTTTTAAAAAGGGTTCCAGATTATCACCTACTATATCTTCATTGTTATTTCCCAGCAATATGTTACAAATAGGTTACAAGTTTTTGTTTTTTTTTTTTTAATGATTTGACCATAGTTCTCTATTATGTTATCATAGGATTAATTTCTTTTTCAGATTAGGGAAAATTTCAGTGACTTCATTAAAATATTAATTTTTGCTGTTGAAAATATTTATTTTTCTCTCTTCTCCACGTTCTTTAAGAACAATGAATTTAAGAATAATTAAGAGAAGAAGAAATAATTAAGTGAAAAAATTACAAGGCAAACACTGGCCATCAAATGCCCATCTTACAAAGCACTGAAGCTTCCTCCTGCCGGTTTTCCGATGAGAACTGAGGAGGCCTGTGTCCCAGCTCCGTTAGCTCTTGAGCACTGATGAGCGTACTTTCTGATATTGCCTTACTCAAATTAGGGTCACTTTTTATTTAACATTCCAGCATCAAATGCATCCTGGCCTCTAGAGACCCAAAACTCATTTTTAAAAATTAATAAACCATCAGTGAAACAGATACTGCTTTTATTTAAAAAAATATAAGTTTTCTATTATGTCTCCTATAATGATACCTCGGTCCCCCCGACCCGCTCCCCCTCCTTGGAAATAAAAGCCCGGGGCCCACCCGTCATGGCGCTGAGCAGGCTGGGGGATGCGGGATGCAGCCTGGAGCCTTCACCAAGGATGATAAGCCTGCATGAATTTTACGAGTCTCAGTATCAAGGTTGCCCTCGCCCAGGGGATTTAAGAATAAGGGGGGGGAGAAAAGAGAAGGCAGATGTATGAATAACTGGCATTGTAAATCTTCACCGTGGCAACCCACTGCTAGAAAAAGTCTGTGATGGGTTCATGACTTGGGAAGAAAGCGACGCAGCAGAATGTGAATGGATTTTCTTCAGCTACTTAACATACTGCTTAGAGCAGCTTAAGGGGGTGCCTGTGAGGGTGTGTGCATGTGTGTGCGTGCGTGTGTCTGTGTGTGAAGGAGAGCGGAAGCGTGTGTAAGAGGAGGCGCTCTCTGGAAATTCGTTAGAAGGAATTACTAGTGTCATACAGCTCGCCAGCTTTGGGGGCAAAAAGAGGACCGTTTAGCCTTGGAATATAAATGACTGGATTTGGCTTGGGGGAGGGAAAAAAAAAAGGCCATGGGGGAGGGGCGCGGGACGATGAAGCGAGTCACAGTGATCACATTTGACCCTCTGCAACCCAGCGCAAGGTCACGGAGAAAGTCACGGTGTTGCTGGTGAGGGTGGTTGATAGGAGAAAGCGGCTCATGATAAATCACTTCCCATCTTGCAAAACCTGGCGGTTAATGAGAATAAGATGCGTTTGTGTGGTCTCTGTGAACACCTGATCTTTTCCCTCTCTCTGCCTCTCCCTGCACACACACACACACACACACACACACACACGCACACACGCACGCACATGCAGGGCCTGCTGATGTATGAAAGCAGAGCCCTGGCTCTAATTGTGCAATTATAAAACGGAAATGATGCAGGTTTGGCAACACAGGGAAAGAAGGCAGCTCCATAACATTGTTTAATAACAAGCAAATAAAGCTCAGAGGGGAAAGAGGTGACTATTTCTGCTTTAGACTCATTAAGGAGCCTGAAACATATTGTAAAAGAGTGATATTTAATTATGGGCCGGACTGATAACAGAGAGCAGGGCCTCACTGGGAGAAAGAGACCCTGTGCTCCTAGGAGCTCAGAGCTCCAAACATCAATTACCATGATTATCTACCCGGTGCTTACAAACTGCACCCGCTCCGTGTTCCGTCAGCGACCCGTAAACAGGCATTGCGTAGGCAAATTTATGGGCACAAGCAGCCAGGGCCAGGTGGGAAAGCCAGCCTCCCATTGGTGGTTTCCCAGCAAAGGAGGAAAGAGGCAGAGGAAAGAAAAATCTGTCTTCTGCACTGCTGAAAGAACAATTTATTACAGAGCATTTGCAGAAGACAGCATTTGTTGCCCTGCTGCTTGCTTTTTTTTTTTTTTTTTCTTTTTCCTCTGTTGCCTGTCTGAATGAGAAATGGATGAATATTCACCAAGTCCTGGTTACAGGGGACCACGTGTGGCATGGTCCCATCAAACAACTTTTTGGTACTATAGAGACCATGGGTCCAGACCACCAGGAATTAGGAGTGAAAGGCTGGTTTCTCCCTTTACCCTCAGCTTAGGGGTGTGGGGAGGATGACGTTGCTCGCTTGACATTAGAATTTGCTAGAATTACAAGTGCGCAGAGGCGGCGAGTGTCTTACTTTGTATACCTTGGGAAGCGTCTTTCCGTTGTGTTGTGCTCAAGCTCCTTTGTAACCACTTTGAATAAGATTGTCCTTGAACAATGTATGCTGAACAGTAGACACCGGCTGATTGGACAGAGGGATGGTGACTCTTAAGTGGTGAGTAGGGCAAGTCCTGCCTGGTGGTGCTCTACCCACCATCTGCCTCTGGAGCCGGAATTTCTTGTGCCTTGCAAATTGGTAAGGACTGGGGAGCACGACCAACTGTGAATGTTCTTGTCAGCCCCATCCTGAAGAACAAAGGAAATTTGGGCTACTTTTTAATTCTGCCCTATCAGCTCATCAACACTTGGTTTGCATTAAAATGTAAGAACATTACACTCCACACTCTGCTAATAATCAGAAAGTACTGCTTTGAAGTTTCCCTATTTCTCAGCTACTACCCATGACAGATGTTTGCCAGAGAAAAACTCAGGGGACATTTTCTTGCAAGCATTTTGGCTGAGAACGGTAACTGTTGTGCCACTTAATATTTCAGCCATCTCTGGAGTAAGCAGGACATAGCAGGGACTTATTTATCTCACGTCTTGCTCCTTGCTAGCCGCACCCCCCCTCTCCCCACCTCCCGTCACCCCTCACTATGGGCATGACCTGTGAAGTCACACATTAATTTCACTTCCGTATTTCCATAGCATCAATTAATAAAAACTGACTACGTTTCCAACAAATGCACATGTCCTGATAAATGAGGGTCCTGACTTAATTGCTCTGTAAATTAAGAGCTCACAATAGATAGTGTAGGTGGTGACAATAGGGAAGAGTTTTAATATTTAAAAACTCATTAAATTGGTGTACTTTGTGAATAATTAAAGTCACAAGACCACTTTAACCAGCTAATTTCAGTTTCACTCTTCAATGTTATATCACCGGTGAGGACAATTCACATGCTCCAAAAAAGTCAGGCAATTTTTGGAATTACTAAATTGGGTTACTTTTTGTCCAAATTGGTAATGGACTCTGGTTTATTCCTATCCTCCTCTCCCTCCCCCCTCTCCCCTCCCCCTCTCCCCT
>NW_021703775.1:2823190-2848005 GCF_005190385.1 Monodon monoceros
CTCTCTCCCCTCCCCCTCCTCTTCTTCTAATTCCAGTGACAATGACTGCATTAAAACACTGTGGACTGAGGATTTTAAGGTCAAGTTAACTGTTTACCCACAGAGACAGGTAGAAATGCAAAAATCACGTAGTTGGTTTTACCTTTTCACTTTTACCTGGACTGAACCTTTTTGTTTCCATTCGATTACTTTCATTTGACGTATGTTCAAATTTTTCGGCCTAAATATTTTTCAGGGACAAAGTCCTGTTGTTTTTGTTTATGAATTACAGCTGGGGAAAGATCTCAACGCTTAAGTATGGGTCATGATGACAAGTCTTGGAGGAGCCTGGGCAGACCACAAATCCTAATGATTATGGAAGGGAAACCCTAGAAAGAGCTCACATCTAAACTCTTGAATCACCACTAAATACACAGAGTGGAGATTTTTTCCCCTTTAAATCAGAAGTTTGACTTTTAAAGTGATGATTGCCCTAAGAATGATATATGATTCCCCAGCCTGGTGTTAACAGTTGGAAAGCAGTCTAATGGTACATTGGCTAGGCTCTGTGTCACCCTCACACCTTTCCCCTTTCTTACTTTTCTGGTGCACGTGTCAACGTTAGTATTGTCATTGATATTTAGTCAATGATTAAGCTGACCCTTATGTTCTGCTCAATTTTCCGAGTTCCCTGAACATTTGTAAGCATGAACTCTCTGGAGGAGGCAAACACAAGGAACCCTGTCTGACATTTGTTCGGGGAGGGGCAGGCATTTTAATCTTGAAATGAGTGCTCTTCCGGTTATTTTCTCTGAAAACAAATAGATGAATGTGGTAGCAATCCAAAGTCTGTGTGTCTGTGCTCTTCTAAGAGAAGCAACTGTAAACCTGCAGTGACAATAGGCAAGGAAAGCACGCGCAGGATCCAAAAGGTACACGATAAACCGTTTTTTATGCCATAGACTCCTTAACTCAACCCTGCTTGCTGTCCCTCTGTCTTAGACGAGGGGCTATCATCCTAGAGTTCTCGACTCTAAGAAGACTATTATATTAAAATGCTCTCACTGTGAATCCCGCGGGATTGGGAAAAGCTAGGCTGCGAATGGGATTTTTCACCGTGTGAATTGCCAGTCCTCAAAGATGGTGAAATCCTGTGGCACCGGTTTGACAGGATGTGACTTTGTGACAGGGAATGTCACCCCTAAATATTATTTTTACCTTTTGTAAGAATTTTATAAGATTCTTACCAAAGAACACAGCACACTCAAAAATACTTCTCTAAGGGCGACAAAAATGGAAATGAAATCCCTCTGGGTGCCATACCATCGTGCATTTATCAATTTGTTCTAATATCGTTTTTATTTTATTTGGCCTGGAAAATACACAAAGACTTTCAATTGCTAGTCCTTCAAAGTCATTCATCTGCTACAAGCAATAGTGTAGCCAATGCTATCCTGGCCATCGGAGAGGAAAAGATCAGAAAAACGAGTAAAATCGTAAAGGATGGATGCCAGAAAAAATGCAGGGAAGGGAAGGATGGGAGATCAAAGTATCCTTTCTCTTTTTAGCTTCCGTTTTGGATATGAGTGGATGAGAAGGGAAAAGAAACTAATAGGGAGGGAGAAACACATGGTGGAGAAGACCCCAAGACCATGGTGCACACAGCCACGTACCCCCCCCAACATAAATGTCTCTTCACATATTAAAGGACAGAGAAACCACAGAACTGCCCATATTAAATGGTTACTTTGTTACAAAGCATTCACTAAAAAGAAAATTGGTTAAATCTGACCACATCATAGTTTGCCTTTTTCAGAAACCTACTTTCAGAAATTCATTGATGTCCCCGTTTTACAACTAATATAATGGGCATGTAGAAATGCGTCTCCATCCACCAGGGGGCAGAAAGGAACCCTTTGATTGGCCAGAGGTCTTTGGACTTCAACTTTGATTTTTGAATAGTTGTAATTTGCATAGCCTTTTCACTGTCAGATATCACTCACTAGGGACGGATCCACAGAGACATCGCTAAGAAACGCCATACTTCAGTGTTAAGCTCTGAACTTCACTCTGTGTATAAACTTTCTTCCTTTACACTAAAAAGATTGATGAAGGTGCTGGGTGCTGCATTGGGTGGTCTTCATCTTTCCGTGGATTCGTCTTTTGAGGCACAAGATATATTTCCTCTCTGTGTCTTTTTCAAGAATGCAAAATCATTAATAATTTTAATGCCTACCACTTTATACAGCATTTTTCACTGAAGCTGTTCTCTAAAAACGTCAAATTCTTTGTCCTTCTGTCCTCTTCAGAGGGTTTTGCTCTATTCGTTGGTGATGGATCCTTTCTTGTAGTTTTGGTTGGGATATAAACAGCTTCTCGGAAAGGAGGGACATGCCCCATGTACTGGCGGGCTGTCAGGTCATCTTGTGCTGGTCTGACTCTGTCCAGTATGAGTTGCTGGTCATGGCTTATTTCAATGGCAGAATCAAAGAAAGAGTAGCCATTTCAGGAGAAAGGCTAAATGTTGGAAATAATTAAAGTAACTACAATTGATATACACTCCAGGGAGCCATACAATGTAGTTTTCTCTGCTGGTGCCAAATGTGTGTCTGAACTGAAATATAATCCTTCAGCCTCTGAACAAGGAAAAGAAAAAGAAATCCGACTCAGGAATGGTCATTGCAGTTGCTCGTTCACCACATTTGTGAACAGTGTACATCTGTTGACCAGCCCTAAATTCTACTTAACATATGAAATCTGATGAGAGATCACAGTCTGAATTAATAGATGTGAAATGGTTTGAGTTTAATTAGCACATCTTTATGATTCCATGTTGAGGATTTGGCATTTAAAGAGAACTAGAGCAACATTCAGTAGCACAAACACTATAGTACATAGAGATTTAAAAATAAATCATAATAAAAAACACAAAGCCTATTGAATGCCACTAGAAGCCAAACCACGTGGAGGTAGCCAGTCAAAAAATACAGCCCTTGGAATTTACCACCATGTCTGCCAATACCGCCATGTCTCTACTGCCAAATCACATATGACATCACTGTGATCTTTGCAGAAGAAATAAAATAACAAAGCAAATCCAGGTGATTTCAGAACCATCCTTATTTCCTTCAAAAACAAGCTTTAAAACATATTCTTTAGAATGCTGGTGATATTTTCTGGCAGGGATGGGTTTCTCTGGCCCCAAACTTCAACGCTCTGGAAACGGACCCCATGTGCTTGCACTCAGATTCCCTTTGTGATCCACTGTCTGTCCCTTGGAGGCTCCAGTGACAAGGCTATTCCTTAATGACTCTCTGGGATATGCATGGCATCGATTAGAGACACACTATATGCCTTTAATGTGGTGTTCAAGTGGTAAAATCCATAATAAATAAATCCTCCAATAACATATCCATAAGTAAGATGGCCAATAGCTCAATCTTTCCTAAAATTATGTACTCACATACTCAATAAAAGTTTACTTCATTCAGGGCTTTTTCTATCTATCATCATTAATCTCACCTCTATTTTTTCAATATTCTATAATAACTTCGTGAATGTATTTCTATGCTGTTATATCTCTTAAAGCTATCCAGCTTTAAGATTTTGATTATGAGTAATTATTTGTGTGTGTGTGTGTGTGTATGTGTTTCCAAATAACAAAGAGGAGTTTCCAAGAGCTCCTGTTTTGTAGATGGAAAGATGTTACCAATTGGACATCAGTAGTCCATTTGCTTTGAGTTGTTTTTCCAGATGGATTTATACTGATTGGTTCATTTGTCTCTTACCTGGTCCTACCTCTCTTCCCCTCCACTATTTTTCCCCAACAATAATAAATATGTATTGCGTTGTCATTAGGCTTTGGAAAAGTCTGAAACTTACAGGCCTAGTTTGATAAAAGTGTTCATGTCTTGGGCCTCCACTGCCCAGTTCTCTATTCAAGGATCAAGCCAACCACAGGCACCAAATGTGTCTGGTACTCTCCAAAAGTCTTTTAATTTCATTTGGATCCCTATTAGATACTGCAGAATTATAAAACTTCATATTTTTAAAAGTTATCTATGTGGTCAAAAATCTATCCGTGGAATTTTTAAAGGTAGTTTCTCGGTCTGGAGGAACAGAACAGGCATGTCAAACCAATTATACGTACAGCTGTCTAATTGCTTGCACATTTTAGCCCACTAGGAACTGTCACTGAAAGAGACAGAAGTAAACCTGGCCTTCGGTGTTCTGTGACTACCATTAACTCATAGCTGATGAGGACAGACCTCTTCAGTCTTACAGTTCCAGAGGCATTTGTATCTACTTTAGGGGTAATGCTGGATTCTTGGTGTTGAAATTTAAGTAGCTGAATATTACCAGAATGAAACAAGATTGAAAAACCTCAGAAAAGGAAATTTTTCTTTTATCTAAATACAAATCCTGCTTGAGCTCCAGGAATGTAGATCAAGTCCATTATAATGTAACCAAAATTGATGTCCTGATGAAAGTCAGAAATTTACAAATCCTATTCAGAGATGGATTTTTACAATGCATCTGGAATCCTTGACATGAAGGAAAGTCCAGGCACCATTTTAAGCTCTGGATAAGTGATAAATAATGCAAAATTCCATTTTAAGGAGGAAGTCTGATCAGCACAAGCTCCCAGTATATGAATGACTTAACTATCTATAATTCAGATAGTAGCAAATGTAATGCTATAGAAGCAACTACGTGTCGTTATGATAAGTTCTTTGCAAATGTTCAGCAGCCTAGGGTATTTTTCTAAATCTAGAATTCAGATTACAGTGGAATCTAGGAACTCTTTTTCAGAATATCACCCATGACCACATTTTGCTTTTTCTGAAATTATGGTGTGTCCAGTGGCCTTGCTCAGCTATCCTTCTCCACTGATCACATACCCTTAACCAAAGGACCACACTTGAAATAACGACTAACAGATTCAGGGCTTATTAAAATCCTAAACTATCCATCATTTATCTTTTGTGTCATCACTATTCATCTTTTGGGTCTACCATATCTTCCTTTGACAGAAATTTCTGAAGGAAACAGTTTGCAGATTATCATCTGTAATTAACTTAAATTCAAGGATTTGAGTACTCTCCTTTAATTTCTTTTGGGGGTATGATCAGGGAATTCATTAGTAATCAATATATTTAATAAGTGTGTGGTGTGCATATTTGCTATCACACACAGCATTCTAAACAACATATCATGTAACTCCTGCAGAGTTTCCAAATCTTGATTATTTAAACAAAAGCAGATTTACCTTGCAAATCTTTACAAAGATTTCCAACAACCAAAAGAGAAAAAAAAAAAGGTTATTTGGTTTCAATCTAACATGTGCATCTATCTGGCCTTAATAATTTCCCTCTGTTTAGTTTCCATTAAAAAGGAGGTGGTTATACAATCCAAAGTGAATATTTATAAAAACTCAGAACTTTGCTTGATAGAGTACATGTTAGTTCATACTGTCTTCAATCCATTCAGATCTGAGTGTTTTCTTATTACACAAACTGTTGTGGAACTTAGTGTAATTCTGAAGCTGGGGGTGTGAAACCCACATCTGTTTCAAAGGGTCTCCTTTCCATCAGGAAATTCCTCTTTTTAAAGATGCACAGATAGAATGTTGATTGCTTAGAAAACCAAGTTGCAATGTTCATCACTTTGCAAGCACCATGACAAATTACAGAGCACTGTTGTTTAAATTAAACGTTAAAGTAGGTTAGTCAAGACATTTATAATGGTGCATGTAATTAGTCCAAACACCGATGAAATATCAACAAATTAACTGTTTTTGAAGAATAAAAAAAGTAATATTCGAAATACTCCAGTATGAGTGCTGGGACCTTTAAACAAATGATGTCACCCAGTCTGGGAGGCTTTGTCATGTTCAGTAAATTAGCACGGCCTAACCACAGCAGAAAATTTCCTTGAGCTGCAATAAAGACTAAATGCTTTCAGACTCCCATGATCCTTTGTAGTCATCATTTTAAAGCACTGCCTTGGTGAGCTAAACCTGTAAAGTTTTCTTTGGAGCGGCTGTGAGTTGATTAGATCTATTTCAGCCTAGTAGTGGTAATAGGCTCCTCTCTGCGAAACAGCTTACCCTCTGCTCCCCCGGCAGCTGGAGAGACTGGAATTAATCAGGTCTGCTGGGGACTTCCGCCGCGTTTCCGCAGGCCAGCGACTCTGGAATCATTTACCACAGACTCTGACTGTCAACTCTTTGTCATTTAGGCTTTTGATTATGCCTTCTTTCTTTCTCTCGTTTTCTTTCTTTCTTTTTTTTTTTCCTCGGGAAAGAAGATGGAAACGGATGCCAGATTACCCTAATGCAGAATTTTACGTGTGACCTAACAGGTATCCGCAGTCACCCTTGATCCATCCTTTAAAAAAATAGAGGTGTGTGATGAGGTAGTGAGGATCTGCTATTGAAATTAACTTTTTTTCTTTTTCCCTATTAAGATGTACCTCCAGCCGTAAGAAGGCAGACATTCATAGGTACGTTGTCTTTTGAAGAACGGTGTATTTGGAGATCTCGTGTCTGAAGGACCTTTATGATTTCCTTCGGCAGCTTTTCCACAAAATGCTTGGTCTGTGTCTCTCGCTCAGATTTGTCTGTTTCAACGTGTGCAGAATCACTACCTACAACACACAGCATATTAACATTCATGGCAAAACACTGCCAAGTACCCAGTGAAATGACAAAGAGATAGATTCAAGTCCATGTAGAAATCTATGAGTCTAATCTCAGTACTTGATTTTCTCAGATGCAAATATCTTGATAATTGAGCTGTATGATTTTATGCTTAAAATTCAAAAAAAAAATCCCATAATGTCATAACAAAAATAAACCACCCAAATCAGAGAACAATTTTACATTAAGAATTTTTATCTTGGGGCAACTTTTTCTCCAATTAAGCAACCAAGAATATTTTCTCTTATTTCAGCATTCTAATTGTTTGACAGGGTACTCCTTCCGAAAGAAACATATACCCAACAGATAGGGTAAAGACATTTAAATATCTTCTCTAGAGAATAACCATAATAATTATATGTAAATGCTGAGACTTAATGTTTCTAAAATTGTGATACATAATATTCTAGGATAAATGTAATCCCCCCTAAAAGCATTTTCACAAACAATATTTTCTTTCACCTAATTGTATGAAGGCTGTAATGAGTCAAACAGAGAAATACTGTATGTTGTACATGCCAAGATGTAATGAATACATCAGGATCACGTAGCCCAGACCAACAAAAGTGTTACAGAAACAGACAACAGACTAAATGTGTTTACCTTACGACATGAATGTCCTGCTTTCTGTACGAGTTTTCAGAGCAGGGAATAAGGAATTGTGGATTACATAGGGCTTGTGGACTCTACATAGGACGTAGTCTTCTCATTTGTCCTTCTGACACTGTTTAGGTCTGGTTGAGCCACAAACAGACATAAATAAAGCATCGATTTGAGGGCTTACTTTCTGTGTGTGTTTGGTAGATGGAGAGTGTGTACCTAAACCATCCCTTCCAAGAAGAGGAAATAAGATCTCAGTGGTTCAGCCCTAGAAGGAACGACGGGAAAGGCACACAGCTGATGTACATGGTGCCGACATTGTGGGCTTATGCTATATTTTTGAGAATTGTATTTTTTTAAGGGATTCAGGCTTCTTTCAGATCGTTCAGATCTAAGTAACGCGGCAAAGCTTCTGCTTTCTGGCCCACATTCCTTTCCCCAATCTCTTCTCCTCCACCCCCTTCTCTCTGGTCTCCGGCTGTGGCTGCCACCTCACTCTTTCTTCTGTTGGGGTGGGTAGGGTGCCCAGGTGCCTCCCGAGGGCCTTCACCTACATTGCTCATTAGCCACCCTTCAGAAGGAAAAAACATCCTGCCACGATGCTCTCTGCTGCCTCGTGGTCCCCACAGGCCTGGAAGACGGTGACTTCTCCTCTACTCTCAGGGGTCCCAGGCATCGGGGCTACGAAAGGGTGTTGCTGGGCCTATCTGGCACGGCGCCCTGCAGTAATGCAGCATGCACTTGGCCAAATTCAATGAGAGAGAGGGAGAGAGATTGGGGGAGGGAGAGAAGGAAAGAGGAAAAGAGAGAGAGAGAGGGAGGGAGAACCCTGCTCACTAATTGAGCTATTTAACAGACTGCAGAGCTATCTGGAGAGCAGCCAGTCATTACTCAGTGTCTTACTAGTACAGAGACTCTAGCATCATTCCAAGTAAGTTTCACATATTTGTTTGTTTGTTTTATTTATGCTTGTCTTGGGGGGTATGTGTGGGAAGAGGAAAGGGTGGGAATCAGAGCAGAGATGGGAGAAGGTGTAAAAGGAGGACCACAGTGCCTTGTGTGTCAATCCAAACACTGACGGAGGAAAAGCCATTGTGGTTCTCAGACTGGCAAGAAGATTCACAGTGGCAAAAAAAAAAAAAAAAAAGGTTAAGATTTTTACAGCACTTTGTCTTTATAAAGTTTCTTTCTTGCTTCCCCTTAAATAGGTCACCATCTCCCTTCCTGGAACATTTCTTTGGTCTTTTGTCATTGGCCCTTTTCTGAGTGGCACTGACCTGTCAGGCTGTCTTTACCGCCCGGATTGGGGCTGGAGCTATGCTCACAGGCTCTGATGATTTTCTTTGGGAACCGCCCTTGGACGCAGCGGGTTTGTTGATTGGCGAGATGGCTGGAGAGGAAAGACTCTGCTAACCCAGACCCCTCTTTTCTTTCTAGACTTGGCCCCAAAGCTCCCTTTTCCTGGAAGCTCCTGGGATGACTCCCTCTCCATTTCTCCATTCAATCCTTTGTACGCACATTTGACATCAGTGTGTTCACATGGCACCTATTCCTACGCCTTGATTTCTTTCCGAGCCCTTGGTATCTGCTTCACCTTCTTGAGCAGAATGTAAGCCTGCTCAGTGTGGGAACCATATCTTGCAATCCTTTTATTTTTTTTCTACAATACTTTCTCTCATACTTTGTGTGCTGAAAGCATTTATTAAGGTTTATTTACTGAACTACTGGGGGGAAAAGTAGCTGTTAGATGAAGCTGCCATTTCCTGAAAATCTTGGCCAAGTCGTGAAAATTCTCTGTGCCTCATTTTATCAATATTAAGAACAACCACAATGATGCATTTTCAAATGTTCTATGAAAATTAATGGATAATTAATGGCGACAGTGCAAGATAGTGATTAAGAGGGCTGGCTCTGGAGCCAGGATGCCTGGTTTGAATCCTGGATCTGTGCAGACTAACAGTTCAATAATTGTAACACTCTAAATTTACCATTCAGTTTTAGGCTTAACAGTTATTGAATGTTTACTTTGTGCCAGCCATGGTGACAAGCACTTTATCAGCATCACCACCATGGCACCCGTAGGAAACAGATACAGTTATTATTCCCATTTTACACATGAGTAAGGTCAAGGGGTTAACATCGTGCTTGATATATAGTAGGTACTCAATAATGGTAACGCTGAAGCCGTCTGATGAATTTGAAGTTTGCTGAGAGCTGAAATTAAAGGAGTGACCAGCTCACATCTCTTCTCTCCCATCTTCCTCAGCTCGTCCCCGGGGCTGTGCTCTAGGATGCAATGCAAGCCTGGGACAATGTATATTCAGCCTTGAGCACAGTTTACAGTGACGGCAGAAATAAACAGAGTGAAGCCTGCTCGTGTTCTCGCCAAGCCTGCTCTCCCACACGGCACATTCCTATCTGAATGTCCCAGCCAAGGGCCCATAAAAGGGTTTTACCACTGAGATTGGCTTCTCCTCAAACTGTCAGAGCTATTGCCAAGTGTTGCTGTCAAACAGTGGCACATCTTTTCCTTTTCAAATTCTGAGATTCTCTACGGCTTAAAAAAAAAAAAAAGTGCATTTGTCTATGTATGTGTTGTTTGTGTTTCTTTGTGTGTGTGTTCTCAGACACCAGGGGTGACTTATGTTTTGGTCTAATTTATAAATGATTATATCAGTAACTGAACTTGTCTGAACACTGAACGCACACTATAGATGTGTCTAGAATTTAGTGAGCAGTTGGTGTGCTTTATAAATGCTAAAAAATGTATTTGCCATAGTTTAGTATTTTCATTGTGTGATCCTCTTTTAAAGATTACAACGATTTTTTGTTTTAAACTTCGGTAATATATTTTTATTTTTATTATTAAAAATAGACATCGTGCCATCTTTATTTCTAAATCACTTGATTCAGTTTTCTAAAAATTTTAAGGTACCCATTATAGGAACTTTTAAGATCTAAACTCATTTTTTAAAGTGTTCCCAGTTTTATGAATTAAAAAAAGGTAACCAACATTCAAAGACAATTAGGATGGTCTCACAATAATTCAATCTGGCATTATTGATTATTTTTGATACTTTTAAACATGAACACTTTCTGAAATAATTGTATTCTCCACTTGCTAAGCACTTATTTCATTACATCCTAATAAAAGCCGGAGGGAGAGATGTCATCCCCATTCCACAGATGAGGACAGTGAGGCTGAGAGAAACAATTCCATTTTCCAGGCCACGTAACAGGGAAATGTCAGAGCTTACTTCAAGCTGGGGTCCATGACACCAGTCTGAGCCCTTTAACTGCTGTGCTGTCTCACATCCAAAGTTTCACAATGAAAGCATCAGGAACTCCTTTTGTGTACAGACTAGCATGGGAGCCAGATTACAGAGTTCAGATAATATGCAGACTCCAGGTGAATCTGAATTTCAGATAAACAACTCTTAATATTTTTAGTAGTATGTTGCATGGAACATACTTAACACTAAAACCAAAATTCATTGTTTACCTGAAATTCAGATTTAACTGGGCGTCCTGCATTTTTATTTGCTGAACCTGGCCACCCTAGTCCGAATGCCCTCAGAAAGAGCTTGGAAAAGTAGATTATCTCTGGCTCCTCCTCTGGAAAATTCCCTCTTGTCGTCACGGAGGTCTGAGGATCGTTGCTTTCTGCCCCACTTACCCTTCAGAGCCTGGCCCTTTCTTCCATTCCTGCTGTCACTTGTCGTGATGAAGCCTCTGGAAGCTCCAGATGTCAAATGCAGCATGTCCACAGCGGGGAGCCCCTGAGGGCCTGGCCCTGCTCTGCTGCTCTGTCCTCCGGGCTGCCTGCTTTGGTGGGTACAGTGCCTGGGCTGGGCCTGCGGATGGGTCTCCTGCCAAAGTTGCTGACGGTCAGTGACCTTGGAGACTTAGTGATGCTGAGCTTTTAGGTTCAGGCTCTGCAGCCCTGCACCCTGGGTCTGGGTCAGGAGTACTGAGCACCCTGTTCTGCTCAGATGACTGTCTTGCTTCCCCATCCCAGAGGACATTCCCTACTAGCTTCTCCAGCTCTGTGTCCATAGGTCCCAGCTCCTAACCCCACAGACGTGTGGGCATATCCGCACTCCACGGTTTGTGCTTCTTCTAGGCAGCCCTCAACTCATTGTCGGGTGCTGTTCTCTATGTCATTGAGCAAAGAGATGCCTGGCTATGCGGCCCACTTTTGCTTCATCGGGATTATTTTTCTCCAGATGAAAATTAGCGAGCATGAGATCCAGTTCCCCGAGGTGCAGATCATAGTGGACATTTATAGGAGGTTGCCCGATGTAGTGCAAAAGTAGACAGGCCTGGCTGTCCATCCAGCTCTTGCAGTTATCATCTGGTTGACAACAGACAAATTAAATCACTGCATGTTCCACGTGTCCCCCAAGGGGTCAGGATCTACAGCGATTGCTGAGAGTTTGGGAAAAAAGACATTCTTGACTTGATCCAACCTTTCAGCAATTCCAACAGAGATGGTTCAAGTCCTGATAGAGGCCATAACATCACTTATTCTGCAACCATTATGAGAAATCCCAGGGTACCTGCGACACAAAGCCGAGCCCAGGCTTACTGGAAACCCTCACAGCGTATCCAAGCCTCTGGCCGCCCAGCCTAGCCACCTCCTGGTCATGTCCTGGACCACATCGTGGGATGGGCACCAGTGTGGGGTGTTGGGGCCAGATCTGGGTTCAGTTCCCTTGGACGAGTTCTGAACCTCAGTTTTCTTAGTCTATAAACTACAGATAATAGTTACCCGATAAACAGTGTTGTGACAAACTGTCCCAGAGCTTCAGTCATAGCAGAGATTAGTTAGAGGTGCTCCAATACTATCCTTATTAGAGTCAGCATTGTTAGCACTGGCATTACACCAATGTGGGTGTGCAAGCTGCCTATGGACACATGATCAGATTCTTAGAATAGTTTCTTATACTCTTTTTTTTTGCAGTACGTGGGCCTCCCACTGCTGTGGCCTCTCCTGTTGCGGAGCACAGGCTCTGGACGCACAGGCTCAGCGGCCATGGCTCACGGGCGCAGCCGCTCCGCGGCATGTGGGATCTTCCCGGACTGCGGCATGAACCCGCGTCCCCTGCGTCGGCAGGCGGACTCCCAACCACTGCGCCACCAGGGAAGCCCTCTTATACTCTTTAAAGCTGTGCTGGCTGCAGGTAGCCAGTAACCTCATGTGGCCACTGAGCACATTACTTTTATTTATTTTATTTTTCTTCTTGGCCGTGCCATGTGGCTTGCGGGATCTTAGTTCCCCGACGAGGGATCAAACCCATGCCGCCTGCACTGGGAGCGCGGAGTCTTAACCACTGGACCGCCAGGGAAGTCCCTCATTGAGCACTTGAAATGTGACGTGCTGTATATGGCAAATACACACTAGATTTTGAAGACTTAGTATGAAAATGAGAATTTAGAGCATCCCATGAATAAATATTTGTATCATTACATGTTAAAATGATAATAACTTGAAAATATTGACTTAAAATATATTATTAAGGTTATTTTCACCTGTGTCTTTTTACTTATCTTGGATGTGGCTGCCAGAAAATTGAAAATTATAGATGTGGTTCACGTCTGTGCTGGTATTATATTTCTATTGGACAGAGCTGCTCTAGGGAATGCAAGTTATAAGCCTAAAAGGAAATGCAACTCAGCTGAACCCTTTCGTTTTCGTTCCATTTCCCCCTCTTTATCTCTGTGTTCTAGGGAGACTTTGTCCTGAACAATATATTTAAAATATACATATATGTTTTTAAAAATAGATATATGTTTTGCCCTACTAAATGGAAGAAAGCAGAGTGAGCAAGGAGGAAATATGTAAGACACACCAAAGCAAATGTTGAGAACAGAATTTGATCCGTCAAGAGAAGATGACTGTTACTTTGAAACATCTTTAAAGCCTGTAACAAGGTTAAATATTTACATCTGGACTTATTTTTGCTTCTGACACAGCAAGAAAGCTTCAACGTAAAAGACAAATTGCAAAGTGTACCAAGTAGGATGACACCACCTGGACATTTGCTGGAATATTTGCAGTGTTTTAGCATTGGTTCAGCTACTGAAAATTCATGGAGAAATAATTGAATATAACATATGTATGATTGTGTGGTTCTTAATTAAAAAATTCAAGGTCTGTATTTGTGAGCCAGGATCCTATACTTTTCCCAAGTTTTATAGAAAAGTGGAGAAAACCTGGAAATATCTTCTACATATTATACAGTGTAAATAAATGCTAATATTTCCCTTTATTTACTAGGAACGTGAAATTCTGGTGAAGCATTTTTTTTTTGATAAACAGAAATACTGCAATTACTTTTCTGCTTCACCTCTTTGCTCCGTGCAACACTGTTGAACTTGCCCTTTTAAAGATTAATCAAACTCTGCATTTACAATCAGTTGAAGGCTGTCACTATAATTTTGAGCTCACGTAACGTGATAGGAGTTAATTTGATTAAAACAAAATTAAAACATGCGTAGTCCACAATAGCAGAACACATTTGCAGGCTTCTTAGTGCCATGGCTGGTGTTGAAAGACTTGCCAAGGGAATGGTTTTGAACTAGAAGGACCTTGTCTCTTAGTAGATGTGAAAGGTAAGTGGATGTGACTGGGTATTTTACTGTAACATTTGATACTCCCATAAGGATCACGTTTTATTAGGAATTGTGAAAAAAAGGACAGGGGTAAAACAGTTTGGAGAAACCCTCTGCTTTTTCACTCCCCAGCACTGCAACGCTTGGAGGGGGTGCTGATCTGCCTTACTTCTCCCTCTCCCTCACTTCTCTGGCTTGGCTCGGTTGTGTAAGTTTGGGATTGGGTCGGGGAATGAGAGTGACACACATGGTGTCCTTTGGGGCTGAGGAGGTGGCCCCATTTTCTCTCACTTGGTCTTATTTCATCCGATGGTGTGGTTTTTCTCCCCCTGTGGTGTCCCCTGCATAGGTGGTGTGGGAGTTTCTATATGGTGGCACTCAGATGAGGACCCTTCCAAAGACAGGCAGTCCCCTGGGTCCCTCCAGTGGTCCATGGCCCCAATTCCCTCTCTGGGAAGGGAGTTCCCTCTTTTTATCTCTGAGCTCCTTCCATGGAGCCATGACCTCTTTTCCTGCCTCTGGGGGCCCGGGGAACTAGGGAAGGATTTACATCAGGTCTACTCTGCTGCTACCCCAGTAGTCCTTTCCCTGCCACCCTTTTCCACCCCGAAATTACCAGACCAGTTGTATGCACCAGTCCTGCCATCCTCTATGCTGCTTACAGCCAGGTTATACGTGTCAAGCTTCTTCGAGGACGCCCTCATGTTCTCCTTCTAGTGGTGGCCCCTATATGGGCTGACATCTTCAATAACTCAGCAAGCTTCCAGCTGAGAAGTGAAGCCCTGGTGATCCCTCCTTGCAGGCACTCCTATCTCAACCTCTGATCCTCTTAGACACTCACTTATCTGGCTTTGGAGAGGGGAGGGACAAACTTCTTTATTTCTAACCCCTTGTGCCTGGAAGGCCACCCACTCCATTGGTCTGCCCACTCTTCTCTCCTTTGCATCCTTCTTATATAGTTGGAAAGGAAGGGATGCCATTGGAGTGGTAGCAGGATGAGTTCTTCCATCTCTTAATAGACAAAAGATGGTGTCCGGCCATAGAGATTGTATGATTTGTCACTCACTTGTCAGTTTGGGATCTTAGAGCACTTTCCAACTCAAAATGAAAAGTCCACCCATCATCCTATTGGTATACTTTTGAAAATCCTTCCATCAGATATTTCTAGTTCTCTTTTCAGGCACTTGATAAACTGCATTTCCCTACTTCATTTATTTATGTGTTACACAGGGTCCTCCAGAGAAACAGAACCCATAGGATGAATACACACACACACACACAGACATTTCTGTAGATTTATTGTAAGGAATTGGCTCACACAATTATGGAGGCTAACAAGGTCCATAGTGTGAGTCCCTCAGGTCTGGACCCAGGAGAGCAGTGGTGCAGTTCCTATCCTAAGGCCAACAGCCTTGGCCTTCAGGCCTAGGAAAAGTTGATGTTTCCCTTTGACTCTGAAGGTGGGAGAAACCATATGTCCCATTTCAGAGGCAGTCAGGCAGGAGAATTCTCTCTGACTTAGGAGAAGGTCAGAGCCTCAGCAGATCAGATGAGGCCCACCCACCTTAGTGGAGGGGAGAAGGGGAGTCTGCTTCACTCAGTCTCCCGATTCCAATGTTAATCTCACCCCAAGCACCCTCACAGACACTCCCAGAATAATGTTTGACCAAACACCTGCATACCCTGTCACGTTGACACAGAATGAACCATCACAGGTGTGGCCATGCTTTAGCCTAGAATTATCTCGCTTCGGAAGGGAAGTTTTTAGAGCTGGCATGTCGCTTATTACCATCCCATTTTCATATCCAGGTGATGGTGGAGGAACATATCTGCATGGAGCCTCCATCAGCCCGGGTCCTCAACTGTCTATGATAAACCAAGCTTCCCTGCTGTCTTTACATTAGATATGTAGTGTGTGTAAGAAATAATTTTTTTTTTTGGTATTAAGACAAGCTATTTGTCACTGCAGCAAAATATAGCTTATCCAGACTAATACAATGTTGTATCAAACACGAGAAGCTGAATCAGAACTAGAAGATTCAGATCTTCTCCATGTGAGATGCTAAGAGATGCCTGAACATAGCATTGTTCTGAGAAGAGATACAACATTGTGCAAAGGGAAGAGGAGGCAGCTCCCGAGTCAAGTCCTACATGAGGTCAGTTGTCGTCTTTGTAAGACACCTGCTTTGACTCCACGTGTCCTGCCTCACATTTCCTGCCCTTGTCACACTTTCTTTCATTCAAAGTTATTTCTACCATGAATATCAACTTACAAAATCAAATTGTTAGCCACTAACCATTGGTAACTTTTGTTTTCAGTTGATCTTTGTTGCCTTTAAAGAGCTGCATTCATGATTACGGTTTCTTCACGGAGTTCTGATAGCAAGTAATAAACTGGGTCCAGGTGCCTGGACAGAGCCTGTGGATTCTGATAGGAGGAATGTGCTGTGATCCGACAGGCCTGAAAGGCAGTGGGAGACACCTCTTGGCAGAAGCATGTGCAAGTGAGGGTGCCTGCCGTAGGATGAGAACTCATAATGTCTTTTGCACAGCACCAAAGTGAATGCCCTGTACTCAGTACATCTCTGATTGATTACATGTGGAGTTGCCTTGAGTCACAATCTCCTTCCTTTAAAAAACGATGAAAACAATTGCATGGATATATTTCTTAAAGCCCACTGGAGAGAAGGAAGTCAGACTCTGCTCGTGTGTGTTCTACATTTTCACGTGGGGTACTTGAGGTCCGCTGTGCCCCAGGTCAAGGGCTTCCATACCCAAGGCCTGAGATCATTGCTTAATTTACCTGTTTGTTGAGGCAAATTTAGACAGGTTGGGACCTGAGACCTGGGATGCTTTGCTTGCACCTGGACAAACATCTCCTCCAGCAACAAAATACAAAGAAACTATAAGGGACTAAAAATAAAGGTGTGCATGCACAGTTGGGGCAAATTATGAACTACAAGAAGATTGAAAAATCCCAACTGCCGCTTCTGAAGAGCTGGAAGCAAAACCAGTGTACTGCACGTGCCCCTGGGGTGGGCAGACCACCTAAGCCGTCCCTCATGCCCGACCCCTGGACCTACCCCTACCCTCACCCCGTATAAGGCACCAGCTCGCCCTTCCTTGGGGAGCGAACAAGCAAGTGAACCTGTTACTTGTTTTTGCTCCCCCCACCACCCTGCTGCAGCAGGGATCCCAGTAAAGCCTGGCCTGAATTGCTCGTCTGGCCTCTTATCAATTTCTTTCGATCAAGGAAGGCCAAGAACCCTGGTCGGTAATAGACTGGTAGAAATCATTCAATTTTTCATTTTGCCAGGCTCCTGAGGGGAAACATGTAGTAAAACATTCTAGATTTTTTGGTATGGGTGTTACTCTCTAACTATAAAATCATGAACCACATGCTTATGAAGTATTCTGAATGCTGGCATTTTAAGCGGAAGGTTGCTTTGAGTAAAAACTACCTACCACACAACAGTTAGGGTCCAACGAGCACTGGCCATGTAGAACTAAATCTGGGAGAATCTCAGGTCTCAAACTGCTACTTAAGTGCCTACAGGCTAAAAGTTGCAAAACGGAATGGGCAAGTAAGTATGGTCATTAAAATTTAAGTAGATGAAAATTGGATAATTGCACACTGCTTTTTATCCTGACACACATTGTATTAAAAGTTACTGTGTAGAACCATCTTCTTGAGAAATAAACAGATGAGATGATTAAACAAGTGACTATTTCTAAATCATATCAGGGAGCGGGGAGCACTTGAGCCACAGTCTTACAGCTCATTCAATGGCTAACTCAGGGTTCCGTATGTAACCGGCACTCAATAAATATTTGTGCAGTCTATTAATGTGCGAATGTAACCAAAACTCTTATCTTTCCATTAAAATGGAAGTGAGCACAAAGGAGGATGTTATTTAAAAATGTAGTCCAGAATCGAACACAAATCATGTCAATTTAGCTCTTAATTAGCACGAAGAGTACGTTGCTGGTATTAGTTTTCAAAGTTTGTTTAGTGATCATGAGATAGTTGGGAGTGTTTGTGGTATGTTCTGTAGGTTGAGTTAATGGGACAAAAATATTCTTCTCCACTGCATTCTTGTACTTGGCATCCTTTCTCTGAAGTGCTTGAAATACCATTTTGGGGTGTGTTTTAGAGATGCTAAGGAAAATGTCTGGACTATAAAATCCAAATTAGGATTTCCTTTTCAGCTTCAAGCTGCAGAGAATAACTCCACATTGAATACACATGCCTCTCAAATCTTCCAGGGCCTGGGTGTGTCAGAGGTTGTTTATGTAATGTATATAGTTTTATGGTCAATAAATGCTTTCTGACCAACAGATTGATGAGGGAAATGGTGCAAGGTGGTGTGTCTATTCATCTGATTGTCTAGATGACCCATAGGAGTAAGAAAACATAAACCTCCCATTGCTGATTGGGGGGGGGGGGAAGCTGGGTAATCACAGCTTTCAAATTATGAATTTCCAATTTTAAAAAACTTTTAATTTAATTTCCAATTAAAAAAAAATTCCTCAGAGAGAAAAGACGACTAGCCAAGGGCATTTTTCAAAGGAGAACCTCTAGGGTGATCAAGGAATTTAGGCAAAAAACCGAAGAAGACCTAGTGTCCACTCACTGTGATTCTTGCTTTTCCTGAAGCAATTTTTTTTCGTATATCTGTCATCTTTATTGAGATGTAATTCACATAACATACGATTCATCCATTTAAAGGTCAGAAGTTCATCAGTTCAAAGTTTTCAGTGTATTCCCTGCTATTTGAAAAGGATAAATATTTAAAAAGGATTCCCCGCTATTTAAAATATTCCCTGTATTTAAAAAGGGTACCCAACAAGGACCTACTGTATACCACAGGGAACTCTGCTCAATGTTATATGGCAGCCTGGATGGGAGGGGAGTCTCGGGGGAGAATGGATACATGTATATGGATGGCTGGGTTTCTTTGCTGTGCACCCAAAACTATCACAACATTGTTAATAGTTAATTGGATATACTCCAAAATAAAATAAAAAGTTAAAAACAAACAAAGTCTTCACAGAGCTGTGTAATCCTCACCACGATCTGTGGAACAACTTTGCTTTTTCTTGCCCCAGCAGAGGTCAAAGCAACCAATCACTCTGGCTAGGTTTCAATTTTGCTTTCCTGATGTGTAAGCAGGGGTCCTCCTTTCCCCTAAACTGGTTCCTCTTAGCCCTCCAGGATTCGTCCTGGGAGACCTGACATTTTCCCCAGGAATAAAGTTCGGTCCCGGAGTGAATCTCATGCCTTTCTACTCTTCTCCTGTGTGTCCCATCAAGAAGCTTGCCCTTACCTCGTCCTAATGACACGAAGTGGAGCTAAAGACAAGTTGTCTGATACGTTCAAAGTCATAGGCACCCTCCTGGTGGTGGGATTAGAAACCGGCGTTCAGGCTTCCTGATTCCCCGTTCAGTTTCTTGCCAGGGCCAGCGGGCTAGGTGGGGATCTGCTTGCTCATCTCCCTCTGCTGGTGCCATGTCCACCACCCCCCTGATTTCAGGCCTGGCACAAAGGAAGCACCGACAGATGCTGGTCCTCCTTATTATAAATGACGTCATATGCCAGAGAGATTTTTCTTCCTTTCTCCCCAAATACTAAAGCTATCTACATGATGGGCCCTTCTGCTCTCAGTTTAGAAAATAGCACGTTTAACATATTTTGCAGCATGTACTTCGTGGCATCCTTGTTACCCACAGCACTTCACGAAGGCAGCTTTCCTCCATCCAAATGGAGCTTTGGATCTCAGCCATCACCCAAGATCATGGCTGGGTATTCACAATGACCCTGCAACTTCAGAGAGGTTAGGGTCATCAGGGAAATCCTGATACATGCTTCAAAATATATTAAAAGAGCTATTCCCTAAGCTGACAGCAGAAGGCCATCATGAATCCAATTCATGATTTCATGCCCACCGCTTACTCCTATATGTGAGCCCCTGAAGCTAATGTTCACAATTTTTCAGATGACATCAGACCCCACCTTGGGGAGGTGGGACAGCCAGGACTGGGTCCTGGGTGGCAGGTGGCTTCAGCATAGCTACTCTGAGCCATAGCTAAGCTTATATGTGGTCTCTTCCTTCATTCTTCTTTTCCCCTGAAATTTTGATTTTAAATGTAAGGTAAAAGGACCTTTCTTTTGTCTTCCTCTGTAAAATGACATGATAAGTTTTGAGTGCCATTCTTAGATTTGGTGATTATTCCATTGTTTTTAGACACCTACTCCAAAACATTCAGCTTCTCCCCCTCTGTCACTGGATTGCTCCTTGGGAGCAGTTGTCCGAGCTGCGGGCCCTGAAGCCTGGGTCCCGCCGAGGGCATCTCTCGCTGGACCACTCCGAAGTGCCCTTCGTGTCTCAGCTGGTGTCTCCTCCGTCCTGAGACTTCCCTAAACCCAAACTAGGACCCCTTGTGACCCCTCTCAAAGTGCCCTTTACTTTCCCTTTACAGTGTGGATTGGGGCTTAGACGCTTGTGCTGCGTCCAAAATCCACTGAAGATACAGCCGTGCGGGGGCTGCGGTCACTCTGTTCCCCGCTGCATCCCGGCGCCTGGCACAGCGCTGGTGTGGAAGATCCTAAGAACAGGAGGGCTGGTCTAGAGCCAGGGTCTGAGTGGGCTCCAGAGGTAGGGAGTGGGGAAGCTGAGGCTCCAAGGACCAGCCGCAGGCGGCTGCGAAGGGGCTTTGCAGGAGTGGGCAGTGGGGCACCCGTTGGTGCAGAAACCACACCCCAAACCAGGAGAGCTGCAGCACAGCAAGGGGGAAGGAGGGGGGCAGGACCGATGCGAAGACGATCAGGCTTCATCCTGAAGACATGAGCAGCCTGGAAGGGTTTTGGGCGGGGGAGCAGCCTGACCTCCACTTGATAGAGGATGCCACTGGCAAGAGGAGAAGGAAAGGGAGGGGGCCAGTTAGGGGCTGTGGCGACACCCCAGTGGGACAGGATGGTGGCCGTGACTGGAGGTAAGTCACCGTGTCCAGAGACCGGGAGGGAGGCTTGGTGACAACTGGTGGCCAAATTCCACTGAGCTTTTTTTTTTCTCTTTTTTAACTTTTGTTGGAGTAGAGTTGGTTTACAATGCTGTGTTAGTTTCAGGGGTACAGCAAAGTGAATCAGCCATACACATACATATATCCCCTGTTTTTTAGACTCTTTTCCCATGCAGGTCATTACAGAGTGCTGCGTAGATTTCCCTGTGCTGTACAGCAGGTCCTTGTCAGGCACCTGTTTTATATACGGTAGTGTGTGCACGTCCCATTGAGCTTTTTACTCTGTGCCAGGCACTGCTCCTCCTGGATTGACTCCTACAGGCTCCTGCCTTCTTAGTTATAATCCCCATTTCCCAGCTGTGGACACTGAGGCAGAAGTGGCAGAACCAGCATTGAAAACCGGGCTGTTTACTTGAGAGCCTGGGCTCTTCATTGCTGCCCTGAGAGCCCCTTGAACTGGAAACACAGGTGAGAGCTGTAGGCAGACAGATGTGAGTTAAAGCTGGGAGAGAAGGGGCAGATCTCCACAGAGGATGGAGGTAGGGAAGACAGTGGGGGGCAACACTGATTCCTCAGGAATTTCACATCTAGAGACGGGGTACAGCAGGAGGGGCCAGGAACTGAAGCCAGAACGGGCTGTCAGAGAACAAGAAGACCCAGGAGAAATGGATATAAAGAAGCAAGAGAGGAGAACACTTCTGGACAGGGTCATCCCACGCACGTATCCGCAGATAAGCAAGATGAACACCAAGAAGTGTCTGTCAGCTTTAGGGACATGAAGGTCACTGGAGGCCCCAGGCACCTGGTCCTTTCAAAATTCATCATACTGAGATAGTTGCAAACATTTTACCCCAAGAGTTTTATTTTCTAGATTTAGAATTTCAGGGCATATCAAATTCCAAAGTGGTAATTACTTAACGTACACTGCTATTCTCTGTTTTCATTTTCTCATGCAATGCGCTTAGAAGCTGAAATATACTTATGCACTTAAATAAGATTTTCCTCTGACTCAGTTGCCAATCTCCTGAGAAAACTCTGATAAACTAAATTTTAATTAATCTCCGTTATACCCTTCTCATCTTCCCTCGAATGAATTAATTTTTCCCCATAGCAACTGAATACATAGTTCACTCAAACACTAAGTTTTACTTTAGAACCCTTACTGCTGCTTACATTTTTCTCTGCCTGAATTTTTTTCTCCCAGAGTTCACATTTTTTACACATAGGTGTTTTTTCCCTAAGATCCAGGGGATGTTCTATTTTATTGCCTATGTTTTACATTTAATTTATTCACTGAGAAAATATGTATTAAGCACCCTCTATGTGCTGAGCAGTGTGTTGGGGTGCAAAGATGGACAAGCACAGTTCCAGCCACTAAAGGTAACGACCAAGTAGAGGCGCAGATGCCTAAGTGGGGAGTTGAAATGTGATGCCTAAGATGCGGGCGGGGGAGTGGTGTTGGGACGCTGGGTCTTGGGGGAGTTCCTAATCCCACCGGAGAATCTGATGCGAGGTGTAATGTAGTTGTCGCTGTTTCAATGCTGTCATAACTGAGTGAAGTAAGTCAGACAGAGGAAGACAAATATTATGTGATACTGCTTATATGTGGAATCTAAAACATGGTACAAATGAACTTATTTACAAAACAGAAATAGAGTCACGGATGTAGAAAAAAACTTATGGTCACGAGGGGGGAAAGCAGGGGTGGGGGGAGGGATAATTGGGGAGACTGGGATTGACATACACATACTACTATACACAAAATAGATAACTAATAAGAAGCTACTGTAGAGCACAGGGAACTCTACTCAGTGCTCTGTAATGACCTCTATGGGAAAAGAATCTAAAAAAGAGTGGATATGTGTGTATGTATAACTGATATACTTTGCTGTACAGCAGAAGCTAACACAACATTGTAAATTGACTCTACTCTAGTAAAAATTTGAAAAAAATGATTAGCGCTTAATAACAACAGAAGAAAAAATGCTGTTTTGACCCAGTTTTGAGGTTCTGGCTAGAGGTTGGTCAATTCCCCTTCCCGAGTAGATGATTAAGTCCATACTCCAAGCCCTTCATTCCAGGGCCACTCAGCACCCACCCTAATCTCCCTGGGTCCAGGTACCGGATAACTAGGGACAGCCAGATGCCCAGAGCTCCAGAAAATATTCAAGGTGGTCAGTGTACAGGGAGCTATGCCACGTCTGCAGTGCATAGCTCCCCTAGAGTCCCTGCCTCCTGTGACTCTGTCCCTGGGGGGAAGCTCCTGTGTGGCCCTGCCTAGTGGCCTTCTCCCATGGGAGCTGTAAGAACAGGGAGCTCTGCCTCTCATTTCTCCGAGTGTCACCGTGCTGTGTGGCTCATCATCAAAAGAGCCCTTAAATCTTATAAGACTGCAGGTTGATTCTTTTTTTTTTTTTTTGTATGTGTCAAGAACTTTATAAATGTTATTGTTTAAAAAATTTTTATTGGAGTATAGTTGATTTGCAGTGTTGTGTTAATTTCAGGTGTACAGCAAAGTGAATCAGTTACACATATATCCACTCTTTTTTAGATTCTTTCCCATATAGGTCATTGCAGAGTACTGAGAAGAGTTCCCTGTGCTCTATAGTAGGTCCTTATTAGTTATCTGTTTTATATATAGTAGTGTGTACATGTGAATCCCAATCTCCCAATGGATCCCTTCTCCCCCGCTTTCCCCCCAGTAACCATAAGTTTGTTTTCTACATCTGTGACTCTATTTCTGTTTTGTAAATAAGTCCATTTGTATTATTTTTTTTAGATTCCACATATAAGTGATATCATATGATATTTGTCTTTCTCTGACTAACTTACTTCACACAGTGTGACAATCTCTAGGTCCATCCATGTTGCTGCATATGACATTATTTCATTCTTTTTTATGGCTGAGTAATATTCCATTGTACACATGTTCCATACCTTCTTTATCCATTCATCTGTCAATGGACATTTAGGTCATTTCCATGTCTGGGCTATTGTGAATAGTGCTGCTATGAACATAGGGGTGTATGAATCTTTTCAAATTATAGTTTTCTCTGGATATATGCCCAGATTGCTGGGTCATATGGTAGTTCTATTTTTAGTTTTTTAAGGAACCTCCATACTGTTGTCCATAATGGTTGTACCAATTTACATTGGTCCAGGTTGATTCTAAAATGTCATTTAGGAATTGGACAGGTGAGAAGCTGTTGGCCAGCAGAGAAAGCAGTCCAAGCAGAGAGGAGAGGATGACCACAGGTGTGGTGAGGAATCGGGGTGGGCTGAACTGCCAGTGCATGAGTGAGCATTATTAGGTCTTTGGAAGTCTAGAGGAATATTTACACAGAAGGGGACGAGGCTGAGGTGGGAGGCCTGGGAGTGGTGGCATCAGAAAAATAGGAAGAGAAGCAGAATCCAGGAGGTGACAGCAAAGGGACACCCTTCGAGGTGTGAGAAGACAGTGTGGAGGGATCCTATGGAATTAATGGGTTTCTAAAGTGGGGAGTGGCCTGCAGGGTCAAATGCAGGACAGGAGCCCAGAAAGGTCAATGTAGGAAAGTGTCCATAGAGTTTGGCCATTCAGAGATGTAGGTGGTCCCAGGGAGAGCAGGTTCATGGCGGTGGTTGATGCACAAACCAGACTGTGGAGGTTCGAAACACAGATGGGAGGTGGAGGACCTGAGTCAGGGAGAGAGGACAAGGCTATGGAGACCCTTCAGTAGGAGGAGAGGAGAGAGATGGGACTGTGTGCTACAAGTGGAGGACAGCTCGAGGGGTGCAGGGCTCTGCTTTCTTTCTCTCTCTTTTTTCTTCTCCTTTTCTTTCCCTTCCTTTCTTCTTCCCCTTCTCTCCTTCTCTCCTTCCTTCCTTCCTTCCTTCCTTCCTTCCTTCCTTCCTTCCTTCC
>NW_021703775.1:2848015-2918289 GCF_005190385.1 Monodon monoceros
TCCTTCCTTCCTTCCTTCCTTCCTTCCTTCCTTCCTTCCTTCCTTCCTTCCTTCCCTCCTTCCTTCCCTCCTTCCTTCCTACGTTTGAGCATATTTACCAAAAGAAGGGCTTGGGATAAAGGAAAGGGAATAGTGGACAGAACCAACAGCTGAAGGAAGTGGTGAGGCCAAAGGTAGAGAGATTGACTCTGAACCCAAACTGCAGAGACTTCTCGCCTCACAAATGGCTGGTAGTGTGTGCGTGCGTGTGTGTGTGTGTGTGTGTGTGTGTGTGTTTGTGTGTACAGCCAGATCTCCTTCTTGGCAGATTCCATATTTGTGAGTTGGCCTGCTTGCTATGAATGATTTGTAACCCCGTCCCCCCAGAATCAACGCTTACGGTGCCTGTACAGTCATTTGAGGACACGTGCAGAGTGATGGAAAATTTGAGTCCTCCAATGTGCATGTTCCCAGCCGAGGTGGAACAAAGGGTGCTCTGCCTTCATTTCAGCTCCCACACCTTAAACGAGTGTCCTTTTCACAGTCTCATTTAGTAACACGTTTTCTGCACATTTGTGTTTCTTCCTATTTTGCTGTTTAAAATGACCCCCAAGTGTAGTGCTGTAGTGCTGGCTGGAGTGAGTTTCTAAACACAAGAAAGCTGTGACATGACCTAAGAGAAAACCTGTGTCTTAGATGAGCTTCGTTCGGGCGGGAGTTCTAGTGCCGTGGACTGTGAGTTCAGTGGTAATGAACCAACAATGTGTATATTAAGGAAGGTGTCTTTAAGCAAAAACAGCCATAACACAAGGTTACGTATTGACCAGTTGATGGAAATGTTGTGACCAGAGGCTCATAGGAAACTAGCTCTGCATTCTCCCCTGAGAACAATGGTTCATATTTGTTAATTCAGTGTTTTCAGCAACTTTGTAGAACAGAACTCTTGCAAATAATCAGAATTCTCTGCATATGTAAACACATATATATGTGTCCATATATATACAATTTAATGACATTTCATGACATTGAATCTTCATGCCAACTCCGTGTGGCAAATCTTTTTATTTTGCCACTATATAAATGAGGGTTTGGAGATTCTGAGAGGTTGATGAGTGACCCAGTGTCACTGACATGTAAGTAGCAGGGCTGAGATTTGAACCCAGGCCACATGGCTGTAGGGTCTGTACTGTTAATTGTTTTACCACGTGTCTGCCTGTGTATGGATCTGGACTAGGAAAGGGGCATAAGTAAGATGTTTTCTTAGCACCGTTTGCCATCTGGTAGTACAAGGAGAAAAGGCAAGTGGATTGGTGGTGTGAGGACAAAGGTGAGGCCCTTCTAGGGTGAGATCTTAGTGTTGAATGTCTGGTCCTCATATATTCTGAGTGGACAGGAAGACCATGAGCCAACGGCCAAGAGATAGTTGTTTAAAACAATCAAAACAAAAATGAAACCAAAACAAGCAGTTATTGATCTCCTACCAAGTACCAGATACTGTTAGCAGCCCCAGGGTTACAAGGGTTCATAAAACATGGTCCCATCCTCAGGAACGTGGAATGTCACTTGGAGTCCTGAGTCACACGTAGATGACATGCGCAGCCTTCCAAAGGCAGGTGGAGTGCCTACCTGGGCCCGCCAGCTCAGAAGAGGCTTCCTATAGGAAAAGCCACCTGAGCTCACTTGAGAAGAATAAGATGTGGAACTTTGAACCTCTTGAAATTCAGATGCCTCAACTTTGAAATGAGGATCAAAATACTCTAGCATTGTTTGAGAATCAAATGTGGTAATTCAGTGAGAGCACTCCATTTCAGGGATTTTTCATAGTTGTAAGAGACATTTCTTAAGATATTGAACATTTTCTAACCCCACCTGATCCAATAAGCTTGCTCTAATTCTTCAGCCTTCTTTCTAGAAGACTATGGCTGCTACTTAGAGTTCAAAACAACAGTGATTATATTTACTAAGCAGTTCTGGAAAAGCAACTCAATATTAGGAAATTATAAAAATTATCGGAGTTTAATATGACACAAAATTATTAATTGCAGTGGGCTCAGGAACAAAGGAAATATTGGGTGCAGATATAGTTATCACAATAAAATTCGATGTGACTTTTATTTAAATTTAATAGTTCTCCCCAATCTGGTTATTTCAGTGAGTAGCATCTTCAGACTCAAATATGTATTCGAATCTAAGACAGTATCTTTACTTAAGAAAGGAAAGTTATCTTCAGGAAGAAGCTCTGTCTTTGCAAGTAGAAATAATTGACTGAACAGGCATAATGTGATTCACTTTTAAAGTATGTTCTCTGCTATGACACTTCAATAGTAATAGTAACAGTCTTTCTTATTTTATGCTCCACTAGGGCATATGTAGCCAATTGTATCGCCAGTGTAAGTCTGGATTACTTTCTATTGATAATTTTTAATAACTGAAGACATTTGGAACTAGAAGGCAGTCAGTGGTGCTTGCAACAAAGCAGGGGCAATTAAGATGGGCAAGGGTTTTAAACTCTGCATTGGGCTGTGCGCACCAGGAGAGGCAAAGTCAGCCATTAAAAAAATTAAACCATTTGGGGCTTGGGTTAAGGTCTGTGAACTGTTTAATGTCATAATTGCCTGCTGCCTCAATCATTAAACTGAATGAACTTCTAAGCTGAAATGTCATAAATGCTCAGCATAAAGATTTATATAACCCAGGTATCCGACCTACCACCATGCCATGTCTGTGGCAGGAAGTGTTTGTTATGTCTTACTCAACCTTTGGGGAAAAAAAATAAATCAATCCGGAAATGTGTTTGTTCTGGCAGTGATCAAAACATTAAGAACCAATTCTGTTATCTGTATGGTGGGTTCAGAATCTGTGATAAACATATCCATTTCCTATAAAAAATAATTTAGATCCAAATTCCTTTCGTGGATGTGTGTGTGTGTTTATTATAACAAATGAAAATGGTTAGTGTCATGTTTTCCCACTGTACATTTTGCTAAAGTGTGAGAGGAACATTTCTATTTAAAGTAAATTCTGTTTTATGAAGAAGTACATTATTTGTGGTTGTCACTTACATTTTGATGTGAAAAAAAGCCCCCAGATTTTATCATGTGTATATTATAAAATGTATGCTAAATGTAAAACAATATTTTGTAGTTAAATATTATTGGAGTTTCCCTTTTCTATAAAATATAGGATTATTTTAAAGTCGGAGATTTATATAACTCAAAATAATGGCATATCTATTATTTAAAAATTTAAACTCAACGAATTTCAGAGACATTGTGACAAAAGTTCTCTTGTGAAGTTCTATCAAATTTAATACAATACTAACCTATAGGTTGCACTTCTCAAATTATCAAAGTTGTTTGTATTAAACTCTTAAAAATCAATAAAAAAAATTAAAAAATAAATTAAAATGGGCAAAAGACCTGACTGAATACTTGACAAAAGAAAATATGTAAGTGGTAAATAAGTATGTGGAAAGACATTCAACATCGTTCGTTTCCAGGGAAATGCAAATTAAAACGACAATGGAATATTATGACAAATGTATTAGTATGGTTGAAATTTAAAGTGACTTAAAATACTAAGAGTTGGTAAGAATGTAGAATACTCAGAACTCTTATGCACTGAGGGTAAGGGCATATATTAAATGTCTAATATATACCAAACCCAAAATTAGGCACTGACAAAAACAAGGAATTCTAAGAGGATGGCCCTGCCTGTGAGATGGCTGGTCTGGTGGGGGAGCTGGTCAGGTGGGCAAATGATCACACCCTTAGGTCAGATGTAGGTTATGCAGGAGATGCTTCAGGAGCCCATGGGCTGGCGCCTCAGCCAAATAGGGCAAGGGGTGGAAGAGACGGGGGATTTTAGGTGGTGTATCAGCTGAGCCTGAGCAGACTAGGAGGTAGAAGAATATTACAGCAGAAGAACAGCAGACACTAAAGTATAGACCTATGAAAGACTATGTCTGACTTAGGACACTTCTGGCAGCAGGGGAACAAGAGAAGGGCAGAAGTAGCAGGTGGGTGACCACAGAGAAAGGTAGAAACCACATATTTGGTTTCTACTAAAGGACCAGGTACAATTCCATGCTAAAATATGTGGTCTTCATCTTGAAAGCTATGAAAATCCAATAAAAATTTTAATTTTAAATGATCAAATTTGGTTTTTGCAGTGATCACTCTTTCAGCAGCGGTGAAAATGGGCTGGGTGTAGGTAAGACCGAAGACAAGGTGATTAACGGATGGAAAACCATTTATAATTCACCACCAATGAGCAGTACAGAGTTACCTAGAACAGTGATCCAGATCTCGGTACCTGGAAGTTTCCCCCAAACACGTGTGTGTGCTCCTTTAGGATTTTTCTTTTTCTCCCTAAAAGTGCTGAATACTCCTAAGAAACGCTGCTGTGGAAAGCTCAGGCAGGTGATGGCAACACTATTTTTCCAAAAGATGATCACATTCAAAACAATATTTCATCACAGAGAGACTGCCTTCCAGAAGAGACCCTCGGAAGCTGACGGTCAGGCAGCCTGTTCTTGGCTCTGTTGCCCTCTAGCATGGCTCAGTGGAGACCCCCTCGAACCCAGTGAGGCTGGAGAATCAAACCAATCCGAAGCTTTCCTCTGCCAGGATTAAAGGTGGTCTCTACAGAGCTTGGAGCAAGGTAGCTGGTCCTCAAAGTGCACACTGAGAAGAGGTCCCCGTGTGGTCATGAAGACTCTGCAGGGGACTTTGGCTCTGTGAGTCAGTGTCTGTCGGGAAAACAGTTCCTGCCGAGGTGGTTTATTATGGGAGTCTAACACAGAAGCAAATTACAGAGGTGTTGGAAGATATGAAAATGGGGGAAGCGAAACAATCCAGAAGCCAACAACTGTAAGAAGTGGCTGCTGCTCCAAGGAAGGGAGAGGTCAGAGGAAGAGGGCTTGCGGCCTTGGAGGATGAGTCTGCTTTGTGGACAGACTTCTAGGAGAGAGAAAGCCACTGTTGGAGGAGGCTTTGGAAACAGAAGTGGGCTGGAAATATTACTATGGCTTCCTCACCCCACCCCCCGAGCCCTCCTCCCCATTGACACACACTTCCAGATGCCTAATATCCTGCCATGGCTTCCATTGGCTGAAACAAGCAGGAATCCCGTGGGCAGGGCATTCAGGGAAGTCTAGTCTGCAGGTGTTAGCTCACTGTGCTACAGAGCAGAAGGGTAGGGAGGGGGGTACATGAGGGCAGAGAGACAAATAACCTTCCCAATAAGGATGGTCTTCACAGTTGACCATGACACATCTTCCCTAAGGTCAACAAAGAGCAGTCAACTTGTCTGTTTCCAATGAGAAGACAATAAAATTATTGCATCATGAGATAGAGGGTCTCAGAAGTTTCCCACGGGTGTCCTGCTACATGATTCAAATTTATAAATACAGTTCAAACAAGTCACGCTTAGTTTATTTAACAGGAGGTATGGTTTTGTTTTCCTACCCACAGTAGGTGCACAATAAAGTTTGCTGAAAGAATAATCTAAACATGATCGGGACACAGATCATGTGTCTTATCTTTGTCACTTCTGAAGTCTGAAAGCCAACTTAGAGCTCAATTCTCAAAGTTCCTTTAACTAGAGAGATCTCTTCATTACTGAGGGAGAGACTTAATCTTTGAGGAGGAGGTGCTTAAGAAAGATTTTAAGGAAGCAGAACTCTGGGTCCGTTTACAAAGAGGCAACATCAACCCTGAGACAGACTATGATAATTAATGCATGATGGTAAAATTTTGAAAAAATAAATGATTCAAATAATGATAGTGAAGAAAAGGGGCAAAGGAAAAGGTGGCTAGATCCCTCCTACCATCACCAGTCCATTGTTCTGCAGTCTGCTCTCCTGCGTACATCACGAGAAAAGTGCTCCTTCACGCAGAGACTCATAGGTCACTGGGTTCAGGACACTTTGCTGAGCTTCCTCCCCTACTGGATTTTATTACCCTTTGTGTTTATCTAATCCTCGCAAGTTTGAACTTGCCTACGTATTATCTTTCTGATCTAGCATTCAACTACATGCATGGAATTCTTATTTTGAGTTTGACACTGCTGAGAATATGGATCCCCAAAAAACCAAATCAACAAGAAAATTCAAAAGAAACTCAAGGTATGATTCTTAGTCTCAGGGAGCTGATAGATCTTGGCATCCTCTCGTACTTTTTCTAATAATTTCTTCATTTAATGAGCACACATAGATCAGCTGATAACAGTTCACATTCCTTAAGCAGTCACTGTGTAGGAGGCACTGTGTTATGCATTTGACATGCTATTGTTTTTTCTTTTCTTTTTTTATCAATGCTTTTAGGTGTGTCCTATTGTAGTTATCACTTGGCAGAAGATGCAATAGAAACAGAGAGAGGTTGTGCTGGTCTGTAGGTGGTGGAGCCAGGGTCAGAACTCCAAGAACAGAGGCTGACAAATAGGCTTGTGGCTCACAGGGTGTGGTGTCAGCTCATGACTAGTCAGCATAGCATCCTGATCCATATTACACTGGTCTAGTAGGTGCCAGGCACTGTGCTAAGAAACGGAACACCAAGCATAGCCAGGAATGGCTCTGGATCAGGAAGAGTTGCAGTCTGATTCATGAGACAGTGTACAAGATGCATCCAATGGTGCTACAGATGCTGAGAGATGGAAGATGGTAAAAGTTGCCAAAGGAGAAATTTTTAAAAGGATGTTTAGGATGGTTCTGCCTGAGCAGTGAGAGAGACCTTGGGCAAGTGATGTTTTTGCTGAGTCCTGGAGCTTAGCTCGCTGGGCAGGTGACAGAGGATGATGAGGAAGAGAAAATGTCAAGAGAGCTTATAGTAAAGATGAGTGGGAATCAGAATGGTACTTAGGGACATAGGTTGCTCAGCACACCTGTATGTTGGGTGCCAAAGGAGAGATGGCAGAGACAAGCACCAAAGAGATGCAGGGGTCATGATCATTTCACCAAGAAGGGTGGACTTGATCTTGACAGTAATGAGGCATCAAAGGACTTGAAGGAGGTCTTGTTTTTAGAGAGGCAACCAAGAGCAGAAAGAAGGAGATTGGAGTGGTGCACAGCAGCCGTAGATTCGGTGTGAAATAGTGAGGACCTGGGATGGGTCAGGAGTACTGGGACTGCCTTGGAAGTGGAACTAGAGTATTGGCAATATAACTGTCCCTGGGCCTGAGAAAAAGAGGAAATAGGAAAAAAAAAATGAGCTGAGAACAATGGATTTCAGAGCCAGCCTTCAAAATAAGAAAATAGGAGAAAAAGTTGGTTTGGGGTAATGTCTTTTTTCTTATCCTCCTGCCTTTTCTCCCTTTGCCATTTTGTTAAACTTGTATCTCATATTTCATTTTCTTGTGTCTCTCAAAGTAGACCTGAGAGAAGGTGGTGGTTTGTGTTACATGATTTGAAATTAGTGTGGCAAGAGTCTTCAGTCAAGCATGGATCTGTATGTGAGAAAATTCTCACTCACTTCCAGAGAACCAAATATTCCCTAATTAATTTAAATATTGGTTATTTTAAAAAATATTAACAGAGTGAATTGGACAAATTTGAAAGATAATTCAAAGGTAGATTTGAAGGCTGTGAGCAAGTGGATAGTAATCTGTGTGAAAGAGATCCTAGGGCAATAGGTTTCTGACTTGGATGTCAGAGTGATATTAATTAGGCTGGACTTTTTAGAGAAAACAGTAATTTGAGGGTAAACATGGGGTTTTTTTATACTGACTTTGTGTGTAGATTCTACTAGGCAGGTGGATCCTGGGTTCTTCAGCACAGGAGCAGGACTTGGATGGGAGACAGGATTCTGGGTAGCACCAGCAGATAGATAACCATAGAGTCAATATTACACCCAGGCTATTATGAGTGAAGGTGAAAGAGGACCAAAGGCAGAACCTTACAGATGACAATGTTTTCAAGTCAGGCAGAGAAAGAGGAAGAGAAAATATTGGACAGGAAGTTCAGAGAAAGAGAAGCACCAAAAGAGCTTAGTTCGTGTGAGCCAAGAGAAGATAAATTTAAAAAGGAAGAGGTCAGGGCTTCCCTGGTGGTCCCGTGGTTAAGACTCAGTGCTTCCAATGCAGGGGGCACGGGTTTGATCCCTGGTCGGGGAAGTTCCACGGGCTGTGTGGTGCAGCAAAATAAATAAAGAAAGAAAAATATAAAAAGCTCACAAATAAAAAAGGGAGAGACATACAGACAAAAAAATAAAATAAAAAGGAAGAGGTCAGTGGAGTAGAGGCCAATGGATTGGATTTGGCTACTGAGGGACCACTGGTGACTTCTGACAGCAAATTCAGTGGAATGTGGGGAATGGACAGCCGATTGCCATGGGGAATAAGGACGTTTATGAAGTCTGTGGTTGTGAAAAAGTGTTGCCACTGGGAAAACTTGCTTGAAAAATCAAGCAGAGTAAGGTGTGGAGGCATTCTGCTCTTCCTGAATGCAGGGGTTGCCATGATTGCTGGGGGTTTGGGTGGAGAGGTAGATGTGTCCACCAGGCGGTGGAATTTATGCAGTGAAGCTGGGGGCTGAGGATGGGGAACCACATCAAAGCTTAGATAGCAAAGCTGATTATAAATAATTCCATACACCACCCCACCAAGATCCCAAAGTATTTCAGTCTGTCCTAAGAGTTCCAATACCCAAACCACAAAATAGCCCAGGGACGTAATGGCAACCTGAGACAACGTACAAATGAGATTAGCCTATGTGCCACTCTATTTCTGCTCCTGCTTACTGACCCCAAGTCTCTCCAGTAACATCAAATCCCTGTAATATCAGTGAAGTATGTTCCATCTGGGAATGTTTAGATGTTTTAGTGATAGCCTTAGGCTGAGATAGATGGTAATATCTACCGAAATGAGATTCACCATTGCAGGAAATTCCAATGGCCATGCTTTCATGGGCCTCACCTTTTCAAGATGGAACAAGTATGTGATAACTACATGAACAAATTAGGCATATCACCCCAATGATATCGAGACAGTCAAGATCGTATTGGTCCTTGTCCAACATGAACCTTCACTTTTCGGCATCGCGCTTGGTCAGACCCTCTGTGAATCATGGTTCATGGTCTACTGATCTGTTATTAATACAATTTCTGTTGCTCTTTGAGCTTTTAGCCCCACATGTGTAATTCCTCCAAGAAATTCAGTACGTTATCTGAAAGGTCTCTCAATGCCACTGCATCAATGCAAACCAGACCACACTGAGATGAACAAAGGGAATTTAACTTTCATAAGTTGGTTTTAAAAATGCATTTACTTTGACTGCACTGAAAGAATCTAAAAAAGATGAAAAGCATCTTTAGCATGCCAAAAACATCTGGTTTCATATTTTCAGACCAAAAGGAAATTGCATGAAGACTAAAATCTTATGTTTTGATTTATATGATTATTGGAGGGCTGAGAAGCTGCCAGTCACCAAGTAAAATTTTATGATGATAAATAAATAAGGAAAACAATCTGACAAAACATGTTGGGGAACAAAGCTGCGTTTCAAGTTTAATTAACTGATAACAATGTTTATGATGGAAGAATTGTGCCACCAATTATACAGTTAGTAAATGTAGGCTCCCAATGAGAAGACAAGCCCATAAAACCAGACAAAGGGCTCTTCCTCAATTTGCTCTTCCTCTCAGCCTATCCAAGCAAAGTTTTGCTTCGAACAGTAAATCCTGCATCAATTAAGACCCTCTCTGAACACGTGCATGAGCTGGTCTCTTAGAGGTGGCACCTCTTAGACGTGGTGTCTCTAAGTAGCACATTTTAAATTGAACAGTAGTGGGAGTGATGCTTTTCTAATAAGCTGAGTGATGCTGTCTCCCGCAAGTGACAGGTACTGGTAGAGCAGAAATGTAGCAGTCAGGGAAGAAAGAAAAAACAGCAAAAAAGAAAAAAAGACTGTTTTCATCTTTTTAGCACTATGCTCTTCCCTCCTCCCCCAAAACCTCAGACAAAATTCTAACAAAGTGTTCCTGTAAGAAGGCTTTCCTAGAGCCTGCCCATCAGCAGTGAGCTGGAGGTGGAAGTTTTCCTTAATCTTGTATGGGAGATCGGTCTCTCTGCTGCTCTGAATCTTGCATTTAAAAGCATTGCATACTCAGTTGCTGCAATTCAAAGAATTAGGATCACAGCTATTGTTTGTTCCCAGAATACAGTTTGCTTTCAGTTTACCACTGAGACTATTTCATGCCATGTGTCAGCATTTATCATATTTTTAGAGGGGGAACTTTTCTTAGCAGATTTTATAAGCTGATTTACTCAAAATACTGAAAGAGAGAAACCTAGGCCGATACGTACAAGATATGTCCGGTTTTCCACAGCTTTTGGAATGCTGGACTATTACCAGGTTGAGGAACTATTTAACTCCCTTGACTCCTGGCCTATTAACCATTATGCTCATCCCCAACAGAATCCTTTCAACAGCAATAATTCTCTCTGTGCTTTTGGTCTCTCTGATGCTGAGACCCCACGCAAATAAGTTAGTACACTAAGCAGTGCATTCTAAATATTAGGTACCTTCCCAATGAATGCCTAACGGAATTGAAAATACATATATAGATCTGATAGCAAGAGGTAGTATTCAGTCACATGCTTTTGTTGGTAAAACTCAATATTCCGTAGTCAGACAGAAGGCCCACAGAATGCAGAACAGTTGTGGAAAATTCCTGGAACTTTAAGCTCAGATACAGTTGCCATCAAAAACATTCTGAAGTGCATTTGTTGATTCAAGAGGAAGTGCAAAGCATTTGGAACTTTCGTTTTCCTGGAATCCGTTCAAATTTCTGCATGGTCACTTTCTGTGTGATTTTTATTTTCTTTCCTCCAATTGTGTTTTCCATGAGTTCATTTGGTGCTATTGGTCGCTTCTTATTAAAATTATTAGCAATCCATTCAATTGTTTGGTCAGTTATTAGTTTTTTGTTTCTCTTTTTTAGGTGTATATGGTAATTGTTGCCCCCGTCCTTGATGAGATCAACTTTTCCCGCATGCGGGGAAGCCACGCCGGTTCATTTCGTGTCTGTCTGCCTGCGTCTATGTGCGTGGAACAGTTAACATCCTGTCTCCATTGCTGTTGGGAATTACTACTGGCGTGTTTTGACTCATTATCTTGACTCTTTTTCGTCAGCTGATGAAGGCTCAGGGTAATGAGTCAAAACATCCGGGTAGGGCTTCTCAGCAGCCAGAAGTGGGACTGGAGTATTTCACCTGACGCAGCTGTCTCTCAATGCTGCCCAGCAAATGATTTCTTCAGTCTATTTATCAGAATGTCACAGCCACAATAGGGCACCAGAAGGGATTGGCAGGCCATGAGCTGTCTTCTAAAAAGATGCAACGTACTTTTATTATGGTTTTTTCTTGTGGTGAGTACACAGAATCCAAGATGAGCACGTTAACCTTTTTTTTTTTTTTTTTTTTTTTTTTGCGGTACGCGGGCCTCTCACTGTTGTGGCCTCTCCCGTTGCGGAGCACAGGCTCCGGACGTGCAGGCTCAGCGGCCATGGCTCACGGGCCCAGCCGCGCCTAGCTGCTCCGCGGCATGTGGGATCTTCCCGGACCGGGGCACAAACCCGTGTCCCCTGCATCGGCAGGCGGACTCTCAACCACTGCGCCACCAGGGAAGCCCCACGTTAACCATTCTTAAGTGTGTAATTCAGCGGCATTAAGAACATTGCTGGGCAACCCTCACCCTTGTCCATCTCCAATATTTTTTCATCTTCCCAACTTGAAATTCTGTCTCACTGAACAATAACTCCCCATTTTCCCCAGCCCCAGCTAACCACTTTTTGCTTTCTATGAATTTGACTATTTCAAGTTCCTCCCATAAGTAGAATCATAGAGCATTTGTCTTTTGGTGACTGGTTTATTTCACCGAGCACAACGTCTTCAGGGTCATCCATGTTGTAGCAGGTGTCAGACTTTCCTTCCTTTTTAAGGCTGCATCATATTCCATGATATGTACAGAACACATTTTGTTTATCCATTCGTCTGTCGATGGACACTGGGGTTGCTTCTAACTTTTGGCTATTGTGAATATGCTGCTATAAACGTGGGTGTACACATATTTGTTTGATACCCTGCTTTCAATTCTTTGGGGTGTACACTCAGAAGTGGCATTGCTGCCTCATACTCTATTTTTAATTTTTTAAAGAACTGTGTAATTTTATTTTTAAAGTAACCTAACCTGGAGACCATCTGACGGTGTTTGTAGAGCATGGCTTTTGATACCTCTGTGAGCCTCAGGCTTCCCGTTAGGAAGAAAGTGTGATCCTGGCCAGAAATCGTAGTGTGTGATACTCCCTGCTGTTCATAATCAGAAAATTTGGTGAAGAAAAACCAATTGGAAATGATGAGTTTTCAAGTAAAACAGAAAGGGAATATATCTTTACAAAAATATAAGCCAATGTTTAAAACAGTATGGTTTTCCAGATATTTTCTTAAAGAGTCCATAATCGACCATGTGTGTGTGTTTTAAAGTGATACACCGGAAAGTCTGATAGAAGGATGTTTCCCTAGTGGGCAGTTCAATTAGAGCAGAGACTGAATAACATCTTCTCCCCAGTACTGCCTTTGCTCACTATCATTTGTGACTGTCACCACTGCTCCCTTTTCCTCATGTTTCTTTTCCAAATTGGCACTTTATTTAGGTCAAATCTCCTTTGGTTCAGTAGCACAACCAGAAATCCACTCAAAAGAAAGATGAAATAAATGAGAACACAGAGGGACTTCACTTACACAGCAAGGGGAGTCACAGGAATAAGCGCTGTGCGGACAATAAAAGCAGTCGTCAGTTTGAAGTAGAAAGGTTTCAGTCAGGTCTTAGAAAATTTGAAATGGTGAATGTCAGGCTGATGATGGGGGGATGGCTGTCTATAATTTTAAGTTACAAATACTACGTCTTGAAGTGTTGATGATAGAGTGACACTGGCATTCCAGGCTGAAAAATTTCTGAACCTAAGGAACTTTCAGGAACACCAGCCTCCACCATCCACAGCTGGGGACCTAGAGGCCCTGTGGTCACAGAGCTGTTAGGGGCAGAGCTGGAGATAGGAGACGGTGAGGGTGTCAGAAAGTCCACCCAAAGGACAGATTGCTTTTCGGTCATCCGTACGTGACTAGAAATTATATTTGCAGGCTCTTCTCATATTTTGTTTGGCATCCTCCCGCCTAAATAGGTCCCCAGGTAAGTCCTGATGTTTCCTCTGCTCTTACTACCCCTTCCAGGTGAGATGCCCACTCCACACCTAAGCCTTTCAGTATCATACCCATCACAGATGAACACCTCCAGGGTACATTTTTGGTTCTTCCTAGTTGACCATTTTCTCTCTCTGGTGCGTTTCTGTGACACTTTGCTTTATGTTATTACACTAATATTTCACTCAAATTATTTGAAGCCTTACCTTCTCCTGGGGGATCATGGTTTGAAACTCAGTTACCTTTGTAGCTCCTAATAGGTATAGCAGTTGTTTAGTGGGCATTGGAAGAATGGAAGGATGTATTTTAAAAAGAATCCAAGGAGAACACCTATGAGAATCGTCTATCCCTCGATCGTCTAATATAGTGGGAGGGAAAAAAAAACTTCCCCCAGATTATTTGATTATATCACTCAATTAGATTTTATGAAGGAAATGTTTAATTTTTACAACAAAGGTTATAAACTTGACTTGTATTTATATCATTTACTTTCTCTGCAAGTGTGACAGTCTCTCTCTCCTTCCGGAGCATAAATGACTTGAAAACCTCCTTCAATTCTTCAATGCCATCTTCTCCGCAAAGGCTGTCCTGACCATCCCGCCTGAAGATCCAACCACTGGCCACAGTCCTTATGACTCTGCCCCATCCCACTGCAGCACCTCGCTTTCTGTCTCCAACTCCCCACATGTGTGTGTTTGTATGTCTGTCTGTCTGTTTTACATAGTCTAAGTTAAACGCATCCTCACACACACCTTCCTTATTTGTGTATAAACACACATTCCTGGACCGCATTCTTGCTCACCTTTCCAGCTCCATACATACTTTTTAATTAACCACGTTATTATGAAGCAGAGTAGGACTCTAGGGTGGGGAGGGGCACATGTTGCTGGCCGGTCTCAGAGCTGCATCTCTGCGCGAGGAGGCGTTCATTAAGCAAGTGAGCAGCTTCATAACATATTTCAGGTACCAGTTTTCCTGTGGTATTTCCCTCGGAATAACGTGAAGACATTTTCATCACTCATCAGACCATGCCAACAAGACTGCAAACTGTGTGGTCAACTCGAAACATTTTTAGGCCCGGAATTAAAGTTTGAAAATGAAAAGTGTGGTAGCATTCTGAGCAATGCGAAACGTTCTTAGCAGTAAGATTCAAGTAGTAAAGCATCATCTGTCTCTGAAGGTGAGGCAGGAGGTGTGGTGCGGTGGCAACATTTTCACAAGAGGGCGAGGTCCTTCAGGCCTGATCAGGGTGCGTGTGTGTGCGTGTGTGTGTGCGCACGCACGCGCACACGCACGCACACAATCGCAAACCCATTCCTCTCCAGGGCCATCAATGCCCAGCTACTGAGTCTCTGCTCCTAGCGCTGTTTAAGTATATTTTTGAGAAGCACAGAATAGAAAATGTATTGTCTTAATTGGTCAATCCAATGCAATATCTGGAAACGAGAAGGAAAGAAGAGCATGGTTGTGAAGGGCGTGTTGAATAAACAGATAGCTACAATCAACTGAATCAACAGTCATAGATAAAGATGAGCTTTTCAAGTTGCAAGAAAAATCAGAGTTCTGGGATTTGCATCAAATTTGTTGGCCCGTTTGACCATGGCTTTATTTAATAGTTCATTCTAGTTTTACTTTTTTAAAATTTATTTATTTTTTAAATTATTTATTTATTTATGGCTGTGCTGGGTCTTCGTTTCTGTGGGAGGGCTTTCTCTAGTTGTGGCAAGCAGGGGCCAGTCTTCATCGCGGTGCGCGGACCTCTCACTATTGCGGCCTAGTTGCTCTGCAGCAGGTGGGATCTTCCCAGACCAGGGCTCGAACTTGTGTCCCCTGCATTGGCAGGCAGATTCTTAACTACTGCACCACCAGGGAAGCCCCAGTTCGTTCTATTTTTCAGAAGGAGTTCTAAAATTTGTTTCCTTTTGCTAAATTCATTCTTCAAAAGTCATATATTTCACTTTAGTAACAGCCTTCAATCTTTGGCAAAGGACTTTAAATTTTCTGCTCTTTTTCTGATGGTGTAGGGGGAAAAAAGCACTACCTTAATTGCCACGGTATAGTTTTCTTTTAAAATCGTTCTTTTCCTTTGAAGGAAAAGTCTTAAACTCTCTGAGATTATTTTGGCATAATTTCTATTCCCTACCCCAATTAATTTTTCTGTATTTATTATTCTTATCAGTCTATAATAACGTAAAGTGAAATAATGAAAAACGATACATTCCTTCTCATTTTGGACATGAAAAAGAAAATAAAAGAAAATCTGTCCATAGAGACTGGAATACTTGGGATGTGACCATAATCTCTGTTAGTTCAATTAAATTAATAAGGATGATGATTCTCAATAATATGCTGTCAGTGTCGTGTGTTTGAAGAAGTACAGAACCACCTGTATGATATTTATTCTTTTTCCTTGAAAACATCTGATAATCCCCGGCAAACACACACAAAGTGGGGAATAGTAGTGCCGTACCAAGAATTAGTAGGTTAAGGGCATTCTGGTGTTCTTTAGCTTACACATAAGGCATCATTACTTTTAAGTATGAGACGTATGATGGAAGCATGTGTAGATACTTTTGACACTGCCTCTTTTAGCTCATTACAAACCCATTAAAATTTCCACTCACACTTTTTATTAATGCAGCCTGGCCACAGTGTTAATAATACGAACTTTGATTTGTGACAGATAAGTCTTGTATTGTGCAAGATGTTGTTGGCCATATCTTCAGCACTGCTGAAACTGGCGCTTCTTTTTAATTAAAATAGTCTAGGATTCTTCAAGCGTCTCAGACAATCTAATCTTAGTTTATTGAACACTTTGAGTAAAGATTGATCTCATTCGTAAAGTTCTGAGATTTCTAAATCTTTATTGTTTAAATAATTTGGTTTTGAATTTGCACAATTTGGTAAGATGATTTGGGAGTGCACACATTGAAATATTTCTTCTGATTGTAAATCAGCTATACTGTAATACTACTACTACTAAATACTTTACCTTCTTTAACTTTCATGGTAATTTCTAACAACACCAAAGACACTCTAACCTAGACAAAATTTTATTTATAATGCCTTCTTAACCAGAAATTTTGTTTCCTAAAAAATTAACAACTATTGATTTCAAGCTAAGTCTACTTTTCCAATCATGACTTAATTAAGCAGACAGTAATTTGTCTGAAATATTTATGTCATAAAAAGTAATGTTGGCTCCAAAATTATAATGTTTCAAAAACATTTAACTTTCTATGTTTTCTGAAATTTTCCAGAGCTGTTTTCTAATCAGAAACTCCTTCTGCAATAAGTAACCCTTCTCTACAAATGATTTTTTGGGGTTAATAATCTGCCTGGTAATAGCACATACCACCTTTATAACACTCCAAACCAATCACTGAAAGTCAGAAATACAGGATTCTTTAAAACTTTAACAAACAAAATTTTTAAGAGATTTGTCTTAAACTTTTTTACTTCAAAAATTACATTTTCCTTAACCTAAATTTTTATGAAATTCGATATGCATTTTTATAATTCCAATTATGCACAGGATCCTAGTTTGCATATACTCCATTCTCTAGTTATATTTTCATATCACATGAACTAGTTATGATGATGATAAAACGCTGTTGTTTCTACACTACTTCCATTAACCTCATATCAAGACTCTCTTGGTGAACTATTAGAGATATTTGTGGAAAAATGAGACAACAGCCACTTATGTTTGAAAAAGTTTTCAAATAATAGAAATAGGAAAAAAAATAAACCTCAAATAAATCAAGCTGGAAATTTTGATTAAATGGAGGTGAGTACAAAATAAAGAGCTTTGCAAGTATCAACATGAACAGAAATGTGTGTGCATGAGGTTGAGCCTGAAATCGATTAAGAAGAGATGGTAAGGGCTTCCCTGGTGGCGCAGTGGTTAAGAATCCGCCTGCCAATGCAGGGGACATGGCTTCGAGCTCTCATCCGGGAAGAGCCCACATGCCGCGGAGCAACTACTGAGCCTGCGCTCTAGAGCCCGCGAGCCACAACTACTGAGCCTGCTAAAGAAGCCACCGCAATGGGAAGCCCATGCACTGCCAGGAAGAGTAGCCCCTGCTCGCTGCAGCCAGAGGAAAGCCTGTGGGCAGCAACAAAGACCCAATGCAGCCAAAAATAAAATAAATAAATTTATGTAAAAAAAAGAAGAGATGGTAAAGTTGTAGTGTCATCGTGAGCCCGGTTTTACTTAAGTTCTCACACTTTTCCTTTGCTTTCAATTTCTATTTTTATGAAAAAATGTGTATTTTTGTAGCTTCAGAAGGAAAAATAAATAGAACCATGATACATTTCAATATTTATATGGAAAACTTCGCATGGTTTTTACTATTTAAATATGTTTCTAGTCTCTGAAACATTGGCGATATACCTGTGTCTCCTATGTGAGGCCCACGTGGACCCTTCACTCCCGCCATATATGAAATAATGGACAGTTCTCGGAACATGGCGGGTTCTACCTCTGGACCTTGGCTCTCTGCCTTTCTTCACCTAGAGGTCAGGCGTCACCACCTCCAGGTACATTTCCTTGGGGCTTCATCTGCCCAACCCGGAGGAGGACACACTCAGAAGAGGGGAAGGCAGAAGGGCACTGCTTTCCTCCCAACTCTGTGCTCCTGGAACAAGTCTAGACTTTCATGGAACCACAGGGAGTGGGGATGCTTTGTACCAGATGATATATTCAAACTTTTAAACTGTCCTGTATTGGACTAGGGTTCAATATAATGACCAGAACACTGCAGAATCAAAAAGGAGAATCTGACAGAGTATGGTTGAAGCAAGACTGACAATCATACAATAGTTTCCTATTTCTGTGTTGAGAATCCTCAAGGAACCAGATGCTTATCACATAGTTTATGCAAATTGTACTTGGTTCTGCATTGCATATGTGTGAGTTCTGTGGTGTGAGATTAGGCTGGAGGGGTTGATATTGAACTGTAACTTGAGGCCCTTGGCCCTTGAAGTTTTGGAGTGCTTTAAATCCAGAATCAGTCAGTAGAGCTTATGAGATCTATCTCTATTTGCAAGGTATTTTCACTGGTGGTGGGACTGGGTGAGAAAGTGGAAAGTGCACAAAACATACCAGCTTCTATAGCTACACTTTAGGGAATGTGGGATAATTTTCAGGTCTAGTTTATTGTACTTTCCCAAGTAAAAAGGAGTGAAAACTATGTTTTTAAGTTCCTTTTACTATCTCTCTGGAGCCCTTTTAGATGAGATCTTTTTCGTTGATCTAGTTTGTCTGAGATGAAATTTCCAGAACCCAGGAAACCCCTTGACAGATATGGAGCATCTGGCAGAGCCCACCATGCTTAATTTCTAAATTATAACTTTGTTTTCCTTTATTTTCTCCCTGACAAATGTTTGGATTAGAAAATATGGCTTAAGTTCCATAAGTGAGAGGAAAATGCAATAGATAATAACACAGTCCATTATACCGAATTTTTTTTTTTACTTTTAAAAAACTTTTATTTTGGAATAATTATATACTCACAGAAAGTTACCAAAAAAAAAGTACATTGTGGCCTGTGAGCACTTCATCCGGCTTCTCCCAGTGGTGACATTCTACGACTGTAGTGCAATAGTAAAACGAAGAAATTGACGTTGGTATCATACTGTTAAATAGAAGAGAGACCTTATCATTCAGTCTTAACTTGCCCTTATTTATGTGTGTGGGGGGGGGGGCATGCTATTCAATCCCCGAATTTTTGTTTTATTGACCAGGTCCCCAGGCTTCAGGATGACATGAATTTGAGTTCTCTCAACAGGTCAGATGGTCTGACCCCTGTCATAGTTTTTTGTTCCTCACCCTTGATGAATTACCCCACCCACAAGCCATCCAGGCACACACACAGACCTGTGCCCAGAGAAGAGATGTCCCCACAAATCACAGTTTCTAATGCTGAATCATGCCATAGTGATTTTTACAACCAGGATCTCAGAGAATGACTTAGATTTGGTGAACATTTGTATTTACTAGAATCATTTTCCATTAAAAAAGTTATTACCTCAGTTACCAGTTTTGGTTGACTAATTCATAGATATATTTATCTCCTCCCACCCGACCCACAGAATAATTTCCATATGAGAAAACAAACATTGTATTTTTGGTACGATAATTGGTAATTGTATGGTTCCTTTCTTCTGCTTCTCCACAAGCTTTCAACACAACACTTGGGAACGAAGCAGTGAGTGTAGAGACAGGAGCTCAAAACTGTTGACTGACAGCCTTCCAAGAACAGACGCATTTGGTTGACAATGATGGTGCCTTTACCTCTCCAACCAGACCCCAGATCTCCATGTTTTAAATTTCATAGGCTCTACACATGGCAACATGTTCCTGACCATAACACTTTTTAAAATTGAAGTATAGTTGATTTAGAATGTTGTGTTAATTTCTGCTGTACAGCAAAGTGATTCAGTTAAACATATATATATATATATATATATATATATATATATATATACATTCTTTTTCATATTCTTTTCCATTATGGTTTATCACAGGATGTTGAATATAGTTCCCTGTGTTGTACAGTAAGACCTTGTTGTTTATCCATTCTATATACAATAGTTTGCATCTGCTAATCCCAAACTCTGAATCCATTCCTTCCCCACCCCTCCTCCCCTTTGGCAACCACATGCCTGCTCTCTATTGTCTGTGAGTCTGTTCCTGTTTCACAGATAAGTCCACTTGTGTCACATTGTAGATTCCACAATAAGTGATATATAGTATTTGTCTTTCTCTTTCTGATTTACTTCACTTAGTGTGGTAATCCTTATGTCCATCCATGTTTCTGCAAAAGGCATTATTTTGTTGTCTTTTTATGGCTGAGTAGTATTCCCTTGCATATATATATACCACATCTTCTTTATGTATTCATATGTTGATGGACATTTGGGTTGTTTCCATGTCTTGGCTACTGTGAATAGTGCTGTTATGAACATAGGGGTGCATGCATCTTTTTGAATTATAGTTTTGTCTGGATATATTCCCAAGAGTGGGATTGCCGGATCATACGGCAAATCTAATTTTAGTTTTTTGAGGAAACTCCATACTGTTCTCCATAGTGGCTGCACCACCTTACATTCCCACCAACAGAGCAAGAGGGTTCCCTTTTCTCCACACCCTCTCCAGCATTTGTTATTTGTAGACTTTTTGATGATGGCCATTCTAACTGGTGTGAGGTGATAACTCATTGTAGTTTTGATTTGCATTTCTCTAATAATTAGTGATGTTGAGCATCTTTTCATGTGCCTGTTGGCCATTTGTATCTGGCCATAAGACTTTATCATCAAACTGTCCTCTCCTTAACTGCGGGGCACATGGCTTGAGTTTATTTTGCAGTGAATACTGAAGGTCAGCAGGTAACTAAATAGGGGTGGGGATTGTAGGTTTGGGGAGCTGTTGCCTGAGCTTCAGTGACTCAGAGAAGCTTCATCAGAAGGTTCTGATGGATCCAGGGTCAGACTAAGGTTTGAGGAGGGTCTCAGACAAGCCAAGTTGTGGTCCATTGACCTGTCCCTTCTTCTCCGACAAGAAATCTCAACCACGGGGCACAGAGATGCTCCTGCCTGGACTCTGTCCCATCCACCCTTTGGTGGATTTGCCCTTCTGGCCGCACCTTCTGCTCGATTCCCTTCCCGACCTCCTTCCCCTTGTTGCTTCAGCAGAGTTGCACTTGGTCAAATCCAGCACCACAAAGAGCAGCCACTCGGTCACTCTGTTACAAAATGCCTTTCCTTCCTACAGAAGGGAGAAAATCACCCCAAGTTATTCTGCTTGCTCAGCCCTGCAGAATGACCCTTGTACCTTAGAGAGGTTGCAACTGCACACTGGTCCAAAGGGGACTGGCCTCAATTCCAGGCGATCTGTGTCTGGATAACGGGAGGTTGGGGACAGGGGTAGACACTTCTAGTGGCTCTGGAAGAGGAGGCTTCTCTAACCCACCAAGCCTGATCTAGCAATTCAGAAGGACACTGTGTGGAGAGAAGGCAGAAAATGGCTGCTAGGAAACAAAGGTCAATATCTGATTCTTGGGCTTTGAAAGAGTAAGTCGGGGAAAGATATTTCAGATGTGGAGCCACTCCTGGAGCACAGCTGTTGCCCCTGACCCCAGAGGAAGCTGTGCTGTTGTCAATGCTGCTCGGTGCTGGGCCGCTGAGACAGGCCGCCTGAACGCTCACCACACTATCCCGGAAAGAAGATTTCTTAGGTCCTTCCACGTTTCCGTGACTCAGCGTTTCCGAAGGTGGTCTACTCTAATGGACCTCTCCTAGGCTACAGGTCCAGACAACTGGGTTTAGTTCTGCTGATTTTCACTCAATTAGGGTAATCCCTCTAGACTTCAACTGCCTAATCCCTAAAATGTCAATACTACTAGTATCTGCCCAACTACGTGTACGTGGGCTGCGGGAGAGCTAAGTAAGTTATTAAAAAGGAGGGTTGCTATGAAGCTGCTTGCATTCAGGTTGTATTTCAAAAATTATGTTTGGGGATTGACGTTCGTACAGGATAAAAAGGAATTTGAAAATTGGTTTAACTGCAGAATGAAGACAAATCATCTGAGAAGAAACAGGAGTTGAGGTTGAACTCTTTATATTTTGCCATAACTCTTTATTATATTTTGCTGACTTTATGAATTAAACTAAGCATTTAAGACAAGCAGTGACGGGGAGGTCTTTTCTTTTTTTCCTATTATTTTGTTCAGAGGAGCAAACTGGAAATTTCTGAAATGATCAGTTAGATACTTTTTGGTGACAAAATCTCTATGATTTATGATGATTACAAGATTTTTTAATCACCAGGGATGTTTTTACATTTCAGTTTTCATTTTAAGAAAAAGTTTCCAGTTGTCACAGATAGCTGAAAAGTTTACCTATTAGAGAAGTTAAGATTTTAATGCAGGCTAAAAAGCAAACATGTTTCAGTTGTAGATAAGACAATTTATTTGCAAAATTTCATTGATAAAGCTTTTGTTTTACAAACTATCATTGACTTCAGAGAGCTTTTAGGGCATAAAACAAAAAGATTTCTTAGAGAAATACAATAATCACTAACTTCCAATACACATATAATTTATCTGAAGAGGATTCTACCTGAACTAAAACTACTGATGATAAAACAGCTGGACGGATATTATAACAACTAAATTATGGTTTCGTTGAAATCATTGTCAACAAAATTTAAAACCACATACCTCATAGGAATTAAATCGACAACAATTAAAAGAAGTTTCACATTTTGTTAAATGCAAGTTGATTTCTGTGCTTTCCTAAATTAGAATAATTATGGCTACTTTTCTCTGAAGAATATGTTTTCATGTATGTCCTCTCATTTGTTACTATGATATCCCTGCAAGGGACAGATGTAACAGCCTTCAATTTACATATGTGGAAAGTGAGGCACAGATGGCCAACTTTGCCTAAAGTAAAGTTGGGTCACCATACTGGCTTCTACTGAAACTTTTATGATTTTGGTTAAATTCTTTGTTCAATGGGAGGGTAGGGTGTGTAGAATATACAGAAAATGGTAATTGTTGCTCAACTTACACCTCCCTTCCTTCCTTCCTTCCTCCCTCCCTCCTTCCCTCCCTTCCTTCCCTCCCTCCCTTCCTTCCTTCCTTCCTTCCAAAACTGAGAGCAGTAGGTCACCATTTACCAGTCCATCTGTAATATGAAGGCAAATCTGATCTATTTTAAAGTACAATTTTAGATCGGTGAGTTTGGAACAGAACTCCCTTGATTGTAAAACATAATCCAAATCAGACTAAATTTTGATAGTATCTGACAGGTTTGAAATCTTCCACAAAAGCTTGTCTCAATTTGCCCCATTAGATAAGAGATAGAGTCACAGATGTAGAAAACAAACCTATGGTTACCAGGGGGGAAAGGCTGGGGACGGATAAATTGGGAGATTGGGATTGACATATACACGTTATATACATAATAGATAATGAATTAGGACCTACTGTATAGCATAGGGAACTTTACTCAATACTCTGTAATGACCTATATGGGAAAAGAATCTAAAAGAGTGGATATATGTATAAGGAAAAAGAGAAAATATCATCTTGTTTAGGAATTACAAAGAATTTAAAATTTATACTACAGCTCCAATGGCTGGAAGGAGTAGATCAGAGCCCTGGTTGAGAAGGATTCTGAAATCCAGTTAGGAACCCATGTGACAAGAGGGCTGTGACAGGTCAGGAACCCTCTGTGGGGGGCCCAGGTCTACCTGGGCAGCAGGCAGGGACAGGAGGTGGTGATAGTCTTTACATATAACCATTTATTTGCTTCTGATCTGTACTTCATTGTGGGTTAGCTGGGCAGTTCTGGCCTTGGCCTGGGGCTACTTAATCAACTGCTCTCAACCGGTGGGTGTCTTGCCCCGGGCTGGTTGATTCAAGATAGCCTCACTCACATGCTGGCCGTTAATGGTAGTTATTGGCTGGAACAACTTGATTGTCTTCTTGTGGCCTCTTCAGCTGGATAGCGGGGATTTCCTTTTCTTTAAAGGATGCTGGCATGCTCCAAGAAAGCAAGCCTCATTGTACAAGCACTCATAAAGCCTTCGCTGGCACCCCATTTTCTGATGTCCTATTGGCCGGGGCAACTCATGTGGCCAAGCTCAGTGTCAATGTCCGTGGAGGGACTGTACAAAGGCATGGTGACTGGGAGACAGGAGTCACTGGGTGCCATCACTGTAACAATCCCCCTGTCCCCCAGCACACAAGGCAGCTGCTATTTCTGATACACTGGGGAAGAATGAGGTCTAGAGGTTTGTAAAGCTGGGTTCATTCTTGGCTGACTTCACTTACCTTGGGTTTCCATTTCCCTGCCAGGTGAAAGGCCATTATCGCATTTACTCCTCTTGCATTTGTAAAGATTCTTTGTCCCATAATATTTCAGAAAGCTTTATGGAAAGATAAAACCTCACTATAATGGTTCAGTTTCCTGAACACATATCAATCCTTAAGTATTTTATTGAAAATAATAAAATACAAATGTCAAGTTCTGGCCTTTTAGGAGCTGATGGTATAGTGAGGAAGATGGGCCATGTACAGAGAACAGTAACAACACAACAAAACCTATGACACAGGCGGGCTTCTGTAAATACTTTATAAGTTTTATAAACAATGAACAAAGAATTCTTATGAATTCTTCATAGGAAGGAATGCCCACTTAGGGGAAATCAGAGAACATTTTGCGAAGATCCTATGTACGGAGGGCCTGGAAAGATGCATCACATAAAGCCTTTAAACATTTTTTTTTAATTACAAAAGTAATTCATTTCAATTATAGAAAATTTAGAGAAAAGGGAAAAACATGCAAAAGACCTTCATTTTTACTGTGTTTATATACACACACATTTTTAAAAAATGTATTTGTGAACACTATTTTGTTAATAACAACATATTATGAACATTTTCTACAAAATTAAATAGTTTTATTACTTTCCACTTAAATGGTTGCATTACATTCCAACTAATGTTGTGTACCATAAATAACTTAACTGTCTATTGATGGATATTTAGGTAAGTTATTTTCCTGTCTTAATGGTGCAATAAAAAATTTCTGCAAGCAAATCTTTGCTAATAATTTTTTAAGGATAAATTCTTAGAGGTGAAATAATTAAATCACATGGTATACAGATCTACATTTAAAAGCTTTTAGTATAATGACTATAATGACAAATTGCATACTTGGAAAAGCTGAACCAATTTACGGTTTTCTTACTTTAAGGGTCACATTGTCTTGAACACTTACCAACATAGCTATTGCAATTGTGAGTTTTATTTTTCAGTTTGAGGTTAAAAAACTCATACCTAATTTTAACTGGTGCTTCTTTAATTACAAAAAGTACTGACCTTTTTTTCTATATATTTATTTTCTGTGAATGAGTTTTTCTGAAGCCTTAGTCCATTTTCCTTATTGCTGTGAATCTTTTCTAAGACATGTAAGAGCTCTTTAAATATCAAAACAAATAGCCATTTATCTGATATATGTCACAATATTTTTAGTTTTTTCATTTTATAATAATTTTTTACATGTTTAATTTTTACGTTTCTCTATAACCCTTCTTTTTATGGTTCCTGTTTTTGGTATCATGTACCAAATTTATTCCAAAAAATATTATCTAAACTTTACTTTTATTTCTTTCTTGAAGTTTTATTGCTTTATTTGTTTAAAGTGCATCCGAAAGTCTAACCTCACTGTGTGAGTGTCTGTATAGGATATGCCCCCACATGCAGATGGTTAGCTGGTTGAACAAGCGACCGCCATTGAATATTTTCATGGATAAATAGAATTATTATAAGCAGAGAGGCAGCGTAGACCTGCTTGTCATGGAAAGTCCGGTGAGAAACACAAGTGGGTAGATAATAAGTAAAATATGTTTAGGGGCTACTCATGTGAACTGGTCCATTCTTAGAAGTGAATCGTAGAAAACAAATTGAGGAAGGGGATGAGATGATAAAAGGTCTTAAATGACTAAGGAGCATAAGATCAATTTGGCAGGTGTGCTCTGGGCTTTTCTTCTCTAGAGATTGGAGATTGTGAAGGGACAGAGCATCACACAGGAATGGGACGGAGCAGGTGCTGGCACGGGGCAGGGTCTCCACCAGGGCTGAGACTGTGGTGTAAGCTCTCCAAGAGTCACTATAACCCTATGGACTCTATTTCCAGTCCCACCCCCACCTCACTGCTCCCAGGGCCACACCAAGAGCGCTGGGGACCCTCTCCCAGCCCAGGGTTCCCTCTTTCCCCAGGAATTGCAGGGAGGTCCTCTCCCAATCCTGCTCTTCTGACTACTGGCTTCACTCTCCAGAGGTACTCCTTCATTTCCCTGATACCAAGGGATGGTGTAAGGACCTCATGCCATGCTGTTCTCTTTCTGGAATTCTGCCCTTCAGTGACAACATAGAATATTTCTTATGGAGGATTAGAAATAAAAAGCAATGGTTTTCTCTGTTTCCCAGAGGGTAATCTGGAAATGCTTCACACTAATTGAGAACCAGCACAGCTTACTTGATGAGAGTTTGGACCCTGAAATTACTTGAATGAGACTGGGTTCAAGTCTCATCTCTGCCATATGCTTGCTGTGTGACCTTGAGCTGGTTATTTAACTTCCCTTAGCCTAAGTTTCCTCATCGATTCAATGAGAATACTAATAGGATCTACCCGGGGCAGACAGGGCTCTGCCGATAATGCCGAGAACTTCCTGCCATTATCCCTAGCTAAGACAATCAGATTTTAAATCTGATTTTGAATAATAATGACAATCAGGTTTTGAATAATAAGGTGCTCATGGTAGGTGGGTTCCTTCCCTAATACCAGGGAGTGAGACTTTTTAGGGACTAAGTCACTCGTAGCAATCCCTTTACCTTTTGCTGGGAATTGGTTAAGAGATAGGCACGTGATTACATTCTGCCTGACGGGACCCGGGAGAAGACTGTCAGAGGGCTTATGTACGGGAAAAATGTTCCTTTTTTTTTTTTTTAAATAAAGAAATAAGATGTATCTAGAAAAAGAAAGCTCTCTTTCTTCCTTTCTGTTGTTGGAGGCATTGTGTGAAGAGTAGATGCTTGGGGCTGCAGCAGCCACCTTGCAAGCATGAGGGGAAAGTCAAAACCTGCACAGAGAAATAGATCCAAAAGCCTGATATTATTGCACAAGTGAATTATTAACCTTTGACCCTCCTCATTCAGCATTTTGTTTTTAAGATAATAAAAATCCTTATGTGTCGGAAAGTTCTCAATAGGTGTTAACTAGTATTATGGTTATTACTATTACTATAATTATTACAATGTGTTGACTATTTAATGACCACCAGGCACTATGCTCAATGTTCAAGAACACCAGGAACTCAGATAGGATAGACCTGAACAGAACTGTTTGTAATTCTGGGAATTGCAATTTCCAGGCAAGGCCATTGCTTAGTTAAGGATGCAGCCCCATCTTTAATGTCAAAGAGTGAAGATGAAGCATTGAAGGTATAAGGAGAGTTATTTTGGATTAATTCATGGTTCCGGTCAGAGTCAGTGTCATCACTGCATTCAGACCTGAGCTCACTGGAAAGATGGGAGTTAACAGAGAGTAGAATAAAATCTAACACAGGGTTCAAGGTTAGCACCAGTTAACCATGTCCAATCTGACAATTTACCAAGTTTTTAAGAAATGTATTTTTCAAGATCCTCAGCTATTATGGGATCAAAAGGTTAGGATTACCCATCACTATTTTTCAGGAAAAATGTTAATGTATTTTTCTATGAAGAGATATTAATGACCCACAAACTTCTGCAGAGAATTGGCTAATAGGTGGTGAGGAGGTGAGGGTCAGCAGAGCTAATTAATTTCTGAATTATTTTGAATCAGGGCCAGATTGTAAATATTTTATATTCAAATTCTTGAAAAAATGAAGGAGAAAAAAATAAGAAGAAAAATAAATAAAGCTTAAAATAATCTTGGTGAGTGTATTTTAATTGCTGTTATCACTAAGTGTTAAGCATTCATTGGGTCTGCAGGTGGTGTGTGTGCCCAGCTGTAGAAATGAATGGCCTGGGTCCCAGCAAAGATCCTCCAACTGCATCCTTGACTCTGTCCTGAAGAGAGGCTACTGAACTGCTCACATCCCATTATGTATTCACCAAATCACACTGTTGTGTTTCTCACTGCCTTTCTCAGATTTATTGTATGTCTCCATCTATATCACCAATTCTTGTGTTTTCAGTGTCACTAAATTATTTTTTTTCTATTTGGATTACCGTTGCCAGCTTCCTGTCCAGCCTACTTCTTTAGCACATCTATACCCACCTCAAATGACCACATATTACTTCAATTCATTTTGACGCTTAGTTCTGTCAGTGGTTTTCCCTAAGTATCAAGTCCATATCATCTCAGAGAAGCCTGCTTAGTACTATTTTTTAGGCTAATTCTACTGAATGACTTTCCATTCATATCAGAGCTCCTATCTTCAGGAGGTTAGAGACTCAGATGGGTTGCTTCCTATTAATTTTGTATTAGAACTCTTCTTTTTTCTTTTCTTTCTGTCCTTCTCTATGAAACTTTCACAAAGGCCATTGATGAGTTATAAGTAGGATTTGTTGATTTCTGTTTCTGAAATATTATTCTGGCTTCTTTGAAGAGACTGTTTAGGGAAGAGTGAGCATGGAGACAAGACAATTCAGTTAGTAAACAATGCAAGAAAGAAGGATGATTTGGAAAATAGACATGGATGAGCTGAGATATAGTTTGGAGGTAGAATAAGCAGAGCTTGTAGACGGATTAGATGTGGATGTAAGAGAAAGAGAGGAAAGGCAGCTTGAGGAGCTGGATCTTCGCTGTGTCAGGTAATGAAGTGGGAACCAGGAGAAGAGGGTCAGGTTTCAGGTGTGGCTAGTCAAGAGCTCTGTGTGAGAGAGTGTTTAGACATTTCATTGGAGGTGTAAGAAAGGGAGTGGCAGTGATGGGTGCTGACTCAGAGGACAGAAATGAGCTAGAGACCTTGTGAAGCAGAGATTATTATACCCAAACATTCAGATGAGAAAATTGAGCCCCCAAAATGTTACCTGTGTCTTGGGCCACACACCTGTTGGGTAGTAGAATTGGGATAAACCCACGTCCATCTGAAGCGGTCCTCTTTCACTGGTTCCTTTGTCAGTAAGAGCCCACATTTTCTTAGGCAGAGATGAAGACAAGGAAGAATAGGAAATGGTCTCATTCTCAAGGTGTTGTTATTCCAGAACACCCCACTCCTAGGGCTAAGGTTGCAGAAAGAGGGAAAAAAGCTAAATGGCAAAAGGTGAGTAGTGTTATCAGCATTCTATGGAACATGCATGGAAGTTATCCAGTTTATAGCCTATGTGGAATATTTGGGATTGATAAAAGAGTTAGAGTGGTTACTTACTTTACAAAGTATTTTCTCAGCATCAAAGCCCAACAACAGCCAGGATTCTTGTAATACTGAAAACGTTTTAGACAATTTCTGATTCACTATAAATCAGCATACTGAGGGTATGTGGTGCTACCTTAATAAATATTAGCCAACATTTCTAAGAAAAAGCTTTTATTTTTACCTTATAAGGGAAACTCATATCTCCTTCCTTGCTGTCTTGGGACTAGGATAAAATGTTAATCAAATTCAAACGAAAAAGGAGGAAGAGGTAGCTTAAAATAAGTTCACGTGAAAACTGATATGGGTATTTTGTGATCACAGTCAGGATAGGATAGCATAAGCAGAAAAAAATATTTTAAAAAATATATAAATAAATTATTCCTCCAGACATCAGTAGCTTTTATAAGATAATTAGCTGCTCAGGTGAGTTAGGTGGCCTGTCTCCGTTTTGGACTTGAGTTCTCCAAGGTGGCCACGAGCGTGGAAGAGAAGGAAAAAGAGAGAATGGTGGCTTTTATCAGACTCTGCCAGGAAGTAGTTGCTAGGCTCAATCTAATGGAAAGAGAAGCTACAGGGACCCCATGGAATATTTGGACAGTTTGGTTTTACTGGAGGAGCTGATAATGGTAATGTAGCAAATTCACATGGAAGGCTGAAGTAGTGGATACAGAGACAGGATGAAGGTGAGAAGAAGGCTGGCTGAACCCTGCCTTCATCACTGGGATAGGTTGCCCACCCCCTGGCCACATGGAAATGTGACTGACTTGAGTGCACAAGAGGAAATACTGGGTTAGTGAGTGAAGGTTCATCTCACTATGAGGACTTGAAGCTGAATCCGGCCTCTGGACCCTGACACCAAATTGAATCTCAGAGACAGAGTTTTGGGTGAAGTAGAAAAGAATAGCTTTATTGCTTTGCCAGGCATAGGGGGACATAGCGGGCTAATGCCCTCAAAACTGTGTATCTCAACCTGGGGGGGGTGGCTGTGAGAAGTCTTATATTCCAGCTGTGGGGTTGCTGGTAAGGATCAGGGTGCAGGGCCCGCATTCCTTCCATCCAGAGATCATCTGGCCTCAGGTGATGACGGGCAACTGTGACCTTCTCTGGAATGTGCTTCATCAGGTAGTTAACGTCTCCCATTTGGTAAGGGTTTCAGTATCTGCAAAACAGCCCTAAGATATTGTTGTGTGCATCCCTTGAAGGGGAGCAAGGACCCTGCCACAAGGCTGCACTATTGTTTCTTGACTGTTCCTCCCTTGTCTCTGCATCCCCTCGCTTCCCTGATTAGCAACTATTTGAACCTGCCCATTGGAACTCAGGGAAGGTCCTGGAGGCTGAACGAAGCCTGTTTCCTGTAATCAAGAAATGGGGGACACAGAAAGGCTTTTGTGTCCAGGAGCCCCACAGGGTCCTGCTCAGTTCCAGACGCCGTAGAGGTAGAGGGGGAGTTAGTTTGAACACTTGGGGATGTGACCCAACTATCTCCTTCAGCTAGCTACAGATTTATCCTTCCTTATACTAGATGTGGTTGGCAGATTCTGCCTAATGGAAAAAGGAAGCCTCTACCTCCAAATAGAATGGTGCTTTCAGAAATACAGTGAGCTTACACATGTGAAATCTTTCGCACAGCAGCTGCACAGCTGTTTGTTGGGGATATTATGAGTGAATTTCTGCACTGAGTGAAGTAAATGACCTCTGAATATTTCGAACTGAAGGAGTCTCTGAGTCTATTATTTATGGTGGTCTCTGTTAACACGTGTACTTTCTTGGAAAATATGAAGATAAGGAAGTTTGAAGATGGAAAAGGATGATAACGCAAATCTTTTCTTATAACTTTTTTCCCCTCAAAATTGCAGTTAGTTCACTTCACAATTGGAAGTTTACACACTTTCACTTGTGTCTGCTGTAGATCTTGACTTGTGATGGAGCAGAGCTCTGTTCATTTACCTTCCTTGACTCCACACTGACACTGATCTTTTTGTTTGTGCAAAAAGTCCTTCGGCACGTGTTTTAACTCTTCAGGAAAGGACAAAGGAAACTGCCAGACGAGGACATAGTTTTCCTTATTATTATTTTTTTAAATTAGAAATTCTATTTCCTTTTGGTCTCTTTTTCTTTCTTGATCCTGCAAATTTATAGTTATTGCCTTAAGTTAGAAGAGTTCAGTTATTTCATTCATTAAATGTCAATCATTTAAATGCCTACCATCCATCTTTACTCATTCTCTCCTCCCTCTCTTCTGTCTTAGAGAAGGAAACATCCTACTTGTTTCCAAGTCTATGCCTATCAGCTGGATTTTGATCTTGTTTCTTCTTGCCTCCTGTATGATTATCCCCTTCCTTCCTTTCCTTCCTTCCTTCCTGCACCATCTTTTAATTGGCTCCTTCCCCTCTGTGTGACAAAAGGCCAACTTTCACCACCATGTTAAGAGTAAAAGCTTAACATCTTCCTTCAACTCTGTTCATCCCTGGAGGATTCTCTCTCCCTGCATCCCTCTGTCCCTCCAATAAAGCTCATGTCAATGCCCTAGCTTTCCCTTTAATTGCATAGGCTCAAAATTTCTCTCTTTAATTCCTCCTTCCCTCTTGATCCACCAGGAAGTCATCACCCTGTCCACCTGACTTGCCTTGCCATCATTAACCCAGGTCCCAGTTAGGTAACTTCTACACCATTGCAGCATCCTTCCTTCTGGTCTGGTTAGTAGCCTTCTGACTATTCTGTTCTGTTCGAAAACACACATTCGTCAGATTCATTACCTCCCAGATTACATCTGATCCTATCATTCTCCTGACCAGAAACCTCTACTGTCTTCCTATGAAACTATTTCAAAAAGTTGTAAGCAGCATGCTTTGTGAAGGTTTTAATCCCTTCTCTAGCCTCATCGTTAACTATTATCCAAAATGGGTTTAATATAGCATCCATCCCCAAAATTCACCTGTCCTTCCTCTTCCTGCCATTACTTCTCCTTAACCTACACTCTACCCCCTCAAGTTCCTTTGTCCAAATGGTACTGACCTCATGAGGCCTTTTCCTGAAACAATCACAGCTCTCTCTGACCACCCATGTCATCTGTTTGGGCTCAAACATCTTGTGCATCTTGTGTATTGTTGATGCTTCGCACTCCTTGAGGGCAGAAATTGTATTTATTTGGTTTAATCACTTAGAGCTCCTGGTGCAGGACATTGCAATTGCTAAACCAACAAAACAATTGCTGGGGGAAGAAGAGACCCTGCGCCTTCTTTGTTTAATATAGCTGGTCTATAAAACTGGGATAAATCTAGATCCTTAAACTTGATTTTATTTGTGCTCTTTTGTTGTTCAGGATATAGTCTCTGATTTTTGAATCTGGTAAATTTGTATGCCTTTCTTTTCTCCTGCAGTAAGTTAGTTGTTATTATTGTTGGTAAGGGTGTTATGGTCATTATTCTATAGGAGTGTTACCACCTCCTGTGTTTGTTGGTAAAGGAGAACAGTTTCAGTATGAATCTGGGATTCTCAGATATCATCTGAAGTGCTTTTGTCATTATTAATGCTTCCTACTCCTTTCATTTCTCTAAATGCTGATGCTTCTTCCTTTAGTCTTTAAACCTGTAATCCTGCAGGATACTTCTTTTCTTATAGCAATAAACAGTGCTAAGTTGACTTTTATTTTGGGGTTTTAATATTTAAAAGTTGCGTCAAAGCTATGGTTCTTATACCGCCCTGGTAATCTAATGGCAGTTGGATTTTTAAGGTTACCTAGATGAATCCAAAGAATGTTCCAAAATTTGTTCAAAATGGGTAAAAGCCCCAAACAGCAAAGCACCAGACTTCTATTTTCAACAAACCCAGGTTATTCTGATACTAAATACTTCATTTTTTCCCCTCAGCTGAATTAACCCTGTTTTCCAACTCATATCAATTTTCAGCATTGTCTTCCTCCAAAGAGATTTCTAAGAGTTTAAACATACATCATAACCATTCCTTTAATTAACTCTTCTACATCTCTGAGAAGATGTTTGTCATAAGCATTTATATTGTTTCTCTTCGAAATATGAGGAACAATTGGATCACATTTTTGTTGCAACAGCACAAGAAGTTAAGTAACATAACTAAGTAGCATAGACTTCTGCACATAGTCAGTCCAAAGTAATATTTGCTAAATTCAGTCACTGGGCTAATAATAATTTTCCAGTCACAATGTTCAAGAAGACACCTTCTCTCCTCCCATCCTTGTGGATTTTCTGTTTACTGGGTGGAGACAGAGAGGTAAACAGGAATCATTTATAACAGACTCTGCAGTAAAGCTTCTACTATTAGTACACGATGGAGAGGATGTCTAACCTCACTACCTACATTATAGAGAAGAAGTAAAAAACAAACAAACAAATTGAACTTTAAATATGAAATAGGAGTTTACAAGTTGGGAAATGTAGGGAGAAAAGGTAGTCGTAGGGGAAAGCACGCACCAAAGCCTAAAGTTGTGAAAATACATGGCACATATATTTACTAATTCATTCTAATTAAATACTGAATTACATACTGTGACTAAGAGCCTTGAGAATTCATTTAATTCCTTTCTAGAGGAACAGGAGGCTGTGGCAGAGACAGAAAAGGAGTGGCCTGAGAGGTAGAGGAAGCAAGGAGGGGGACCCCCCCCTTGGGACTTCAGTTTAGAGAAAGTGCGGTTCATTTCACCAGGTGGGAAATTGACTTGCATACAAGGCAGTGATCGAGGAGGCTAGAGACGGTTCATGTCTTGAGATACATGTCAAAGCCATTTAGATTTTAGATTCTAACATCAATGGTTCTCAACCAGCATGAGCACTGTAGTTGTCTGTGAAGCTTTTAAACGATGTCCTCTGATTTAGATTTGATTTGGTAGCTCCAGAGTAGAGCACCTGCACTTTTAAAAATCCCCAGAAATGAGTCTGTCATATATTCCAGGCTAGGAACCAGGAGGTGCTGAGAAGTCATTGCCTGTGTTATGCAAGTGAGAAATAGGATCGCAGTTGCATTTGGGGAAGGCCATTCTTCCCTAGAGACCACTGATTCTCAAACCTGGCTGCACAGTGGAACCTCCTGTAGTCTTTTAAACACACAGATGCCCCAGACTCACCCAGGCTAACTAAATGGGAACTGCCTTTGGTGGAGGCTGCGTGTCTGTACACTTTGAAAGCTCCTCTAGTGATTTTTGTACTAAGCCTCATGGGTATAGAATAGAATGGGGTTGAAACTTGAAGCAGTTAGGATTAGTTATTGAGAGGAACATCCAGGCGTCCTAATAAATTCAGACCCATGAACATACAGTTCAAGGAGTGCTCTCTGTGTTTACTAACGTGTGAGATACAGTTTTGTTTGGAGAGTCCTCCTAAAGGTAACTCCTGTCACCCTCCCATAATTTCCTAGAGTGACACCTGTGTTTTGTGTCCCTTTTCCCCACTTTCTTATGTTAATGTGTGATGGTCTCCCTCCCAGGCACAGCCACTAGAGAAAGGTCAAAAGAGTCTGACATAAATTCAAAGAAATCTGACCAATTAACATGTGAAAACCAGATTAAAATAATACATTTCTCTGTATTTCAAAGTTAGAAAAACTGGGGAGGGGAAATTAATTTAGACAAATTAGCATTTGTTGCATTCTCCCATTGTTCCAGCCACTAAAGGTGAAAGAACTTCGGGGGATCAGAAAACAAAGTGTGAGATCAGGGACATACAACGAGGTTTCTTTCAAAAGACTTCCCGCTTATTTCTCTGGGGCTGGTGGCCTTTTATAGAGGCTGGCTCTCACATCTGTGAACCCTCCCATACCCTATTTCCAATCCCCAGTCCTCTGGTTGGAAGAGGTGGGCTTGTCCAGAGGAGAAGATCGGAGATGCTTAAAAAATATACGGTGTGAAAAGTGGGTTTCCTAGCAGGCTCCTCTTTTCCATGGCTCTCACAAAGAGCCAGTTTCAGGAGGAGCTGAATTCATTGGTGCTGAGAGAACAGTCATCTGTCAAGTTTTCTTCTCATCCTACTTTGGGATAAGAGAAAATAATCAAAGAAGAATCCAAGATGTCCTAGAGAATTAACAGTGGTGAAATTTAAGGGCATAGGGCAGGCTAGAGAAAGCAGCAGAATTCGATGACAGTTTTGCTAAAAGAAAGTCACAAGTTCCTGCCAGGACAATCATTTTCCTCCAAGTGGTGTTGCTCCAAAAAATGGACAGCAATCTTTGGCCGGTCAGTTTTTTTTTTTTTACTGTTTTTTTTTTATTGTGGTAAAAGTCACACAATATAAAACATACTATTGTAACCATATTTAACTGTGCAGTTCAGTGGCACTAAGTACACTCACATTGCTGTGCAGCTCTCACCATCATCCGTCGCCCGAATTTTTCACCTTCCTAAACTGAAAATCTGTCCCCATTAAACAGTAACTCCCCATTCCTCACCCCCGCCCCTGGCCCTGGCCCCTGGCATCTACCAACATGCTTTCTAACTCTATGAATTCAGTTCTTACTGGACAGTACGGTCGATAGTGTTTTCAGTGGTAGCTGCAACATCACCCATTCCTATGTTCTTTTTTTGAAAAAATAAATTTATTTATTTATTTTTGGCTGTGTTGGGTCTTCATTGCTGTGTGCGGGTTTTCTCTAGTTGCAGCGAGCAGAGGCTACTCTTCGTTGCGGTGTGCGGGCTTCTCATTGCAGTGGCTTCTCTTGTTGCGGAGCACGGGCTCTAGGCACGCGGGCTTCAGTAGTTGTGGCACATGGGCTCAGTAGTTGTGGCTCGCGGGCTCTAGAGCACAGGCTCGGTCATTGGGGTGCACGGGTTTAGTTGCCCCGCAGCATATGGGATCTTCCCGGACGAGGGATCAAACCCCTGTCCCCTGCACTGGCAGGTGGATTGTTAACCACTGTGTCACCAGGGAAGTCCCCCTATGTTCTTTTTTATTTAAATTATGCTATTTTGAGATAATTGTAGTTATCAATAGCTATTGTCTTGTAGTGTTTTTGTTTTTTCCTTAGACAGTAGTTTAATTAAGAAGTTAAATAAGTTGGGATAAACACGCAGCTGTAAAAAGCATTACAGAGAGATCCAGGTAACAGCTACCCAGTTTCCCTGAATGAACACGTCTTGCAAAATTATACTATAAGATCACAATCAGGATACTGACATGGATAGTCAAGATGCTGAACAGTTCTGTCATCACAGGATCCCTATGTTACTGTCTTAGGGACACAGCGACCACCCTCACTCTACCCCCATCCTGACTCCAGAGACCACTAATCTGTTCACCTTTTATATAATTGTGTTGTTTCAAGAATGTTATCTAAATAGAATCACAGTATGCAGCCTTTCAAATTGACTTTTTTAGTAAGTATGATTCCCTGGAGAGTCATCCATGTAGGTGGATGGATCAATAGCTAGTTTGCTATGGTATTTATGTGTCTCCTGAAAATGCATGTGTTGAATCCTAACCACTGAAAGTGATGGTATTAAGAGGGTTAGGGGCTTTGAGAAGTGCTTAGGTCATGAGGATGGGACCCTCAGCCATGGGATTGGTGCCCTCATAAAAGAGGCTTCAAGCTGATTACCAGAGTGACTGCACCATTTTTCATTTCTACCTGCAATATGAGTGATTCCATTGCTCTGCAACCTTGTCAGTATTTGGTGTGTTTCTAGTTTTTATTTTAGCTATGTTGATAGGTATATAGTGATGTCTCATTGTGGTTTTATTTTGCATTTCCCTAAAGCCTAATGAAATTGAACCTATTTTTACATGATTATTTGTCATCTATATATCCTTTTTTGGTGAAATATCTGATCATACCCTTTTTCCATTTGCTAATAGGATATTTTCTCTTATAGAATGTATCAATTTCCTAATTTTCTGAGTTTTTCATGATCTTCTTGAGGGTTGAGTCTATATAATGGAATGCTGTGAGATTTAGGGACTGGGATAAAAATCTGCTGTGGCCAATGACTTTTCACCCAAAGAGAATGACAGAGTCCCCTCATCTTAATGGACTTGCCGCCCATGACTGCAGGTCTCACTTCTGAGTTTGAAGGGGCATTTTCCATGAGGCAACATGCCTCAACCATTACATCACTGTCCTTCACAACAAACTATTGATTTTTTAGCATTGCACTTTTCAAGTGGCTAAGACATATACCATTTCATGAATAAGGCAGGGATAAATATTTCAGATACAAATAAAGAAGTCACCAAAGACTTTGCTTATTCAATAGCATATCAAATTACAGAACTTGGTTCTTTCATTTTGAACATGTCCTATCTTTGGTTGAAACATAGATTGATTTATTCAGATGAATAAAGGATAAAAAAGATACACATTAGGACATAATTTGGAAAAATATCCTGAATGATTTTGCTTAATTTTGAGCCATAGCAATTCAATAGGCTGTGCTTCTAAAGTGCTAAAGTGATGTGTAAGATGCCAGGCACACTGGTGACTTCAAAGAGAAAGATAAAATCTCACTTTCAAGTCTCAGTCCAAGTTATAGAGATTTTATTAGTACTCATGAAAAACTGCCTGTAAGAAAGGACAGCTTATAACTAAGTGGAATGACTGAGGAAAAAAATGACCACAGGGATTTAGAATCGAGAGTGATACCATGGATTGTGTTAATCAGAGAAAGTTTCTGGAAGGTTGTAGATTCAGGAAGGGCCCATTGGATGAGTGGGAGGTGGACCCTGTAAAGAAAGGCATGAGGGTTAAAGTAGGCAAATGACGTGCAGAGGCCAGGCTGTCAGCCACTCTTGTTGGAGAAGTGGATTTGTTTCACATGGTACTTTGGCTGAGGACAGAGTTTGAAAGACTTGAAAATTAGGCTGAGGGAATCTCTATTTTCTGAGAACCTGGGGACTTTGCAATGTTTTGAACTGAGGATCGGTGCAAACAAGGGGAGGGTTTGTGTGCACTAGTTTGCAAGAGGCTGATGTCTGGGGTATGGCCAGGGCTAGATGAGGGTGATGATAATTACATATGTATGTGTGTCAGGGAAGTACCTGGACAGGACCACCGTGAAACTGTGAGTAATACATTTTTAAAGAATAAACGTACTTTGTAAATGAAAGACTATTGTAAAAAGTAAAACACGCATGCACACATATGCACACGCACATGAGTTAACCTTTTAAAATTGTGTTAATTCTGTGGCTCGGTATCACACTGCTCTCTCCAATATTGCTCTAAGTACGGTTTCAATGTACCCATGTAGAGTTGAAAGTAAACAATCTTAAGTCCAGAATTGCAAAATCAGTAGTTTGACTGTGGCCTTGTTATCCGGCCCTGTGTGATATCAACACTTAAAAGGCTTGGCCGAATATATGGGATGAGAGAGAGAAAAGAATCAGAGATAACACCAAAGGGTCTGCTCTCATTGACTGGGAGAACAATGACAAATGCATTTATTTTAATTTAAAATTTTTGCATTATTTTTATATTCATAAGATGTTTGTGTCTTATACATGATATCCAAAATAATATTGTAAGTAATATGCATTATAAGTCAAAAAGCATAGATAAAAATCCTTGTCAAGCATATACTGGCAGTGTGAAAGAAAGCAGATAAGTGGTGGATTTTGGGGAGACCTGAAAGGAGGAATTATAACCCAACAGTGAGATCATCAGAAGCATAAAGGTGGTTTTTGATTGAAGTAATTGTTACCTTAATGCAATTCCCAAACACCAACAATGTTGTCTGGTTGCACATAAGTTATGACTCAAGTCTAACCTAATAGAGTTAGATAAGTGTGTTACATTCTGGAAGAAACTCATATTGAATAAAATTCAGTATAATTTAATAATTATATTTCTTATTATATCATTGTTCTAGTGATAATTTTAATCCAATGATATAGCCAATATCAACTGTTTTGTGAATTCATGTGTAGTGACAGTGATATAAAATGGGAAGGGAGACATTAATAAATGTTTCTTAAGTGGAAATACATGAATGCATGCATAAAGGGATATCTGCCATCTATTACTCCTTCAGAGAACCTGACATAGGAAGAGAAGTGAAACCACATTGACAACCCATGGAAATGGCCTTGGAAAGTCAGCTCATCTTCAGCCTGGGCTTACATCAGGTTATCATGTCAGTTTTGCTTATTCCCTGAAATAATCTTTCATTCTAGTACATAGCTGACGTGGAGAAAACAAGATCAAAGGATAGGAGAATAAAATGATAAACCTCGCCTTCTGGATATTATGCGTATATCTCATTTAAACTCATTGGAACACTATTAAACTTATTAGACAAAGAGCAGTATGCATGAGATTTAAAAGATGAAGCTCTAAGTAAACACTTTGCAATTCCCATGAACAGTAAAATCGTGAGTGTGCATTTTTTTAAATAAGTAGATAATGAGATGTGATATCATTATAATAATGTCTAAGTAAAAACAGCCAACTTGCTGACATCCAAATTGTGCCATCCATAGCTTAAAATAGAGTTAATGCATTTTCTAAAGCCCATCACTCTGCTGTCGCATTCATTTGCCTCTATTAAAGGAAGGGTTTATTACACCTCTTAAAAATAATTATAGACTGAGAAGTCTCCGCTGTGGTCTCCTACCTACTTTGCCTCTAAAACTCTGGTTCCCCACGGCTTTCCTGGCAGAGACCCATCCACTGATGTGGAGGACATGGGCTCAAAGGACGAAAGCCCAGCTGAGATGGTGGCTTTCTGGGCAGGAAGGGCCCTGAGTGACTCAGCAGTTATGGTAGCATCCTCTTCTGCTTAAATTTTGGGCAGAATTTTAGGTCCAGTTATACTCAGTGCTCAAAGCATGTGTGATCCTTGGTTTACCAACCCATGATTTTTTTTTTCTTTCTGTAAAGCTTGAGGTTTAAGTACAAGAAAACAAACTGAGAGGAGAAGGTGAAGGAAGGTCCCAAGTGAAACCCCTTCCATCATTGTCATTCCCAAACCAACCACAAATACCCACTCAGTGCAGAAAAATTATTGCTAACCAGCTGGTTAAACCTATGCTCTAGTTCTATAGCGACTCCTGACCTAAGGCAGCCCTGAACTTTCCCAGCCCTTGTCCACCAACCATCCACCGAGCACCACTCCTCTAGCTGGAAATAAAGATATTATTTTAAAACCTAGAGCTCTTGCTTTCAAGGAATTAGCTGCCTAGTTACAGAGTGGAGATGGTGCTAAAATAGGAGATACTGTTACAGAATCAAGACAGATAATGTCAGATCACAGAGACTATGAAGTACAAACTCTCTGGAGGGGCAGAGGAGGTCACCCACTCTTCAAACACTCCATGAGGAAGGTTAAATTTCTGCTGGTCCATGACTGGAAAATGTGGTTTCAATAAAGGGAATGGAAAGAGAAAGGGCAGAATAATTAGTCCAGGGATAAATGGGCCTGGTGATACCATGTTATGCATTTTGGACTGGAAGTGATTGGTACCTATAGCAGGCATTGCTGTTGCCTTGCCTCATAAGCCCTTAGCCTACTTCTGAGCTCAATTGCAACCTGGGGGCACAGTTGCATTCCTTGAGGATAGCATCCCACCTAAGCACTCCTGCCTCTTTGCTTCTCTGCCTAAAGCTTGTTTTCTCATAGGAGTTTTCTCAGCCCACGGACAGGGCAGTCAGGAAATGCCTGAGTTTTAATGCCCCTAGGATAACCCTCAGTCAACCAGGAATGGAAATCAATGGATAAATACCCCTGCTTCCCCAACCCTCTTTCTACACAGCAGTTCCTCAGAAGGTTGGCAGAAGGGAAAATGATGGTAGAATAGACAGAACAATGACACTTAGAGATATCCACATCTTAACTCTCCAGAGCCTGTGACTATGTCCCCTCATGAGGCGTAAGGGACTTAGTCGGATGTGATTAAACTAAGGATCTTGAGACGGAAAGGTTATCCTGGATTATCTGGGTGGGCCAATGCTATTTTGCAAGGGTTCTTGTAAGGGAAAGAGGGAGACCAGAAGGTAGGTCAGAGTCAGTGATTTGAAGATGTGGCAGTGCTGGCTTTGAAGACAGAGAAAGGGACCCCAAGCCAAAGGATGCAGGCTGCCTTGAGAATTAGCAAGGAAATGGATTCTCCTGCAGAGACCCCGGAAAGGAATGCAGCCTGGCTGACACCTTGACTTTCCAGGGCCTTGTCACTTCTCACCTGAGTCACTAAAATCCCCTAGCTGGTCTCCTTGTTCGCCGTGTCTCTCTGCTCTAATCCAGCCCTCATAGAGCTAACAGGCCACTCCTCCCAAAAACACATTGATGAAACCCACACCGGCTCTTGCGACATGGATACCACTTAGAGTTGATTTTCTGAGATACAGGCTCTGGAGTCTGGTTACTTCTTTGTACATTCTGAGATCCCTAAACTTTGCTGTGTAAAGGATTCTCTTACACTCTCAAGAGTACCTTAAAAAATGTGTATTTTAATGTTTATTTATTTATTTGTTGACTTTGGCCATGCCACGTGGCTTGTGGGATCTTATTTCCCCGACCAGGAACTGGACCTGAGCTCCTGACAGTGAAAGTGTCGAGTACTAACCACCGGATCACCAGGGAGTTCCCCCAAATATGTATTTTTAAGCTCTACCCCTCTGGTAGACTGACCACATTGCCAGCCCCAATGAATGACCTTCCGATATCCAAGCCTTTTGCATGGTGACTTCATCCTTACTCTTATCAGGAGGTAGAGTCTATTTCCCACGTTTGAATAGCTAATTGTTCCAACCCCCAAAGATTCTGATGAGTTCAGAGACCTAAGTTGAACAGCATTTGGAGTATGACTGGCCAGGGTGACCAAAGTGAGCATCAGGTGAAAGGTGCAGTATGTTAGGGTAGCACAGGCCTGATCATGAGCTTGCAGAGCAAAGATGTTATTCTCTGGACCCATAACTGGGCCAGGCCTCAGAGTGGAGACTATGCAGATGCAGGCGCACCACGCCTGGAGGACCTGGTGAGCAACTGCACCAGCTCAGTGTGCATGAGAAGCTATTCTGTAGTAGAAACATGGCTTTACGAAGCCATAGCTTTATAATTTATAGACAGGAAAAAAATCTCTCTATTCTATTATTTTTGATATCATAGCTCTTTTTTGCTTTAATATTTTTTTAATTGAACTTTTATTTTATATTGGGGTACAGTTGATTTACAATGTTGTGTTAGTTTCAGGGGTACAAAGCAAAGTGATTCAGTTAGACATATACATATATCCATTCTTTTTCAGATTCTTTTCCCATATAGGTTATTACAGAGTATTGCATAGAGTTCCCTGTGCTATACGGTAGGTCCTTGTTGATTATCTATTTTATATATTAGTGGTATGTATATGTTAATCCCAAACTCTTAATTTATCCCTCCCTTGCACGTTTCCCCTTTGGTAACCATACATTTGTTTTCTATGTCTGTGAGTCTGTTTCTGCTTTGTAAATAAGTTCATTTGTACCATTTTGTTGTTTGATTCCACATATAAGTGATATATTATATTCGTCTGTAGAAAGGTATCCCATGGCTCTTAAGCAAAGGCTTACTTGGAAGGCACGTAAATGGGGTAGAAGTGGATGGTTGAGCTCTGTCTTTTCTTCCCAGCCCTGCCCTCCTCGAGGCCACTGAGAGGTCTCTGTGGACCAGAGTTAGAAAATCATTGACCTGCACGATGAAATTTACATTCCTCAGTCTGGTATGCAAAGCTCCCACAATTTGATTTTATTGTCCCTGTTGTTCACTGCTGCATAAAAACTGCTCCAAACTTAGTGGCATAAAAAGACCACTTCTTAATTATGCTCTTGGGACCTGTGGGTCAGAAATTCAGACTCGGTACAGCAGCAATGCCGTGTCTCTGCCATTTTGGGTCTGGAGCCTCAGCTGGGAAGATTCAAAGGTCCCTGGCTGGAATCTTCTGGAGGCTTTTTCACTCACATGTCTGGTGCCTCTTTGTGATATGGGAGGTACCATGACCAGATATGGAGGGGATATTACAGAGGGTGCATACCTTCAGGATGGCAGAGATGAGAGGAATCCCAGAATTGTCCTCTGTCCTTAGGAGATTCAGGTAGTAAAGTATCAACCTGGAGGGGTGATCCCTGGGTGTTGTTGGCTAATCACCTTCTGGAAACACCAGAATCCTCAGGGAAGACTTCAGAATCATGGTGGAGGCATTAGATGTCCAATTGCAATGCCCCTGATTATAATTAATAGTTAGGATACTCGGACATTCTTCAGTCAGACAGTGGACCCTTCCCTGCTCAGAGAGCACCACACTGTACCATGTGGGGTACAATGGCCCTTAATGCTCACATAGTGGGAGAGAGATTGAACCCAGGTATAGCCAACTCAAGACAAATTGCACAAATGCAGCACTTGTCCCAAACTGGTGTACTGGCTGGACCACTTGCCTGAAATGATGCATCCCTGAATATACCTATGGCTGGAAGAGTCCATCTTCCCCTTTCTCTCTTCTGTCTCTTAGTGACCCCAGAGTTAGGAGTGGGGAATGGTTTGCATCAACACAGGTGCAGAGAACATTTTTTCCCTACGACTCTGATTTTCTCAAGCAGGTGGGATATCTGGACTGCCATCTGTGTCAAAAGCTGGGTGGGCACCACTCTGTAGACATTGTTATCTGTTGCCTGGGTGTCCTGTGAACAGGTTTGCTTTTCTTCAGGATGACAGAGGTTCCCAAGCCACTGGAAAACACTTGGAAGTAGTGTTTCCAAAAAGGCCACAGATGATGGCCTTGTGACACTTTCTGGGATAATGTATAATTCCCAGCTTGTTCTTACAAATGACCATCTCCTATCTGCCATTATGGTTAGAAATAGTCACCAGCCATTTCTAACCATGCTTCAGTGCCCGCAATGGCTGTGTCAGTAGGAAGCCTCATGCATCTGAGGTGTTTAAATGATAAGAGTTGTCCATAGGCTGCGATATTATGTTTAGGGACATCCTTTGGGTTTGCAGCACAGACAGAGGGGTAAAATGTATCTAACCTAAGACTGATCTCAGAAGAGTTGGCCTCTTGCAAATCTCTAGGCAAACTGGCTCCAGCGCTTATGGTAAAACCAACCCTAGTCCACTGCAAGGTTTGGACTTCAGCTCTTCCCTCCATGCACAACCCCTGCATGCAATGCCAGAGGAGGAATTAACGCTGTTCCTCACACCAGCCACGGAGCTGGCAGTGGACGGCGAGCCAAGGTTCTGTCATTTTGTATTATTTTTGCAGCCTGGTCCCTAACATATCAGGAAAGGGGTGGCACTTTCCCGATCACACATCATAAAAGCTGAACAGTCCAAGGGTGAAGTGCCTTTCTCAGTGATGACATTAGTCCTTCTAGATCTCAGGGCTGTCCTTGCATGAATGGGTGATGAGAAATCCCACCTGCTACTGGTCATGTCCATGTGAGTTTCCCCAGCTTTTGCTGCCCCCGCAGGCCTGGACTTCCTGCATCTGGGTGGTGTGCAAGCCACCACGGGCTGAAGAAGCATTTGGTTTCCTAACCACTGCCACCGTAGGCAGGTTTACAAAGACAAGTAGCTATTAACACGGAAATCAAGCCAGGCTTTGAAACTTGGTGAAGCTTCTTGTCTCAGGCCACCAGGAGCCCAGTGGTGCTGTCCAGACTCTAAGACAGTCCAGAAACTCAGCTGGGGATGTCTAGAGCCACTGAAAATGTAGCCCTCTGGATCCAGCCTAATCATTGGCCTCCATCTTTGCTTAATCAACATAAAAGACTCTTTGAAGTAGCCTAATAGTTCTTTGTGCCACATTCTTAATGTTTCGGAACCTGCCCATGAAACAGCAAAAATGATTTCAAAATTTTCCTCTTTGGAGGCCTGGTCAATTGATATGTAATGGGCATCAAGGAAGTAATGTGCCTTGTCAACTATACTTTCAAATGTTACAAGACAACCCAGGAGCTGTGTATCACTGCAGATGCCTCAACTTTCTGGCTTTGTGGGATGAGGAACATCATACTCAGTATTAAATGCTCATTTCCGCTGTCTTCACGTCTGATAGCACCGAGTCCTTGCTGGGTCTGGAAAGCATCCTGAGATGCAATGACTTCCTAAGTCACCCCGGGGCACGGCGTGTTGGAAGACTTGTCCAGCCACAGAAATGGTTCCATTTGCAATGATGAAGAGCTAGCTATGCTTGGAACAAAGAGTGAAACCACAGAGACACTAACTTAGTCCTAGGTTAACAGGGGCTTACCAGTGGATTGAAGAGGCAAGACTTGTAAGCAAAAGAGAATCAAAGAATGATATGCATATATCTAATCCAATGTTAGAGTGAGAACAAGCACATCACAGCCATCAGAGCTGCTCTGTCTTGGAAATAAAAAATGATTCCCTGTCTCTTCGATGGGAAGATGTGCACTAGCCAGTGTGACATTGAAGCCTGTAATCAAACTATTACAGATTTCCATGTATACTATTAAACAGATATTGACTTTCATGAGGTTATATCAAGATTTATTGGCCTGAGAGGTAAATATTGACTGATAAGATGCTGAGGTCAATAATTACCTCCAGGGACAATAAATCTTTATATTCACAGACACACAAATTCAATAGTCAGTGTGGTTTGTTAGATTAAACAGAAATTCCAAGTCATTAGAAATATCTGGAAATCCCTTTTTATAACCATGAATTCTGACAGTTTATAATTCATCTTAAGACAGCATATTTTAAACCAGATCTGATATAACTCTAGAAGAGAATGTTAGTTTACTTTTACTCATAGCCCTATGGAAAAAAATCACTTTGTATATGCCTTCAGGTTGACTAATTCTATTCCAGCAGCTAAGCCAGCAACTGCTGCTTGGTAGGTACTCAATATACATTTTAAAAAATGAAATTCACTTCGTGAAATTTGATATTTAAATTCTTACTCAACAGCAAAAGCTGATTAAAGAGTATATGCTATATAATAATCATCAATATTTTAAATTCACTCACTCTTTCACTGCAAAAATATTTATTCAGAATTCATTTTAGAGTAAAGGGCATATCGGGCAAAAGATTTATGTCACTGATGACATTAAAAGAATTTGGATTGTTCCTATGAGTTCTTCATCTGAAATTTATTCAGAATTTTATTTTAGTCATAAGTTAAAACTTCAGTACTTTTAAGTTTGCTATAATTGAGAATTTAAGTTTATAAAGCATGAAGATACACTATACACTATCATTTCAGAGAGCTAATTTTTATGTAGGCAACCAATTATTTTGAAATTGTGTCTGGGTTGAGACAACTGAAATTTATTTCTCACAGTTTTGGAGGCTAGAACGTCCAAGGTCAAAGTGACAGCATGGCCACCTTCTGATGAGAGCTCTCTTCTTGGTTCATGACCAATGCCTCTTGTTGTGTTCTCACATGGAAGGGGCTAGGAGTCTCTCCAGAGCCTCTTTTATAAGGCCACTAATCCCATTCATGAGGGCTCCACCCTTATGACCTAAGCATGTCCCAAAGACCCACCTCCACTACTATCATCTTTGGGGGTTAGGATTTTAACATACAAATTTGGGGGGACACAAACATTCAGACCACAGCACTGTGATGAAATCTCCTATGTTGGAAAATGTAGAGATGAGTTTTTGAAATCATAAATATCTGTTTATTTTAATCTATCTAGATATTTTATGTTACATGGAATATTTAACCCCAAAAATATAATAATTAAATCAATTATTACATCTTTGAATTTTAGAAATAAGCATCAGTTACCAAGAATCTTATACAGGGAATTCAATGAACAAAGAGGTGATTGGTCTAGTGACCTTTTAATTATTCCTATGAATAATCTAATCCAACCTCTCTATTTTATAGATGGGGAAACTGAGGCCCAGACAACTGGAGGGGTTTATATACAATTACCTTTTTTAGATTCAAGATTATTGCAGTGTCATGGAGAATTTCAAAGGTCAGTTTGGTGTGGGGAGAAAAAGAGATGTGGTCATTTTTTCAAATCCTTATCAGACATTGGGAAGTGGGTTAAGAGTAAAAACTGACTTTTTTGTTATTCTCTAGAAGTAGCTGGCTTAGGAAAACCCAAAGCTGTGAATCAGGAAGCATGATGCAAAGTAATTTACACAAATGTTAGACACTTGATAAGTTCAATTTTCTAGCCATAGATACAAATGCAAACATCTAACAAGTGTGCTTTCAGAATGTGTTTAGTGGAAATATTGGAGGAGAGTACAGATGGATCTGTCCTCGTGGAGCCATTAACGCTTTGAGTTCTGAAGCAATGGGATGTTAGTAAGACACTGACCTTGTATTTTTGTTTCTTAGTTGCTGAAAAAGAGCTTTGGGAAAGAGCTTCTTCTCTCACTCACATCAATCATTTAGCTACTTTTGGAAAAAGAATTTTAGAGGTAGAAAGGGTAGAAGTTAATCTTGCCCTATAATTTTGCAGGTGAAAAATGAGGTAAAAAGAAGTTGAAAAATTCAGCTAGAGTCATGGGTTAATCGTGGCAGGAGACCCTTTGTTCCTGCTTCTCCTCTCTGCAGAGGTTGCTAGAGAGTGGTGTGTATTTGCTGGTTCAGGATGCAGTTCTGTGTAAGTGTCACATTTCAGTGGGTGAAGGAAGATCTGTGCATGCAGTTAAAATGTGTTTGAGAGGACAGAATTTTTATCTAATGCTTCCAAATCCCTACAAGTGGACTCAAAATCCTGATTATTTTTAGAGCAACTATAGTGCTAACATCTGTGATGAGTAATGAAGGGACCACAGTTTTCAAAACTGTAAATGAACAGAACTAACAGCAAAGGACACCCACTTTATTACAGCACTCGTCGTAGCCACTCACTCTTGGTTTATCTATCTTCCTTTCTTTTCTTTATTTTCACCAGCTCACTTTTTTTAACTTTATTTTTTAGAGCAGTTTTAGATTTACAGAATATTTGCAAAGTTGGTAAGAGAGTCCTCATTTACCCCACACCCAGATCCCCCTATTATTAAGCATCTTGGATTTAGTGTGGTGCATTCGTTACACTTAATGAGCCTATACTGATGCATTACTATTAACAAGAGTCGATATTTCATTTCCATTCCTTTAGTTTTCATCTTACATTCTTTACTGTCCGAGGATCCCATCCAGGAACCACATTTCATTTGGTTGTTACGTCTCTTTAGCTCCGTTTGGCCATGATAGTTTCTCAGACGTTCTTTCTTTCTTTCTTTTTTAAGACCTTGACAGTTTTGATGGATACTGGTAAGTTATTTTGCAGAATGTCCTTCAGTTGGGATTTATCTGATGTTTTTCTCATGATTAGACTGGAGTTATGGGTTTGGGGGAGGAAGACCACAGGGACCAAGCACAACTCTCATCACATCTTATCAAGGGCACCTACCATCAACTGTCCATGTTGGCCTTGACAACCTGGCAGAGGTTTTGATTCCTCCACTGTAAGTTACTCTCCCCTGGACCCCCTTTCCATTCCATCCTCTCTGGAAGGAAGTCCCCATGTTCAGTCCACACTGGGGAGGTAGGGGAGTCACACTCCACCTTTTTCAAGGTGGGGAATCTACAAAATGGTATGAAATTTTCTACAGAGGAAATTTGCCTCTTCTCCCTTATTTATGTATCTATTATTTGTTCAATAATTTTTATATCTGTACAGACTCGATATTTATTTTGTACTTTGGGTTATAATCCAATAATACTTTATTTTGTCACACATATGGTCCCAGCTTTGGTCCTGGGGTGTTTATGCAGTTGGCTCCCCTGTCCCTTGGACGTACGCCGCATTGTAGGTTTTTGTCGTAGTTGTTGTTTTGAGCACTTCCTGACTTTCTGGAACTACAGCTTGCTCCAGGCTCACCTTGTATATTTCCTGTCCCAGTCCTAGAATACTGACCCATCTTTCATAATTATTTTAAATGTATTTTAGAGTGTGATACTGTGTGTGTGTGTGCGTGTGTGTGTGTGTGTGTGTGTGTGTGTGTGTGTGATTAAAACCACTGGCTGGATGACCTCCACTTCTCCTTCGGGTTTAATCTCCACCCTTGTCCCCCTGCTCTGTGTCCAGAGAGGCTGACCTCTCTGGAATGATAAAGAGGCCCCTGCTAACTGGGCCCTGGCAATGGGACGCCCCAGGTGGAGACAAAGGGGAGCAGTGCTGATAATGAGTCTGGCTATTTGTCTGTTGGTTCTTCCTCTGCAGTGGGGACTCCTTGGGCCTCATGCCCTGCTGAGGGTCTCAGCTCACTTAAGCCAGTCCTCTCTGCATGGGCTCCTCTGTCTCCAGTACCCCTGCCCCACGACCCCTTCACCCCCCCCTTCCAACTCCCCACTTTGGCCCCTTCACTGGCCCAGGGCACTGCCTTAAATCTTGTACTTTTCTTCCACCTTGCCCCTGTTTTTGTAGACAGACCTTTAATTGAGCTCCTCAAATGTCCTAATTTGATTGTATCATCTCTTTCCTGCTGGGACTGTCTCTAATACATTTTTGGGATAAGGTATATTTGAGGAAGAACTGAAGAAGAAAAGGAGTGAGTGAGAGTCAGAGAAATAGCAAGAGAGATCAAAAGAGAGAAGAGATTAAGAAACGGTTTGGGGGCTTCCCTGGTGGCTCAGTGGTTGAGAGTCCGCCTGCTGATGCAGGGGACGCGGGTTCGTGCCCCGGTCCGGGAAGATCCCACATGCTGCGGAGCGGCTGGGCCCGTGAGCCATGGCCACTGAGCCTGTGCGTCCGGAGTCTGTGCTCTGCAAAGGGAGAGGCCACAACAGTGAGAGGCCTGTGTACCGCAAAAAAAAAAAAAAAAAAAAAAGGAACAGCTTGGGATTGACATGTACACACTGTTATTTAATATGGAAAACCAACAAGGATCTACTGTACAGCAGAGGAAATGCTGCTCAATATTCTGTGATAGATCCATGTATGTGTATAACTGAATCATTCTGCTTCATACTTGAAACTCATGCAACATTGTTAGTCTACTATGCTCCAACATAAAATAAAAATTAAAAAATAGAAAACGTGATCAGAACATACAAGTATGTCTTACACCAACTTGAAGGAAGATGCTTGGATCAATGGCAGAGGACAGGTTTCTAACTTTCATCCAATCTATACATTCTTATTCCTCTCACACCAAAGAATAATTTTAGATCTATGTGGGGATAGACAATTTTGTTTTAGAATTTAACTTTAGAGCTAATAATTTTAATATGTGGAGTTATTATTAATGTCTTACAGTATCCTGACAATGTGTTAGATACTGAATTCTCAAGTAGATTCAGCAAACATTTCTTATTCGTAGAAAACAACTGGGAAAGTTCCAAATTTATGCATTTATGAGGTTTCATATTTCCATTTGATTACATTGGCTATCTTCTTAATGAAGAGAAAAATCTTATCATAGACAGTCCTTTAGATTTTGCAGTAAATATGGTGAAAGCGTGTTCTCAGGTAAAAGAATCTTGAATCTCCAGGTTGTTTAGCATGCTGGCTGCACTATAAAATTTCCAATGAATACTGAAATATAAACATAGTTAACTACTTACAACAATCTAAAGATGCATCTTTTATTGTATACTGTGTAGGTAGGCACTTAATATGTATCACTTAATTTAACTCTCAAAGCGATCCGTCCTGTTAGAATTGTGAGTTTTATGGATAAGAAAATTAGATGGAGAGACTGAGGCACTTGCCAAAAGACACAGAAAGACCACAAAAAACAGAAATCACACCACTGAGACTGGAAAATGAGTCTTCCTAACTATAAACCTTGTGCTTTTACAATTATACTATTAGTTAATGTTGCCATTTACTCTTGGGGGGCAATTAATTTATAAGTATACAGACACTAAAATATGAAAATACATTCCCGGGAACATCTCATTTTACACGGTGCACTAAATTTTTGGTTAATGTTGAAAATGCTTTTACTCTATGTCCTGTGTTTTAAATAAACTTCAACTTTTTCTTTTCTTGAAAACGCTTAAAATAGTCTATTACCGATGCTCACATATGACTGAATAAGACAGAACAACTGGCTCAAACATGCTTTCATGGTTTTGATTACCATTTGGTGTCAAGGTATTTAATTGTGGTTTTATTTCAGAGAAACAAACAGTCAAAGTTATATTTGTGGGAACAAGAAATAAAGGTGACTTCTTTTTCTCCTTCTGAAGTTTTGAACTGAGGTCGTTTACTTAGTCTGATCAGACTTTTGCTTGGTGTGAAAGAGAATGGAGACACATTGTTTTAATCTAAGGAAAAGTAGCTGATTTGCATACATTCAGTGTGAGTTCACACAGGCCTGTTAACATCAGTGTTTAAGGAGACAGGGTCTTGGACAACTTTTTTGACTGTAATTTAAATAATGGTTTATTCACCGAGCTGTAATGCAGTTCTTTCTTTTTCTCATCCATTCCACAAATTACTTTTTTATTGAAGTATAATTGATTTACAATATTGTGTTAGTTTCAGTGTACAGCAAAGAGATTCAGTTATTCATATATATATATTCCCTTTCAGTTCTTTTCTCTTATAGGTTATTACAGGATATTGAGTATAGTTCCTTGTGCTATACAGTAGGTCCTTGTTGTTTATCTGTTATATATATAGTAGTGTGTATCTGTTAATCCCAAACTCTTAATTTATCCCTCATCCCCTCTTTCCCCTATGGTAACCATAAGTTTGGTTTCTATCGACAAATGAATGGATAAAGAAGATATGGTTTATGGATATATTAATATATATATATGATGGAATATTACTCAGCCACAAAAAAGATTGAAATAATGCCATTTGCAGCAACATGGATGGACCTAGAGATTATCATACTAAGTGAAGTAAGCCAGACAAAGACAAATATGATATCACTTATATGTGAAATCTAAAAAAAATGATACAAATGAACGTATTTTCCACAAATAATTTTTGAAGACTATATTTCAACAGATATTTTCACGTGTTAGGTGTCCTACCAGGCACTGCAATGACCATGTTCTACGTAAACCCAACCTTTTCTTAGTATTGGTTGTTATCATGTCTAAACACACTCTGCAACTACGTTACAAATTTAAAATGGGACTGGAAATTGTGAAGGGCTCCCAGAGCCCCAGAGGATCAGGCTGAGGAGGTGCTTGGAGACATGAGACCTTCCAGAATGATGCCATCTCTACCTGTTTCTGGAGGCTGGAAGTCGGGGAGCTGGGGACTTTCTCAAAGTCAAGGAGCAAAAGCAAGGACCCTTGTCCCCTGACTCCTGGGTCTGTTCTCAAACAGAATGCAGGCTTGCATAGGAATACTGAGGGAGTCATTTATTCATTCATTCGTTCATCTGTTGGCTCAGTCAGTTAGCACATATTTATTGAGCATCTTCTCCAGGCAGGTGAGGCACTGGGCTAGAGGTTGGGTGCTCACTGTGGACGGAACAGAGCATGTAGGGCCCTCATGTGACAGCGCTCTGTCCAGTTAAGGTAAGACACTCACTTCCTTCACTCAGTGAGAAGATATTAAGTAAGTCTAATATAATTTATTAAATGAGTGGATTCAACTCTGAGTACAGGAGAAACTGTAGAAAGCTGATAATTAGAGAACAGAATAGGGAGGAAGAAGAGAGAATATGGAAGCTTGTCTAAGGTTGTTTTGGGAAGGGATAGGCTGGGCTAGGATTCCTTGAGGATGTGAAGCTCAGTTGTAAACTGAAGGTGGGGGGGTTTGCCAAGTGGGCATTGAGATGGGGGTAGGTGAGCCTGTTTCCTGCCCCAGCAACGGAATATGCAGAGAAGGGATTTTCTAACAGGGATTTTCTAACAGAAATTCATAAGTTTATGAAGAAATATATAATGATCATATTTATGCTGTGTTGACTTGGTGCCACCATGTTCTCAAAGCTTTACATCTGCTGATTTATTAATCCTCATACCAGCACTCTGAGACAGAGGAGTTTTATTCCCATATTATGGCAGAGGAGGACGCTGAAAATTACAAAAGTTAAAAACCTCATGCAAAATCATATGGGAGGGATGAGATGGAATTCCAACTATGATGTGTGGGTCAGTGTCCCTGCCCTCAGCTACGATCTTACTTCTTTCAGAACGTAAAACAGGTAGTATTTTATGCCTTCCTAGTCCTCTATAGTTGGAGTTCAATTTCTACAGTTGGGAAAAATTACTGAAACCCCCAAATAATTTGAATTTATGCCTTGTCATACTGCATTTGCTTAATGAAGGCAAGCTTCTATATTTCCTTTCATTTGTGGGTTTATGAACATTGGCCTTATACTTTATAGGTGGTTTGATTTTTTTTTTTTTAAGATATCTAACTTGCCATAATTAAAGGGACTGACTTGGGACAAAAACATTTCTCTCCTACTTGTAACAATCCAGCACCAAACATACACACACAAAAAAATACACAACCCACTAGCTCAGACAAGCAGTACTTTATACTTGTAACGCCCCTGCTATTTAATATACGTACCTTGCCCAGTTTCTGGTCTGGTTCTCTTCCCCTAGGTTTTCCTCTGTATCATTTTTGTGGCTGCTTCATTTCTGTTTAATATTTGCTTATTTTTGTTGAAATCCCCAGTGCAGAAACCCACAAACCAAACAAATACTAACGGAAAACACTGAGCAGCTCATATGTCCTTGGAGACACTCAATTTTTTTGTTGTTGTTGTTTGTTTGCTCCCATATGTCATATCCTCTGCTCAGAGAGATCAACAGTTTTTAGCACACAGATCAATATTCTCTTAACCCGGACCTAGTCTGAGGAGAGTCTCCCTGTGTTTCACCTTGGCCTACTCCTCTCTTCTGAAGTTGCCTCTTTTTTTTTTTCCCCCAGCAATAATTTTGTCTGAGTAAGACAGCAATTTTTCATCCATTGGTCAAAACTGGTGACAAAAGAGGGAATAGTGATTGCTGACGTACGAAGTGATAGATTTGACACATGGCATGCTGAGCTGGGAGCTTCACGTGCCAGCGTAGTAAGACTGATAAGCAGACTGATGGTACTCCTGACACAGCTGATGCTCCCCACCCCCGCCTCTAGGACCAAAACAGCCTCCCTGATCTTTCCTTTTCTTTTTTCTTTTTTTTTTTGGGGGGTCTTTTTCTTGAAGAAGTTTTGTCTCTGACTCTGGGCAGGAATTAAGTCAATGCACTGCTCTCCCAGTTCAAGTCCACATTTGCCCGTCACGCAAAAATGATCAATGTAGCTTGTCCCAACCAAAGAATATATCTTTACCCACTGAATTGAAGTGCTGTTTTTATGAAACGTTAACTTTCTGAATATAAAAAAAAAAGAGATCAATCTATGCCCTTTTCTCTAGCACGGCAAGGGCAATACAGCACGCTACTTGAGGAAATATTAACAAATATAGCCAGTGAGAGGGAAACAGATGGGGCGAAGAAATTGAACCAGCAGATTTCTGGATGGTAGTCAATGAGTGGAGTTTTCTAATACTGAAACAGAACTGCTCTTTAATTTTTCTGAGCATCCATAGAGAAGAAACACCTCTCCCCAGCCTCCTGGTCTCCCTATGAAAGACCTCCACCAAGGGACACAAAAGGGTCCCTTTCTTAATCCTTCTGGCAGAAGCAAATTAGCGCTTACAAAAGCGAGTGCCAGGAGGGAGGGCAGAGACGTGCTCCCGGCCCTAGATCTGGTTCCCTGGGACAGACACAGTGACCTAGATGCCACAGAGCAGGGCTCCAGCCTGGGATCCCGTTACATCTTTACACACAAAAGCTTCTTTCAGAATCTAAACTAACCAAACAGGAACAATTTTTATTCCTGCCTGGGCTCCTCCAGAGCATGTGTTCACATTTAAAACCCTGCCCCATGTGCCATTTGCCTGCGTCCAGACTTATTTGTATTCTTTGATTTGCAAACCACGGCTGCTCTCGTCACCGGTAGCCCGTAAACAACAGTACATACAATTTACCTTGTAAAATAAACCCAGCTCCAGATTCCTGCTCTCTCCTTTTCCTGGCCCACTGTAGTATTTGCCTGGGGAGCTATGGCTTTTTCACCATTGCAAATTTGCCAGGAACAGCTCAATATCACCCCTTTACCCTACAGGATAAAATGTATAAATATTCTAAATAAATGTATAAACAGTCTAAGGTGATGCTATTTACAAAGCCACATAATGGCTACTTTGAACTTTCATTTAAAAGACAGTTTTAGAAAGAATTTTTCAAACTACCTCAAAAAAGTGATCCTGTTTTTTTAAAACTGCTAAGCATCCCAAGTCCATACATGCTAAATGCATAAGGAAAAAATTATAGATACATGATCGAATGCATGTTTCAATCCTCAGAGCCAGTTTTCTTTCTTTTTCCATTTTTTTTTCTTTTTTGGTGTGTGTGTGTGTGTGTGTGAGTGTGTGTGTGTGTTGATGAAAAACATTTTTCTTGTGATACATTAATCGGCACATCCTATGGTATTTTTCACAGTTTCTACATGTTTGACATTTTAGCCAAACCTGTTAGGAGGGGGAGTCAAATTGGAGAACTGCAATATTTAGCTTTCAATAACCACCGCCAATATAATAGTTGAAGGAATGTAAAGTTCCAGGGGGATGATTTTTAATATAATTTTTAAGCACACAGAGATTTACTACAAAATAGTTCATGAGAGATAATCAAGTGACTTTTAAAAGATGTATATAAATATTTTGAGATGTGTGTCTTGTGAGGAGAAAAAGAGGAGGGGAAGTTAAATAGAGGGAAAATCTGGCAGAAATCAAGTTTCCCATAATGAGAAATACTCTGTAGAAAACAGGTCTAGAATAAGTTGCTATTTTTTATTCTTTTCCTTATGAACTAGATTTCTCACAAAATCTTGAATTACCTGAAATTTGTTTGTTGGCGTGTGTGTTTACAATGAACCTTAAGGTCATGAGTTAGGGTGCGCGTCCTTAGCCTAGCAGCTCCTAAGTGAGAAGTGTGCGTAGTCTTCTGGCATTTTCTTTTTAATAGCAATTCCAAGTACAGAATTGCTGAAATGTAGAATCATTTTTGAACATGCACCCTGAGGTCACAGGACAATCAGGAACATTTCTAGGGAGTCGATAAAATAAAACTAAAAGCAGCAGCTGCGTGTTTTGGAAAGCAGTTCTATTGCTCTTGGTGGCCTCGTCCTTTACCTTGGTCTGTTTTCTCATCAACCAGTAACTCCTCTTGAAGCTGGAGGGACTCAGAACCCAACCCAGAGCCCAGACCTGCCTCTGCCTCACTTGGAGTCTTTTCTGCAGGAAAAAGGTCCTTCTGTATAAGAGAATTTGTGGACACTTCCTGCCAAGGGGGTATTTACATTATCATTTCATCCCCAAAGCATCCTCTGATAGACATGATTCGGTCAAGTGTCCTGCCTTTCTTCTCAGAGTCCTACTCATTGTAGGACACAAAGAGTTAAGATGATGTTTCTTGTTGTAAAATTAATCAGATTCATATTAGCGGTAGTAAATGTCATGCTGGCACCTTTTCCTTCTCACACATTACAGTTTCGAGTCTTTGCTATGAGGGAATAATGAAGTCAGGATATGCAGTGCCATATACCGTGCATCTTTTTGTCAGTCTGCATAAGAAATGAATTGTATCTGCTACTAAGGGGGTCATAAGAGCAGTGAGTTAAGAAGACTGCTTAAAGAAATGACATGTCAAAGGAAACAGAAACTTATTTTTTTAGCATTTTCTAGGCAGATTGTCTTTTTGGAAATAAAATGTCCCCAGATACCCCTAGGCGATAAAGTCTGGTTACTTTTAATGGCTACTGACCAAGGAACTTTCAAGTTCTCTGAACTTACTTACCAAGATCAATAAAACAAAAATAACCTCTTCCAAGGCAAACCTGAACACCACCAGGAGAGGGACAGCCTGCTGCCTGTCCTACACTGGGGACAGGGTGGCTACCAGCTCAGCACTGGCATCACATTGCCTGGGGGAGAATGACTCAGTTCTGCCTGAGGACAAGAGTTATCTGGACCAAGTGATTCAACCTCATCCAGCCCCTTCCATCATAAATGAGGAGGATAATAGTACTTATCTCACAGAATTCTTGCAAAGATTAAAGTTGTTAAATCACATAAAACATTTGAAATATGCTGCCTCATAGACTGAATGCCTGTATAACTGTTAGCTCTTAATATAGATTCATTAATTCTTTAATTTACTTAAAGAGTATTTATTCATTACTTGCTAGGTTGAATATTTGGGAGATTCAGGAAAAAGAATTGACTTGGGTCAGATGGATTGAGATGGGTAATATTCTAAGAGGTGGTACTACATAAAATCACTCTATGTAGTAGAGAAAAGAGAGTGCAGTAGCTCATAACTTAGTAAAAGAGGCAAAATAATCCTCACATATAAACTCCTGCAGGGGTGGGTGATAGCATCAGAAGTGACCCATGAGAAAACTGAATAACTACACGAAGAATGCAATTAGACCCCTCTCTCACACTCTCACAAAAATTAACTCGAAATGGATTAAAAATGTAAATGTAAGATCCAAAACTGTAAAGCCAGTAGAAGAAAACACTGCGAAACAGCTCCTTGACCCTGGTCTTGGTAAAGCTTCTTTGGATGTGACACCAAACGTGCAAGCAACAAAAGCAAACATCAAACTAAAGAGCTTCTGCATAGAAAAAGAAACCATCAACAAAATGAAAAGGCAACCTACAGAATGGGAGAAAATATTTGTAAACTCTATATCTGATAAGGGGTTAATATCCAAAATATAAGGAACTCCTACAACTCAATAGCAAAAAGTAAAAAAATAAAAACAAACAAACCAAAAATCCAAACGACTCAATTAAAAAAATGGGCAAAGGACTTAAATAGACATTTTTCGAAAAAAGACATACAAATAGCCAACAGGTACAGGAAAAGATGCTCAGCATCACTAATCATCAGGGAAATGCAAACCAAAACCACAATGAAGTATCACCTCATACCTGTTGGAATGACCGTCACCAAAAAGACAAGAGCTAACAAATGCTGGCAAAGGTGTTGTAAAAAGGAAACCCTCCTACACACTGTTGGTGGGAATGTAAACTGGTGCAGCCACTATGGAAAACAGTATGGAGGCTTCTCAAAAAGTTAAAAATAAAACTAGCATAAGATCCAACAGTTCTGCTTCTGGGTATATACTCGAAGGAAATGAAAACAGTCTTGAAGAGATATCTGCACCCCCATGTTCACTGCAGCATTATTCACAATAGCCAAGACGTGGAAACAGCCTAAGTGTCCATGGATGGATGAATGGATAAAGAAGATGTGAAATGGAATATCATTCAGCCATAAAAAAGAAGGAAATACTACCTTTTGGACATTGACCTTGAGGACATTATATTAAGTGAAATAAGTCAGACGGAGAAAAAAACAAATCTTGTACATTCTCACTTACATGTGGAATCTAAAACTGTCAAACTCATAAAAATAGAGAATAAAATGGTGGTTGGCAGGGGCTGAGGGTAGGTGGGAGAAATGGGGAGATGTTGGTCAAAGGGTACAAACTTCCAGTTATAAGATGAATAATTTCTGGTGACCTAGTGTACAGCACGGTGACTATAGTCAGCGACACTGTATTATATACTTGAAAGTTGTCAATGAAGTAGATCTGAAATGTTATCACCCTCTAAAAATGGTAATTATGTGAGGGGATGCAAGTGTTAACTAACCTTACTATGTTACTGTTTTGCATGATATATGTGTATCAAATCATCACTTTATACACCTTAAACTTGTGTGTGTCATATGTTAATAATATCTCAATAAAGCTGGAAAAAAAAGAAGTCGTCCAGGAGTCTTTTTCAGTATTTCTCTAGCAGTTTTCACTTTATGTGATTTCTTTCCTCCTTTTCTCTCTGGACCTCCAGCACTTTTTATATTATTCAGTTTTCCATTCTCTCTCTCTCTCTCTTTCTCCTTCCCCCTCCCAGAAACATCCAAAGTCTGTATTTAAATCTCATTGTAATCCTTTAAGTTAAAGCAGTTGCTGCATTTCAGATGAGAACATCATTTTGTAACTTTTCCCAGTATCACATCATTTGGGAGCATATGGGAAAACAAGTGCAACTTGGGGTAATAAAGGTTTCTGTCAAAAAGGTATAAAACTATGTTATTCTCTAAAACACACCATTTGATACCTCCTAATGCCAGAGTCTATTGCTATAGTTTTAAACCAGCTTTATTGATTTATAATTTCTATATAATAAAAGTTACCCCTCATAAGTGTACAATTTTATGAGTTTTGACAACCATATATGTCATGAAACCTTCTCTCCAGTATACAGAACATTCTTGTCACCCCAGAAAGTTCCCTTGTGCTACTTTGCAGTTACTCTCCTCCCTGACTTCCGGCCCCCAGCAACCCCTGATCTATAGCTTTTGTTTTGTTTTGTTTTGTTTTATATGAATGGACTCATAAAGTGTATGGTCTTTTGTGCCTGGCTTCTTTGACTTAGCATAATGCTTTGGAATTCATCTATGTTGTTCGTGTATCAATGGTTCTTTTAATTGCTGGAATTCCTTAGGATGGAAATATCAAAATTTATTTATGCATTCACCAGTAAATAGAAATTTGGGTTATTTTTAGTGCTTGGTAATTATGAAAAAACTTCAATTTCATTCTAGTATTTATGTGGTATTTACTGGGTAAATACCTAGGAATGGGATTGCTGGGTCATTTGGTAAGTGTATGCGTAACTTGTTAAGGAACTGTCAAATTGTTTTCCAAAGTGGTAAGCCAATCTGTGTTCCCGTCAGCAGTGTATGAATAAATAACTTTTTGGCTTTACAGCCGACTTGATTCAATCCCAATTTTGAGATCATCCACTATGACTGAGCAATGTGTCAGGTACCGTCAGGGAGCATCAGATCCTCCACGAGGACTGATCAACGTTCATAAACAATGTTAACACAAGGTAGGTTGTGATAATCACTATAATAAAGATAGAAGCAAATTCCTATGGGAATTTATGAGAAGGAAGAAAGGATGAACTTCCATAAACTATTACTTAAAACTAAATAAGGTGATCATTTCTACAGTCAGCGTTGTTCAATTCACTTTACTTTAGCCAGATAATTAAACCTTTAAAGCTGTTTTCCCATGGGATTGTTATGAGGTTCAAGTGAGAAAATATAGGTGAAAATTCTGTGAAAAACACCAAGAACTACCAAAACATAAAGAGTTATGCTTGTACTTATCACCATCTTTGTAATCACCAGTTTTACACACCATGTTTACTAGTCCTGGAATATAAAGATCCTTATAGAGCAGAGCATCTCACATTTCATGTGTTCAAATCACTTGGGCATCTTTTTAAAATCAGATTCTGAATTGGTAGGTCTGGAATGTGGCCTGAGGTTATGCATTTCTAGCAACACCCAGGAGAAGATGCGGCTAGAGCCAGGCTGGGGGCTGTCTTTTTGGTAGGGCCCATATTTTTTTCAGGTTTTGCCAACAGCCTTGGCTCTCTTATTCAGTTTTGACCACCAGGACTATGGATTCTTCCCAATAAACCACTGTGTCCCTGAGTAACCCAATCTCCCATGTCGTTTGGTCCGGCAACAAGTACCCTGGCTCACTGATTCTCGGATTGGAGTGGATTTTTAATTTCCCCTCAACCACCAGAATTAACTCATTAGATTCTTGGACACCTAAGATCTCATGCAGCAGTCTCCTTTTGATTGAATCTCACCTACAACACTGCATCCTCTATTCATTTACTGCGTCTGACTCATAATTGCAGTAAAAATGCTCAGTATGTTTTAGGGCCATGTGCTTGTCCAATATACTTCCTTTCCCAAAAACCATGAAGCTGAAGAAATTAACATTGGACATGAAATGTATTCAACTCTTCAAATCAAAAGGTGAAAGGTTAAGACAATATGCTTTCAACATACGTGACGGACCAAAAACTAAGTTTTCAAATATACAAATAATTATAAATTATTAACCAAAATAAAACTTCTAATGGGGAGGAATTAAAAAGAAGAAATTATATATCAGGAAATTGCAGGTGAAGAGGAAGCAGCTGTAGTGTTATTGATATCAGATAAAGAAGAGTGCAGAGAAAAAGGTATTGGAAGAGTCATGGATATTTTATCCACCAGATAACACCACAAAAGACTATTTAATTTTTTTTAAATTTAAAATTAAAGGAACATTTTGATACTCCTTTCTCTATCTTCAGCAGATAAAGTAGATAAAAAGAAATACAGATTTAATAGGCTTGCATCAAACTTTGCACTCTACAAATTAAAAATATACATTGCCTTCAGAAGTATTTGAGACAATTATTGTAGACTCAGTTAAACATTGGTTGAGCCCATTCAATGAACCAAGAGAGTTTACATATTTATTTATTCCTCAAAATAATCCTGTGATGTAGTTCTTGCTGAGGATTTATTGACAAGGTCACAAAATCTCACAGAGTATGAAATTATTAGATTACATAGTCTGAAAGTGATAGATATAGACAGACTTGACATTTTCTTAACCTTTTTGGGGGACACATTTCAGACTTACAAAAAGCTGCAAAAATAATGCAGACAATTCCCTGTACCTCTCACCAAGCATCCCCTAAAGCTGACATCTTAACCTACAGTTAACATTGATGTAATACTGTTAACAAAAGACCTTATTCACATTTCACTCACTTTTCCACTAATGTCCTTTCTCTATTCCAAGATCCAATCCTGGATCACACATTGTATTCCTCCTTGGTGTTCTTCAATCTGTCATAATTCTTCCTTCTTACCTTGTCTTCCATGATCTTGATACTTCTGGAGAGTACTTGGTTGTTGTTTTATAAGAATGTCTCTTATTGTGGGTTTGTCTGATGTTTTCTGAGATTCAACTGAAGTTACACAATTTTGGCAGGAATATCACAAGTTCATCTCAGTGCTTCATATGAGTTTCACAAAGTGGTTAAGTCTAATGACTTCTGACACTGACTTTGATCAGCTGGTTAAGGTGTTTTCTGCTGAGTTTCTCCAACTTAAAGTTCCTGTTTTTCTCTTTGTTGCTAAGAAGTATCCTGGGAGACATAGGTAAAGACTTTGCAAATTCTCTTTCTCCTCAACCTTTGGACAATTTTTAAAAATTCATCATTTGCCAGGCAACAAAGTAAATTAAGATAATCTATAGTTTTATTTTGTTAAAATTGAAGTTGTATCTGTCATATTATCTGAGAAAAATACCTCAACAATGTAATTGTCATTCCACATTGAAACTTATAGAAAAGATACACTAATTATTTTAGGGCAAGTAAGTAATCAATCTGTAATTTCAGATTATTTAGAAAATAATAGAATTGGGAATGATATGTCTTTAAATTTAATTACAGAAATTACTAAACTTAGAGGAAAATTTCATATTGTTAAATTTCCATTAATTGATTTAATAAAGCCTTTTTTTTTTTTTGCTCACTGTATTCCAAACACTACATTAATTGTGAGCAAAACAGACGTGATTCCTCTAATAGTGATTACAATGAGAATAAATAAACTTTTCGTCTTAAAAATCTTCAGAGGAAACCATAAAATAAGTCTAAGTAAAATAGGAGAAAAACATAATTAATCAAACAGTAGAATTAATAAGCAGCTTGTAAAGCCAAGTCCTGCCCTCTCGGAAATGCAGACAATGCATGTCAAGGCTAATCAAAGGGACTTCCCTGGCGGTCCAGAGGTTAAGACTCCATGCCTCCACTGCAGGGGACTCGGGTTCGATCCCTGGTCAGGGAACTAAGATCCCACATGCCACGTGGTGCAGCCAAAGGAAAAAAAAAAAGCTAATCAGAAAATTCACAAACAGCTTCAAAATCCACAAGCTCCATTAGGAAAGGACAAACTTTTCTCCTACTCTAGGAGGAAGAATTAACAAAGGGGGCAGATAGGGAATTCATAAAGAATATATAAAAATAGTCAAGAAACACATTTAACTTCACTAGTAATTAAAAATTAAAACAGTGAGATCCTGTTTTTCCCCAAAAAACTTCCACTGAAGACAGAATGGAGAGACCCAGTTGGTGTGGTTGTGTTCAGAACATCTTCACACATGGTGAGTGACAGGGTTATTGGGTCAAGGCCCTTGATGGAAATTTATTTTCTTAAATTTTTTTAATTTTTAAAATTATTTATTTATTTATTTTGGTTGCGCTGGGTCTTAGTTGTGGTAGGGGGGCTCCTTAGTTGTGGCTCATGGGAACTCTCAGTTGTGGCTTGCATGTGGGATCTACTTCCCTGACCAGGGATCAAACCTGTGTTCCCTGCATTGGAAGGCGGATTCTTAACCACTATACCACCAGGGAAGTCCTGGAAATTTGTTTTTTGTATTACATCAATCACTCTATGATGGTTGTATATTTGATCCATCTCTAAGAAATCTAAGATTATATCCTAAGGATATTCATTCATAGTTTTAGACACAATAATACTCATAATATTATTATGTTGATAATAGTGGGAAAAATAGAAAAAATCTAAATATCAGATAGGGAACTGATTAAATAAACTGTGATAAGTTCAGGACACAGGATATCATGTGACCATTACAAATAATACTGCAGATAAATATTAGTGACGTAGAAGCGTATTCACAAAAGATTTCAAGTTATGAGAGCTTTTCCCCCAAATACTATGTTTAGTGTGATTTTTTTTTTTTTTTTTTGCGGTACGCGGGCCTCTCACCGTTGTGGCCTCTCCCGTTGCGGAGCACAGGCTCCGGACGCGCAGGCTCAGCGGCCATGGCTCACGGGCCCAGCCGCTCCGCGGCATGTGGGATTTTCCCGGACCGGGGCACGAACCTGCGTCCCCTGCATCGGCAGCCGGACTCCCAACCACTGCACCACCAGGGAAGCCCCTAGTGTGATTTTTATGATAGTCGTATACAGTATTAATTTATATATCTAGAAACATATACATAAGTTATTAATAGTGGTTATCAGTGTGAAGCAGGATTATGGATGATTATTACTCTCAGCACCTCCTTCCAATTCAAACAGAATTGAGCTGCCAATGGAAATGTATATATATATATATATTTTTATTTTTTAATGTATGTACTATTATTGTATATATTTTAAAATCTAGTGTTAAAGACACTTAACCAAGCTGTACCAAACTGGCTTTACTTCACATTTTGAACATCATTTTAACTTGTCCTCTTAGTTTTCAACTAGGCCAGTTAATTTCTTTGCTGTTTTTTTTTTCCCTAAAGTGAGTGGACTAGAGCAGTACCTTTAAAAATTCATTCACAAATTGTTAATGTAGGTTTTTTCTAAAAAAAATATTTATTTTATTTTATTTAATTATTTTTTTGGCTGTGTTGGATCTTTGTTGCTGTGCACGGGTTTTCTCTAGCTGCGGCAAGCAGGGGCTATTCTGCGTTGCGGTGCGCGGGCTTCTCATTGCCGTGGCTTCTCTTGTTGTGGAGCAGGGTCTCTAGGTGCATGGGCTCAGTAGTTGTGTCTCGTGGACTCTAGAGCGCAGGCTCAGTAGTTGTGGTGCACGGGCTTAATTGCTCCGCAGCATGTGGGACCTTTCCAGACCAGGGCTCGAACCCGTGTCCCCTGCACTGGCAGGAGGATTCTTAACCACTGCACCACCAGGGAAGTCCCAATATAGGTTTTAAAACATGGGACTGCTTATAGTTTCTCGTGTATTGTACACTTGTACATATTTGTCCTCTATTTTTGATTGCTTGGGCTTTGACTTTTCCCTCAGTGATTATCTTAAAAAGGGGTACTTTGACCCCTTTCCACATTCTTAGATACAAACAAGCAAACAAACAAACAAAAACTTAAAGCTTAGTGACTCTCCTCCCTGCTTCCAGCAAGTTTGGGAACTTGGTGATTTGCACAATTCAATGCCCAGTGGTTCTTCATTTATATTTTACATTGTGTTTTGAATTTTTTCCGTCTATCTTTTTCCTTATTTACATGTGAGTCATTTAATTATTATTAGCACGTCTTTCCACTGGCAACTGCAGCTGCTTTGGCTGCGACACGTTGCGCAATTACATCTGCTCCCTTTCCATGGTCATAGAGCCACACATGACTAGCTGGGACAGTCAGAGAGATGGCACTATTCCCATTTTAAAGATTTTTAAGTTTTGGTTTTTCTCCAAAACATGAATAATGGATTCTTAGCACTTTCTTGGTGTTGTACCTCTGTGCCACCAGTCATGGAAATCTCCTCCATGCTGCTAATTACCACAGAGGTGCAGCAGGCAGGGCGCTGGGTGGGGAGCGTCTCCTGGGGAATTCAGAAAACTGAACATTTGATAGGTCCTGGTAGAGAGGAAATACGGGTATCCAGTAATAATTTCATTAGTGAATAACATCTGAGAATCTTTATATATAATCAGCCCAGTGTAACATGAATTGGAGGGGCCGACAAACATCTGCGTACTCCTTCTCAGATCCCAAACCCTCCAGCCTGATCTCAGAAAGAGAAATACCTACTCAAGACAGCTTTCCCCTGTTAGATGGGTAATTCACATCATCGACAGGTTTGCTTAAACTGTTTTTCACTAAATAGGTAATTATGACAAGAAATCTCAGCATTCAAGGGCGTTTGTTATTACACTCCTTGAAAATAAATGTTATTCTAAGTCGTGTTGGAATACCTGACAATTACACATGACGTATGTGTATGTGTATCTGTGGGTAGTAAGCCCTGATTCAGCCAGAATCCCTATGCCAAGGACATCTGGATTCTTTTCTTTTTTTTTCTAGATATTGTAATTTTTATTGGAGTAGAGTTGATTTACAATGTTGTGTTACTTTCTGCTGTACAGCAAAGTGAATCAGTTATACATGAACATATATCCACTTTTTTTTAGATTTTTTTCCCATATGAGTCTTTACAGAGTATTGAGTAGAGTTCCCTGTGCTATACAGTAGGTCCTTATTAGTTATCTATTTTATATATAATAGTGTGTATATGTCATATTTTCTTTATGAAGAAACCTGAACTTAAATTCACTTGCTTTATAACTAAGATTTCAACGAGTTTAAATTTCCTGAGTCTTTAGGTCGAGTTATATTCCAGAAACTACTTATGAAAACTGAAATCAGATATTTTCAAATTCCTTCATAAGAAATTTACTTCTTATTTCTTGATTCAGGGTATACTGAGTGCCTGCTTGGTGCCTGGGACTTAGGTAATAGCTACCTGCTATTTGCTAGGTGTCCCATTGTAACTCCTAGGCGTTGAGGGTGGGAGAAACATGAGAAAAGCGTTTGAAAAGCATGCATTCTGGTTACTCCTTTCACTACAGCTGTTTCTATTCCCCTTTCACCTCAGTTTCCTCTTCTGTAAAGTAACAAAAGTTGAACCACACTGTGCTACTACCTCTTTGCTGACATCCTAGGGAGGTGATTTTCTATGTCTTTGCAGTTGTCAAACTATAGCCCACCCAGGTGCCCCCAGTAAGGAATGTAGCACTGTGGTTAAAGGCAGGAACTTCAGAACCTGACAGAACTGGGTGTAGATCTCAGCTCTGCCTATTGCTGCCATGAGACCCTCAACAAGAGTCTTGACGTCTCTGTGCCTCAGTTTCCCCTTGTGTGAAGTAGTGATGTAGGATATATTTGTGATTTGGAGGATTAAAGGCTGAGCACAACACCTTTCACAAGGCAAGTGTTCAATTAATAGTAACTGCTATGGAATCATCAATGGTAGACATTGATGAATACCACTGGAATAAATTCCTCCATAATTACGTGACATCCCTTTGACACATGTATTTCAAGGTCTGGGATAGAAAATCAGTGTGGTCATTTGTTCTGGCACATTCTCCTGATTACTGTAGCTTTATGTTGTCTTCAAGTCAGGTAGTGGCAGTCCTCCAACTTTGTTCTTCTACTTAAATACTGCGTTGGCTATTGTGGGTCTTTTGCCTCTTCATCCAGACTTCAGAATCTGTTTGTCGATATCCACAAAATAACTTGCTGGGATTTTGACTGGCATTGCGTTGAATTTATAGATCATGTTGGGAAGTGCTGACATTTTGACAGTATTGAGTCTTCCTATCTATGAACATGGAATATTTCTCTCATAGTTTTTCTTTGATTTCTTTCACCAGAGTTTTGTAGTTTTCCTCATATACATCTTGTATATATTTTGTTAGATTTATACCAAATTATTTCATTTTGGGGGGTGATGATGTATATGGTATTGTGTTTTTAGTTTCAAATTTCACTGTTTGATTGTTGGTATATGGGAAAGTGGTTGACTTTTGTATATTAACCTTGTCTCCTGAAACCTTGCTATCATTGTTTATTAATTGCAAGATTTTTTTTGTCAATTCTTTTTGATTTTCTACATATGAGATTATGCCATCTGTGAACAAAGAGAGTTTTGTTTTTTCCTTCCCAATTTGTATACCTTTTATTCCTTTTTTGTCATAATGCATTAACTAAAACTCAGTATGATGTTGAAAAACAGTGGTGAGAGGGGGCACCCTTGCCTTGTCCTTAATCTTAGTGGACAAGCATCTCATTTCTTACCATTAAGTCTGATGTTCCTTGTAGGTTTTGTATAGCTATTTCTTATCAAGGTGAGGAAGTTCCCCTCTAATCCTAGTGAGAATTTTTATCATGAATGGATGCTGGATTTTGTCCACTGTTTTTTCTGCACCTATTGATATGATCAAGTGATTTTTCTTCTTTAGCTCGTTCATGTAGTGGATTGTATCAATTGATTTTCAAATGTGGAACCAGACTTGCCTACCTGGGATAAACCCTACTTGTCATGGTGCATAATTCTTTTGATACAGTGTTGGATTCAACTGGCTAATATTTTGTTCAGGATTTTTACATCTATGTTCGTGAGAGATATTGGTCTGTAGTTTTCCTCCTTGGAATGTCTTTGTCTGGTTTTGGTATTAGGGTGATGCTGGCCTCGTAGAACGAGTTAGGAAGTATTCCCTCTGCTTCTGCCTCCTGAAAGAGATTATAGAGAATTGACATGATTTCCTTTTTAAATGTTTGGTAGTGCTCACCAGCGAATCCATCTGGGTCTGGTGTTTACGTTTTAAAAGGTTATTAATGGTTCAGTTCCTTTAATGGATACAGGCATATTCAGATTGTCTGTTTTTTCTTGTGTGAGTATTGGCAGATGACTTTTATGGACCTTTCAAGCTGCAACACTCAAGGAACTCTCATTGTCCCATCAGGTGGAAATGTATGCACAGGAACTCTGTCTCAGTTCTGCATCCTCAATCCTAAACTCAGGAGTTGGCACATCATGAATGTTCTTCACTTCAGGCTTATTCGATGAATCAAACCTCTGTGAGTAGGGAAGGGTCCTGACAGCATCTAGGGCAGATGGTGGGTGGGTGAGCATATTTTCTGAATGACAAGGGGGCTTTTTATTACTCAAAAAACCTGGGAACCTCTTGTACATAGCACCAACAGACCCTCAATCTCCTGTCAAACAAGGGTTTTGTGCTTCATGGGCAAGTCCCTCTGCTTGACACGTTTTTCAGTTCTTACCCTACTAGGAGTGACAATTTCACAACAGGACTCAAGGGCATTCCTTAGATAAACATTTTCCAAAGAGAGTTCTGTAGGATACCAGTTCTGTGGACTATTCCTAGTTGTCCTGTAGAGAAAAGGTTCCTTAATCAGATATGTTGATGGCCACCAGGCTCATTAGAATTCAATAGCCCCTTTAGGCTTGTCAGAGCCTTTCTTGTGCTCACATTCACTAGGTAATTGCCAATCTTTGACCTATGAGCCTCAGGAGCATCCCCGGGACTAGTATTCTATGGCATAAATTTTGACATGCTGCCGTCAACATTCTTGCATTCATTTCCTCATTCTGCATTCGTACTTGAATGATCTAGGCAGTGCCATGTTAAGCTCAGGTGTCATGGCTTTATTAGCCCAGGTTTGGCTGAAAGCAGACATGCAGGTACAGGTGTATGGTCAGGTCATTCAAGATGGCTGTTCTCTTCTTCTCTGTACATCACCTGACTGACCAGTGTCTGCTTCACCTACTCCCTACGCACATGACTCACTTGCCTACAAACAGGCCCCAGCTGGTGATTGTTCTTATCAAAGGGGCGGTGAACTGGTTTCCCTGGTAACTAATGAGCCCACCTGACTTCAATTCCCCTTTAACTGGCAGTCTCCCCTTCCTCCTCGGAGCGAAGACTGCAACTACGTCCTGCCTGCTGTCCGCCCCATGGGGTGGGCTGTTGCTCCAGGACCTTGCTTCAAACAGGTAAGCTCCCCGATCCGTGAAACCATTGATGTCTCTGTTGCTGACTCCCGGCTCTTTCTTCGGTCTTGAGGCTGGGCAAGCTCAGGCCTTGTAGGCCTGTGGGACGGTTGGGGGCGGGGGGCAGCCCAACAACAGGGATCCGGTCTCTTCAGGGAACAGCAAACACATTCTTCCCTCATGGGGATGCTCATTAGTTCATCATATGAGGGTGTTATGGACTGAATGTTTGTGTCCCTGAAGCCAAATCTGGCCTCTGTGCCCTGACACTGAATGAAATCTCGGAGACAGAGTTTTGGGTGAAGTAGAAAACAATTGCTTTATTGCTTTGCCAGGCAAAAGGGGCCACAGTGGGCTAATGCCCTCAAGACTGTGTGTCCCACCCTGGAGGGGGGTCGTGAGGAGTTTTATAGTAATGGTTCAAAGGGGGCGTGGTCAGTTCGTGGATACTGTTCTGATTGGCTGGTGGTGAGGTCATCGGGAGTCGGCATCATCAACCTTCTGGTTCCAACCGGTCTGGGGTCTCCGTGCTTGTGAGCAGCAGACAGTAAACTTCTCCCGCCTGGAGGGGGTTTCAGTACCTGCAAAACAGCTCAAAGATATTGTCGTGTGCATCCCTTGAGGGGAACCAGGACCCTGCCCCATGGCTGCGCTGTTGTGTCCTGACTGCTCCTCCCTTGTCTCTGCATCCCCTCCCTTCCCTGATTAGCATGTGTGTGAACCTGCCCTTTGGAACTCAGGGAAGGTCCTGGAGGCTGAATGAAGCCTATTTCCTGTAATCGAGAGATGGGGTACACGGAAAGGCTTTTGTGCCCAGGATCCCACAGGGCCCTGCTCGGTATCATCCCTCAGAATATGTATGTGAAGCCCTAATCCCTGGTGCGATGGTATTTGGAGATTTACTCTTTGGGACATTATGAGTGTGGGGCCCTTATGATAGGATTAATGTCCTTATAAGAAGAGTCTCTCTCTCTCTCTCTCTCTCTCTCTCTCTCTCTCTCTCTCTCTCT
>NW_021703775.1:2918299-2987254 GCF_005190385.1 Monodon monoceros
CTCTCTCTCTCTCTCTCTCTCTCTCTCTCTCTCTCTCTCTCTCTCTCACCCTCTCACCCTCTCGCCCTCTCACCCTCTCACCCTCACCGTGTGTGAGGACAGAGTGAGAAGGTGGCCATCTGCAAGCTAAAAAGGCAGCTGGTATCAGGAACCAAATCAGCTGTCACCTTAATCTTGGACTTCCAGCCTCTGGACCTGTGAGAAAATACATTTTGGTTGTCTTAAGCTCCTACCCCCTGGCCCACCAAATCTTCGGTATTTTGGTACCATAGGTATTTTGGATGCCTGAGCCGATTAAGGGAGAGGGCACTTACTTTCCGTTTCTACTCTGTCCACTTCCCCTGTATGTTGGAGGCATATAGATGAAGGTTCTTTTCTAGAAATTACCTGTGGCAGAAGAATTCAATCTCACCCTCCAGAATCAAGTGAAAAGGAGAGATATTTTTCTGTAAGATTTTCCATCATGTATTGCATCTGCTGAGCAAGAATGGAACTCTCTCTCTGTGTTAATATTTCAAAGACACTTACAAGGCATCGTGCACTGGGTCTTCCTCCCTGTGTTGAAGGCTCTGCTCATCTCAATGGGATGGCTGAGGGCAAAGGGAGTGTTGCCTGTGTATACGAATATAGTAATAATGAAGTCATTTATTTTCTCCTGATCCTGTATTTGTGAAAAAACAGAAAAGGATTAAATGTCCCTGTCTTGCTGAGAAAATCACCTGTACATTCTGGATAGGCAAATTCAAATGTAAACAAGATTACATAGACATTTCAAAATACTTTTGGGAACGTGTTTCCGACGAAGCTTAAGAATTTATATGTCATCTATTCATTCGAAGAAGAGGTAGTATTGTTACCTAACCACCACATATTTCAGCCCACTATTTTTTTTTTGAAGTATAGTGGATTTACAATGTTGTGTTAGTTTCAGGTGTACAGCAAAGTGACTCAGATATATATTCTTTTTCATATTCTTTTCCCTTATAGGTTATTACAAAATATTGAGTATAGTTCTCTGTGCTGTACAGTAGGTCCTTGTTGGTTATCTATTTTATATATAGTACTGTGTATAGATTAATCCCAAACTTCTAATTTTTCCCTTCCCCCCTTTCCCCTTTCATAACCATAAGTTTGTTTTCTATGTCTCTGGGCCACTACTGGTTCTTAATGAGAATTCCACTACATTTATTGAGAACCTACAACGTGTAGACAGTGTATGGGACTCTGGATACACAGAAATACTCAAATGTGATCTGTAGCCTTAAGGGTCTCTGAGCCTAAAGGGGGTAACATACAAGGACACGGGAGAATTATAACTCAGCAAAATATCACACCCTCCACAGTGCAGAGAGCGGGGGGACACACGAACTATGGTTTGAAAGTGAGATGGAAACTGTTGAAAAGAAATGGAACTTTCTATGAAGACTTTTCGTTAATTCAGACTCCCTCTTGGAAAGTAATAAAGGAACCCAAGTTTGCCTGTGGTTTCTTCTTCTTTCTTTCTTTGCTTGCCTCTCTCCACACTACCATTTCCCACTGCCAGCTGGTTCAGGGTCCTGGATGTCTTTGTCTCATACTGACACTGGGACACTGGGACTTTTCCCCCAGGACAATTGTGCTAAGGCTGCCTTCCTTGGCCTGATTCCTGTACTCACCATCATCATCCCTGCAAAGTTCACTTAGAAAAATTACCTGCCAGGTGCTCATTTCCTCAGGGTCAGGCTTACTGGATTTTAGGAAGATTCTGCTTGACGTCTGCCTTGCCTAGACACATCCATGAGTAAAGAGAGATGGAAAAACAAAGTCTTCTCTCTCAAATTCCTGGAGGAAATATGCTTGCCTGTGATCAGGGATAATATTAAAACATTTAACAACCATTAAGACAAGGTAACTGAACATTAAGGAAAGATGCCAGCCATTGGGTTCAAGCAGGATCCCAAAGGAAGGTATATAGGATTCTGGGAGCTGTCGTTTGCAGCCAAAGCAGGGGTGGTGGAGGCCATGATGCCTTGGGGAGGGGCTCTTTCAAATGTATACAGTAAGCCCCTTACATACGAACGAGTTCTGTTATGAGAGCATGTTTGTAAGTCCAATTTGTTCGTTAAGTCCAACAAAGTTAGCCTAGGTACCCAGTTAACACAATCGGCTATATAGCACTGTACTTAATAGATTTATAATACTTTTCACACAAACAATACATAAAAAACAAAGAGACACAAAAAATAAAGAAAACTTCTTCTGCGGTACGCGGGCCTCTCACTGCTGTGGCCTCTCCCGTTGCGGAGCACAAGCTCCGGACGCGTAGGCTCAGCGGCCATGGCTCACGGGCCCAGCCGCTCCGCGGCATGGGGGATCTTCCCAGACCGGGGCACGAAGCCGTGTCCCCTGCATCGGCAGGCGGACTCTCAACCACTGCGCCACCAGGGAAGCCCAAGAAGACATCTTTAATCTTACAGTACAGTGCCTTGACAAGTACAGTAGTACCGGCTACATCACCACTGCTTTCACGCTTGCTTCTGTACATCCTGGTCTTGAAATACAGATACTGTACTGCTGTATTCTATACAGTCCTGTACAGTAAAGTACACAAATGCACATCCACTTGTAGAGGATGCACGCATGTGACAATGTACGCAGACATGTGAACTAACTTACGTGATTGGACATGTGAATGCATGTTCACATCTTTGAAAGTTCGCAACTTGAAGGTTCGTGTGTAGGGGACTTAACGGTACTATTAACTATTGGGATGCCTATGTTGATGTGTACCAGCTGAGTAGCAACCGTGTCTTTATGGTAAATTAATGATATGAAGTCTTTACTTAATAAGAGAATAGAGAACTTGCCATTTGGCTCCAATGATGGGGATTTTAGGGGAGTTAGAAAGGGAAGGTAATGTCATAAAAGGCTGCTCCAGGCAACATGCTGGAGCCTGTTCTCTACTTCTCCTCCCCCTGCTTCTTCTCTCCTCATCCTCAGACCCAGAAAACAGCATGTAGGCAGAAGCTATTACCCACATCCCTGCAGAAGTAACCTTGCTTTTAGCTATTAAGTCAATGACGCTGCTCTGTTATGAAAATATTGTTCAAGTTACAAAGATGCCCTGAATTTGCCCCTTGGTACTTTGCTCAGGCTTTATTTACTTTGATTTCAAACCATAAGTTTGTTTTACCTTTTATTCTACCTAAGCTGGGAACGCCAAAGGTAAAATTAAGTATTTCTTTTGGAAAGATATTTCTGTATGAACTTCTGCAGATTTCTGATTTCTGATTTACCTGCCATTACATGGACATTTTATGAACAGAATCTTCCATATCAGTAGGAAATATAGAAAGATGAGAACTTTTTAAAGGAACATTTAAAATGTTAGCCTCTGTAAACAATACAAAAGAGTAGAAAAATATACTTCAGTTTGCAAATAAAAAGTTTATATTGAACTGTGTTTGGTTGGAATGCAAGCCAAGTAAATGACTCTTTAATGCCCTTTAGGAAAGGCAAGTTGGGTATGAACCACTGCCTTGCTTCTTCAGTGACTAATCTGAAATAAATGGTAAGATAATGCAAAGCAGCTTTAGCAACTAATAAAACTTTTTGTGACTTAGCAATTACTAGAGAGTTCCTGAATGCATTTGTTTATTTTTGACAGCACTGGATTTTGCATTCTCTACACTTGTTTATAAACAAGCAGGAAATTAGCTCCAGAAGGCAGGCGATAGGAAAGATTTTCCAACCCATGAGAGTTTGTTCCACGTCCACTTGCGGGATGTGGTTGTTTTGGTTTGTTTCATCCCTCATGTTCCTGGACCATCAGTGCCTCCTGGTACTTGGGACGGCTGTGCAAATGGAGGCTTTAACAAATGGCTGGAGAGTGATATCTTACCAGGCCTATGATGGTGTGTTTTCCTTTCAAACAAAGTTCAAAATAGGCCTTTCAGGCTCAGGGAAAAAGATTAAAAAGTAGCTTTCTCTCTTGATTTGAAGAAACTATGATTTCTTTTTTTCTATTGTCTTGGCGTAGACTTTTAATCGGTAACGTGAGCTTGCCTCCAGCAAATAATGTCTATAGGATGTTTTCCAAACTGAACTATTCTAGGGGGATTTTGAAATGTCTTTACCCCAATCGCACATAAAAATTGTGTCACTAGAGAAAATTCAGACGGACATAGAAGCAATAAAAATTCTCAACACGTTTTAAGTAAAAAAGCCCTCTGGAAAAGAAAAAAGTGGAAATTAAAGAAAAACTGCTCAACTAAATACTTTCTGACTAACTAAAAATATGTACACTGGGGAAAAAGCAGACTGTTAACAATGCCAAATTAACAGACACCATCAGCAAAGCTGATCCATATGTCTGTACTCCAAAAGTTTTACATACCTTTCCAATTAGAACAATGAAATGATTCCTTTAATCAAATACAAATCAGGACCACAATTTCCATTATTTTATGATAAGGAAAAAAAATCACAAAAACCTGTAAATCTCAGTATTCCTTTTTTCCACATGTACCAATTTAATTTGTAATTGTAAGACACTGCCTGGTTTTAATGAATGTGTAACATATGGATTTGTTCATTTCACTGCCTTTGCATGTAGGGTCCCCAAGAGCAGGCATCAATCTTGTTAATGACAAACAACATTCTGGAGATTAAATATTTTTAGGGATAACAGTTTCTATTACTCTGTTGAGCTGCACCATATCTGTGCCTACACTGAGGCTCCTGGTCTATAATTTGGACATTTCCAATAGTTGGTTACCATTGTAGTTGGTCTTGCCCATGTGATTAAGTATTTTAAAAGTCATTAATCCAACTGTATGTTTAGGTCAAAACAAATAGTACAAACTTTCTCCAAGGCAATGAGATTACAATGATTGCCACTCGAGGCCACTGTGAGCCATGCTGATTCGTTTTACCAAAATTTAGAGTTTTATAATGATTCTGCTACCAAGAAATAGGCATGGGTTTAGAGCAAATTAAAGTATAATTCTATTGCTTCCCTTAATGAGAGCACAACATCATCTTAAGCATTAAGTCAACATCAAGCATTGGCACGGGCGCTGGAAGGATTTGTACCTTCTGTTGTTGAGTGGCTCACCTTTTCTGGGATGAAGGATGGGAATTTACCCACAGATAGGGTCCAGGTGAGTCTCTGCCCTGCCTGAATTCCCAGGGGAAGCAGGACATTGAAGAAAAGGTGTGGGAAGGGGGTAAAAGCTGGCGGATGGAGAAGCTGACCATGCAAGGACTGTTCAAGGTGGGACAGGGTTCCTATTTCTGAGGTCACCTGTCGCTTGTACTTAAGAGATGCTCTGTGTCCAGCCACACATTTTCTACTTGGGATGATGCTAGTTGGCCAAGAAATGGGACTTTTCACACCTGTAGTTTTCTCTGAGTGTATTTTTTTCTTTTATTTTAGAAAATGGTGTTTAGTGACAGGAAGCTGAATCTTGTTGATATCCTGTTAGTTAGATTTATTTATAAACAGTATCTCCCTGGGGACTACTTAGCCGCTACCGATAGGGACCACAACTCTCTCTTGTCCTACTAGTGTCTCTCCCGTAAAATTCCACACTCACTACATCCTAATGTAAGGATTTTATTCCGTGAACACTTACACCACCCTGAGGAATTAGTAACTCTACCATAAATGCTCATTTGTACATCACTAGGTAGAAAGGCTTTAAGGTGAAGCTTTGATGAGCATTTGCAGGTAGAGCGTGAATACAGTACAGTAGTGCCTGTCCTGAGCTGGGCAAGGAGGAAAGGAAGAACTTAGGGATGTCAGGGACTTGGAAACAAGCTATTTCTACTCCCGAGTTTGGATGGAAGCCTTCTCTTGTCTTTGATGTGTTAGCACACATGTGGGTATTCAGTGGTTTACCACCTCTACCCTTACTAATCTTCTGATTCCTGGGTTGATGGCCCTTTCTTATGGTGGCAGAATTAAGTCACTTCTCTGAATAGAATTTAAATGCTGTCAGTCAGTTGTATGCTTATTTACTTGCCTTTCCCACTGGGCTAGAAGCTCCGTGAAGATACAGAACTTGTCTGTCTTGTTCGCAGGAATTCTGGGCACCCAGTGCACTGCCTGACACATAGTAGGTGCTCAGTAAGTATTCTGTTTAATTCAAGGATGAATGCAGTTTACCAAACATGCCACATTTATCTCCTTTGTAGTTTTCCTTTGCATATGACACAATATGTCTTTTGTCCTAATTACAGTCAGTTTGCTGACTTGCCTTTACATCAATGGGTGAGTATAAATAAATATCTCTTGATTTCTTTAGCCCGCGAATGTCAATGTCAAGTTCTAAAGCGTAATAAAAATTTCTGTGAAAAGTCATTTGATGAAGGTGTCTTCTACTATTAAAAAATGCCTCCCCAGTCTTTTGGGTGTGAAAAATCAACATCTCACATTTTTTTTTTTTTCTGCTAAAGGATAATCCCTGAGTAATTTAATGTATCTCCACACTCTGGAGTCCATAGGCCCGTTTGTCAATGCTTACCAAGAGCAGCTCTCTTATTTTCCTTGTGGAAAGCTAAGTGAAAAATTAATCTTTTTTACTTTAATAACCAACGTTATTCCTACACCTGCTTCGAATACTGAAATTATTCTTAAAATTAGGCAAAACGATTGGAAAGTTAACAGTTTATCCTGTGTCCCGTATATTATTTGCACATAACTTATCCGTTAGGCCCTACTACTCTCCAGCATCTGACATTTTGTGTTGCCAACACATGCTCCTAAATTAGTTGTTAAAACTCAAAATGTGTTTTCCCATGGAAACAAAATTATTATTTTTGTGGTACGCGGGCCTCTCGCTGTTGTGGCCTCTCCCGTTGCGGAGCACAGGCTCCAGACGCGCAGGCTCAGCAGCCATGGCTCACGGGCCCAGCCGCTCTGCGGCATGTGGGATCTTCCCAGACCGGGGCACGAACCCGTGTCTCCTGCATCGGCAGGCGGACTCTCAACCACTGCGCCACCAGGGAAGCCCGAAACAAAGGTGATTTGTTTTCCAGGCTAGATTATTGCAGTTTATCTCAGTCCTGTGCTGCCGAACACAACCTAGTGCTCCTAACACCCTCCGTGACGGGGTCCCCTGGTTGGGATTCGCACTTTCATCCCCGTTTTCCAGATGAATAGATTCATTACACAGACACCCAATAGGGAAGGCTAAAGAGATAAAGCAAGCACAGAGCAGAGCTTAATTTTGCCCCAGGTCTGCTTGAGCCGAAAGCCCCTAGTCTTCCCATCCTACATCCTTGACTCCACGGAACCTGAATGGAGGTGAGGACACCAAAGGACTAAAGGACGCAATCTCTCAATAGATACATTGACTCTGCCAATTAGTCACTGTTGGCTTCCCACAGAATAATTTAAACTGCTTTTGGTTAACACTGGAAGTGTTTGAAAGAAAACACTTTTCATAGAAGTGGCCCTAGGTAGATGTTGGAAGCTCTAATAAGAGGTCAGATTAGTTGATTATGGCCACCATTTTGAATGAAAGCAGAGAAGGGAGTGGATAGACGGAAAGAAACTAAGCATAACGAGACAGAGATAGGAAAGGGGATGCTGTGAAAGGGGAAAAAGGGAGCATCTTAAAAGTTGTCCCACTGATTAATGACCTACAGGGTATTAGAGAAACATCATACAATAATTATGGGTAACAGACACACGTATCGTTTTAGAAGCTCTCTGCGTCATCAGCTACTGGTCTTATTAACAGTAGCTGAAGTTAGGTAGATGATCCTACAGAATATTTAGGATATTTACAGGAGAAGAATATTATTAGCTGGAGAAAAAAATAGTTTTTTAATACGTGATGCCCTAGACTGTTAGGAAGATGAGTGGTCTACGTGACAACTCCCCAAATGTGATCTACTTTTAAGGGAAGATTTTATATATAAGGAGTCTGAAGTGAATGTAAGCACAGTGTTAGCTCTGTAATTTTACTGTCAATATAAGGATGATAAACCATGCCTTTGGTAATGTAAAAATCCAAACAATAAAGTGAAAATAAAAAAGGGATACAACGGAGCCTATAAGAAAAAATATTATTATTACAACTATCTTTATCTCTCTTTTATTAGATTCCTTCTATGCACCAAACATGTTATAGAAGTCTTATGTCATCCTGACAATAATCTTGCATGGTAGATGATACTACCTTATTTTACACATGAAGAAACAGAGTGGGTGAAGTTATGTAACACTCAGGTTCAACGAGCTGCCAGTGGTAAAGACAGGAATCAAACTATGTTTTTCAGACTTCTTTCCTGTACCCTTTCACTCTGCTATCCTATAAAGCAAAAAGATGCTATCTTCGTGGTCTTTGACAAAAAGGAAAGGGAAATCTGAGCCTAACAACACTAAATAACAAATGAGGACCCTTGACTGAGTTAAACTGAGCTTCATTATTTGGTGCTTAGAAACTTATTTGGCATAAAAGTGTGCATTTTCTGTTTTAGTCAACACGAAAATATTTTCCTTCATTGATTCAAACTGTACTTCTGAACACCAAGTACTTTAAAAGCATGTATCAGACACAATGAATTTACAAAGCAATAAAGAGCACATCCCGCCTTACTCACTGAGTTTAAAATTTAGGGAAAATAAAATGTGACATTCTTGTCACTTAATCCTTCAGTCTCATAGGACGCTAACAAGGAGGGATAAGATTTACAAGGACATAGATGGTCTCGGACGGGGATGATCAGGGAGTGGATTTCAGAGAGAAGTGGCACTTGAATTGGGGCTTGAAGGACGTGTGGGCAGAGACCACGGCTGGCGTTTCAGCCTGAAGGACAGCATGGAACCTACCGCATGGAAGAAAGAAGTGATCAGGTCCCCTGGGTGAGATGAGTGATTTAGTAGCCTTTGGAGTATTGGGATATAATGCTGGAAAGACTGATTGCCTTCTGAAAAATAAAGAACTTCAGTTTCAGTTTTGATGAAATAGTATTTTATTCCGTAGTCAAAAATTAACCACAGAAGTTGTTTAGCCAGAGAAGTATACATATTTATTTAATAATATCAAATATGTATAGCCTGCTCCATGTCTATATGGTACTATTTTCTTAAGCCCTTAAGAAATACTAATTTATTTAATTTTTATAAGCCCCTTGTGAGTTAGTACAACTACCAGCCAGAGTTAACCTGTGAGGAGACCAAGGCACAGGGAGGTTAAGTAACTTGTTCAAGGTTACAGAGATGGTTAAAAATGAAGCTTGGATTTGAACTCAAGCATCTGACTTGAGAGCATTAATCACAACCATTGTGTTGTGGTGCCTTTAAGGGGAGAGGTCATTTTGCAGGACATTTCCTGTCTTGACTATATAATGTTGCATTGGAGATGGGGGAATGGAGTCAGGAGTGAGGGCAGTTAAAACATCTCAGCCAATTGCCCACTCATGAAGTCACAGGTGAGATGGAAGACAGTCTGCAGAGGGCATACACTTTATCATCATCATCAAGGATTAGACACTTTCTTTTTTTTAAACATATTTTATTGAAGTATAGTTGATTTACAATGTTGTGTTAATTTCTGCCATACAGCAAAGTGATTCAATTATATATAGATATATATATTCTTTTTCATATTCTTTTCCATTATGATTTATCCCAGGATATTGAATAGAGTTCCCTGTGCTCTACAGTAGGATCTTGTGGTTTGTCCATCCTGTACATAATAGTTTGCATCTGCTAATCCCAAACTCTCAATCCACCTTTTTTATTGTGAAGTATGCTTTTTGTTTTATCTCATGCTCTTGCCTTGAATAAATAATCCCTGCTTTCTTTTCATTTGTAATTGTCTGGTATATTTTTTGGTACTCTTTTATTTTTAGTCTTTCTAAGATATTTTACTTTAGATATAGCTTTCACACACACACACACACACACACACACACTTTGATTTTGTTTTCTGATATGATTTGAAAGTTTTTCTCTTTCAGTTGTTAACTTTATTCCAACTACATTTATTGATATGAAAGATAGCTCTTACCAGTACTTACGTGTGGTTTCTTAATTCTTTATTTTAAAAACCCTTTGCTAGGTTTTTTGTTTTGTTTGTTTGTTTTTGCTATTGTATGTATGTCTGTGTAAACATATTTGTGTGTTTCTTGGTGCGTATGTGTGTGTCCCTTGAATCTTGGTAAATTTGCGGATGTGGGTGACAGAAAGGAAGAAAAACCAGAGATAAAGACTGGTGTTTTGAACATGAATGACAAGGATGACAGCATTGGCATTGAAATAAGTAGAGAAATCAGAGAAAATAGTTTAGGGGCAGAGCATTTGTCTTCCTAAATGTTTTGTTTAAGGTCCTGGTGTGTCCTTCTCATGGAAAGGGCTAACAGATATTTGGATAAGATGGGAAGAATGAGGGGAGAGGTGACCAGAGAGGCCAGGTCAATTTGGGAGTAGACAGAAGGGCAATAGGCAAGGGCACAGCCCAGCAGTTAAGAACAGAGGCTCAGCATAGCACAGGGAGATCAGCTTGGTAGTTTGTGACCACCTAGAGAGGTGGGATAGGGAGAGTGGGAGGGAAACGCAAGAGGGAGGGGATATGGGAACATATGTATATGTATAACTGATTCACTTTGTTATAAAACAGAAACTAACACACCATTGTAAAGCAATTATACTCCAATAAAGATGTTAAAAAAAAGAAGTGATTTCCAAGAGGGTGGTAAATAAGACAGCTACGTTTATGCTCCAAAATTAGCAATAAATCATAATACAATTGTAAAAAAAAAAAAGAACAGGGCGTCTGCACTCAGACACAGGTGGGGCTGGAGCACGATTTCTCCACTCACAGCAGTGTCCTTCTAGGAGAATATCTTGATCCTTTAAAGCTCAGAATTTTCTCCTTAAGAAAAGAAAAAGACAGTAAGAATTTCTACTTTTCGTGGTCGTTCTAAAGATCAAATGAAATCATGGAAACAGCGTCTGCACTTATTAGTATAGAACCAGGTGTATAATGAGCTCTCAACAAAATTTAGCTATTAAAATTACAGTTGACTCTTGAACAATGTGGGATTAGGGACACTAACTTCTTACACGGTTGAAAATCCACGTATAGCTATTGACGCCCCTAAAACTTAACTACTAGTAACTACTGTTGATTGAAAGCCTTACTGATAACATAAACAATCAACCCATGTTTTGTATATTGTATGTATATCCATGTATATTTTATGCATTCAAGACATACCTAACATTTTCTTAATTTTTTTTTGGTATTTTCTTAATTTTTTTTGAAATTTCTAGGCTACATGGTTCATCTGCAAGGTTTTCAGATAGTCGCAAATCTCCAAAAACTTCTCCAGTATAGTTATTAAAAAATCTGCATACAAGTGGACACATGCAGTTCAAACGTGTGTTGTTCAAAGGTCAACTGTATCATTGAATGATTATTGCAAGCGTCATCCCAGTGGATAAAAGCACTGAGAGAGGTTGGAGAGAGTGAGACAAAAAATGAAGAATTTTGAGGAACAGGGAATTCAAAAGTAGGATATAAGTAAAGGAAAAAGAGGGGATAAAGAAATAAGAGTGGTGATCATTCAAAGGAGAGAGAAGTAGATTTTTGAGGGGCAGAAGGAGTGAAGGAGGAGTGTAAAAAGAAGAATCGGCTGAGTCTTAAATGTCCTGCTGTAATGACAAATGATGGGAAATGAGAAAATGTCACCAAACTTGAAAAGCAGATTATTTGGGGGGAGCAAAGAGGACTGTGTTGTGTGGTTTGCCAAAGGTGGGAAGATAGAGGTTGCAGATTACTTTTGATCACATGAACCTGATGTAAAGACTGTATAAGATCTGGTCGAGATGGAGATGAATCTAGAATAGTCATCAGACATGGAATCCCTGGCGCACTTCCTGTGAGTCAGCAGAGGGCGAAGACTTGAGGGGAAACTCAACTGACGTGGCACCTCATGGTGGCCACTGCATCCAGATGACCTGGAATATTTTAGGTGCACGACAAACTTCAGTGGAATGGAAAACTGAATGAGTTCGCAGCAAGAGGAATGGATAGGGAAGCTAGGAGCAGCGGCTTCTGAAAGTAAACAAAACGGATTTAATTTTAAAATCACCTAATATATTTTCAAGCTGACAGCACTGTATTTGTCAGTGGGGAAGCTTAAAAAATATATTATTGTAAAAACAGTAACGGAGTATTACATAAAATTTAAATGATATGTGTGTGGGAAAACTCCTGTAATTTCCATCATACTTATATAATTAAAGTAGTTTCTGTATATTCCCTTCTAGTCCTTTATTCATATGCAGTCATAGTTTTACATAATTGCAACCACAATATACAGACAATTTGCATCATGCTTTTTAATTTAGTTCAAGGGAAGTTTAGCTACAATTATTTGAAAGAAAAAAATGTAAAAGATATTGGGTATAAATATTCAGTTACCAACATAGGAAAGTTTCATTCGTCAGTTCTTACATATGGAAAGGAAAAGCAATACAAATGGGATAAAGTGATTCAACTACACTTTCCAGTTCTTAATGGAAAAAAAAAATCTTTCAAATTTATGGAACTGAATAAAATATTATAGCTAAAGGCACTGGTAACTTTTATAATATTTTGCTAAGCATTGCTTCATGCTAAATCTTGATGCTTTCTGTTAAGTTGCTGTGAATGCCTTCCTGAAAATATATGCTTTGTAATAGAACATTATTATTATTATTAATTTATATTAATAAGATGACACCATGTAAACATTCTTTACCTTTGAAAAACCCCATTTGATCTTTGTGTGAAAGACACAACACAAATTAGAAGAATACAATGCAGGAAAAATGATGGTGACATAACCTGGTTTCAGCAGTCCTATGGATTTCAGGCTAAAATCACCCTGCAAAGGAAACACTGTTGATGTGATGTCTAAAAATCATGGACATTTCTACTCTGAATACATTTTGCCTGTGATTCATGAGTCTTGTGAAGTTTATAACTTTTTTTTTTTCCTGAGGCACCCCTTCACAAGTTCTATAATTTCCATAATACTCCTAAATTTTAAGAGCTCTGAATCTGCACCTACAGGCAGCTGAAGAAGATGCAAAAGAAGACAGACCAGCTCTCTCCTCTCCAGTCAGGAATTTCTATTAACATGTCTGCAACCTCTGCCCCACTCCCTCGCAAATTGGCAGTTGAAGGTAGTCCAAATAAAGAGAAAGAGGGGATTCATTAGTTGATTGACTTAAAATTTATTTTTGAGTTGAAAAAGCAAGCTTCAAAACTATTAAACTATTTTAAAGTAATTTTGAATAGTTCTCAAGTAGCTGTAACGTTGACTCTTGAAGTAAAAAGAAGATGGCAGAAAGTCCTGTGGCCAGATGCAAGAAAGTAAGCCTGCACTTTTGATTAAAGAATACGTGGCTCCTTCCCCTAAATAAATAAGGTTCCATGTGTACATGTCCCCAGAGTATAGCTTAGTCAACCAGCCACAGAACATAATTGGCCAGAGGGGGAGGACTTCAAGAAATTTTAACAATTCTTTTCTAGGTAGCCAAAATTCAGTCATTGCCCCAAGGCAGGTGTCCCTAAGCACATTTATGTGTTTACAGGTTTTCTTTAATCCTGCAAAGGGAGGCTGTAAATTGGGAATGGTACAAGATTTGATTACAAAAATGGCCAGTGAAAGATCTTTGTGAATCTTAGTGGCCTGAGTTCCAGAGGTAGAGATTATGTAATCCATACTTTAATAAAGGGATGTTAATTACATTAACCATAGCCAACATTCAAATATCTATGATGTGTGTCAGTCACTGTCCTAACCACTTTGCAGATTGTAGCTTATTCAGTGCCCAAAGACAATCCTACGAGATTCGTTCTATTATTACCATTCGCATTTTGTAAATGAGAAACAAAGAGATCACGCAGTTAGCAAAAGAGTTAATATTTGAACCCAAGGAGTCTGATTCTGTTTATAACCACTGAGCAATATACCTCAACTATCACAAGGATTAAAATATAAAATAACAGAAGACGAAAATTAATTTTAAAATGGTTCTACTTCATGTCATAGTCAGTAGTCCTTACCAAACAAATTCTTCCTTAGAAAACAACTACAAATTGGGGCGTGACCAAAACTAGACTGAAATTGAAGGGCACTCTACACTAGGAAGAGGGAATGCCATTGAGTTTCACCAATTTCACAACATTTGGCCTCAGGGTAAGCCCCAGCCTTCCACTTGAGGCTGGCCTAAACTGAGATGAACACAATCAACCTTACTGTCTTAAAGAGCCCAAGAACAAAGCTTACAGGACTCACAATATCTGGGAAGTGAAGGGTGGGAGGAACGTTGGAAAGAGAAAATCACAGATGTGGTGCTCAGAATTCTGCACGTAAACTTCTAAACCTTGGGCTACCCAGGCATGGGGCAGATTTCAAGCAGTGCATCCAAAGCAAACAGCATATTTCAGCTTCTACCTACCACACAGTTCAAAGTTTCCATTCAGCTGAGTGAAACAACCAACACTTTCTGGAGGAATATGGCAGAACCCAGAATCTCCACAATATAGCATTCAAAATCTTCAGCAGATAATCCAGAACTACTTGATATACAAAGAAACACTAACACATGATCCAAACTCAGAAGAAAAGGTTATCAATGAAGCCCAACTCGGAGATGAGACAGATACTGAATTTGTCAGAGGAGGATTTTTAATTCAATTATTGTAATTATTGAAAATATGCTTGCAACCAACATAATAGATAGGAACTCTCAGAAAAGAAGGCAAATGATTTAAAAAAGGTCAAATGACAGTCCTAGCACTGTAAAACACAAAATATGAGATTTTTTAAATTTAGCAAATGTGATTCAGAGGAGATTTAAGAAGACAGAAAGAAGGCTACTGAAACTGAGGATGGATTAATAGAAATGACTAAACTGAAGAACAGGTAGAAAACAAACAGAAAAAAAGGGAGCAGTGCCTTAAGGCCTGGGCAAGAATTCCAACATGTCTTACATAAGTGTGATTAGGATCCCAGAATGAAAAGAGAGAGAAAATAGGACAGAAACAAAGATTTGAATAAGAATTTCCAAAATGTTTCCAAATTTGTTAAAAAACATAACTTAATAGATTTAGGAGGCTCAGCAAAATAAAGAGAAAACATTGAAAGCAGCCAGAAAAAGATACCACATGGCATGTAGGCAATTATATGAATGATAACTAAGGGTAAAGTAAAAAATCACTAAGCTAAATTTTGGTCTATAGATCTATAGTCCATCTCAGTGACCTTGAGCTTGACATTTAGTCTCTCTAAGAATCAGTTTCCTTGCCTGTAAAATGAGGCATTTTAAAAAATAAGTCTAAGTCCTGTCTAAGAACTGATAAGTCCCAATAACTTTTCATGAATGTTTTAGCTTTCAAGAGTTTGAGGAAAAAACAAGTGAATGTCATTATAATATCCCTACCTTTCTCAACTTACGGCTGAAAATACGTTAAATTATTAGAAAAAAACCTTAATTGCTGTTGCCTTTTACTCATTCTTCATAACTCAGAAAATTGATTTTGGGTATCAATTATCTTTTCATTATATAATTTCTTTATATCTTGAAAAGTTTTAATCTCAAATCTATGGGCAAGTTAATAGCATCAGTCTATGACTTGAACATATAGGAAGAATAAATTTATCAAGCTTTCCAACCTCTACTTCTGGAAATTGGGTGAAAATGCAAATCTTCAAAACATATATGAGGACTTCCCTGGCGGTCCGGTGGCTAAGACTTCACCTTCCAATGCAGGGGGCGCAGGTTTGATCCCTAGTCGGGGAGCTAAGGTCCCACATGCCTCGGGGCCAAAACCTAAAACATAAAACAGAAGCAATATTATAACAAATTCAGTAAGAGACTTAAAAAAAACTATATATATATATATATATATAAATGAAATTAAATGGCTCTCGGTTCTTAACTTCCTCATCAGGAAGATAATTCTTTCACAGCAGTATAAGGATCAACATGTGAAATATGGTCAAATTCTAAGCTATAAAGCACATACGTTAATATTTATTTAGCATCATTATAAAAGTAATGTGTTTATTGTGAAATATTAAGAACACATAGAAGAGAAAATAAAAATAACTTTAATTTTTGCAAACTGTGGCGATATTTTGGTGTATCCCTTATTAAAATTTTTCTTAGTTCACCAGTACATAATCTTTTCTTGTTTTAGATAAAAGTAGCAGAATGTGTATGTGAATTTATGACTATTGATGACCTTTGGATCATGGAACAGTGTTGATTTAGTTTTAGATTCTGCTTTTTTTTTTAAATGTTCATACCCAAAGTCAAATTTGTCCAGTACAATAAGCACTTCCTCTAATTTCCAAAGCATGTTTACTACAATCAACGCTTGACCTCTTCTCTTGCTTCTTAGGACAGACTTGAAGGATTCATCACTTAAGGAAACCTGTAAAGATAAATATTGGATTTGGAATTGAAAATAGCACATAAATCTCCTGTCTTCTGACGACAGTAATATCTTGCCTGCAGTGATTAAGCAAATCATTTTAAACGCAGAGTTTTCCAGGTGGGTTGGAGAAAACATGGTCTCAGTGTCCTTCTGGGACAAAGTGCATTTTACAGTCCCAGGAGCAGGTGAGTTTTTGACATTCGTTCCAATTTTGACTGTGTGAAGGCTGAACCTAGTGGCTTTCCACCTGTGGGCAGGCTGTAAGAGATCTCCATGCTATTGGCTTTTTTGCTTCCATTAGGTGACTTCCAAGGGGGAAACAAAAATCATGGATTTCCAAGAAAAAGCCCTTCAAAATATAGCAGGAAGAATAAGTGGACTATGGGGACAGCATTTAACTGGGCAATGAAACACTTAGGCTGTTTCTATGTGAGCCCTGAGCACAGTAGGAATTAATGTTACCAGCCAGAAAAAATACATTTTAAAATTTTACACCCTCAGATGCTATGAAAATCCTGGACTGTGTGATACTGAGACTCTTACCTGCAGTGGTGCCTGAGGTTCTGCTGTATGATGCTCCTGATGTGTCTTGCAGGGAGATTCTACAAGCTCCAAGGAGGACAGCAGATGCGTGGAGGTTTGCATTGAAGCCCATTCCTTTCACGGGAGGAGAAAATTGGTTATTAGGAAGGAAGTGAGGTTCTTCCTACAGGGCTCCAGGCAGCGGCTGTTCCTACAAGCCCACATGTTGCATTGAGGGTTTGGTGTTCAAAGGGAAATGCCCTCAAGGCAAGATACATGGAAATCTACAATCCAGGGTCTCTCCTAGGTTACTTACTGGAGTAGAGTTCTCCTGCAATATTGCAGGGATCATTTTTCTTGTTTGTTTTTTCTTATGTTTCTTTACTATCTATCAGTTTTACTATTTCCAGGGAACTCAGTCTCAACACTATGGCCTAGCTTTTAAGTAACCAAAACTTCAGTGAGAAGTGGTTTGAGCATCGGAAGAAAATAATACAGAGCAATTTTTAGGAAAAAAAATTACATATGCATAGATGCTTTGTTTTATTTTATCTATCATCTATCCATGCGTCCATCTATTTATTCTTGCTTCTTTGAAGTGCTCCTAAACTTTTTTCTGCATAAAGAGCAGAGTTGGCATCAAGTCATAGTAAAGTGATATTTCTGTTGGACAATGTGTGATGGCCTAGGTCATGTCTTGCTTTTTCATTAATAAGGATGATTAGGGATCTGGTTTCTTAAAATTGAAACCCCCAAAAATACAGAATGTAAAATTGTAATATTATTAATAAAATCCTGACAAAGCATAACCAATATTAATCACAGGTGAGCAATGCTTTTTAGTTGTTTGAAATCTAGAAGATACGATATGCCAACATATGTGGGTATACCAACATATTTCATATATATATACATATACATGCATACACAGATATGTATACACACACACACACACACACACACACACACACACACAAATATATATAGACAGACAGACATTAAACGTTAAGCCTGATGTCACCATCTAGGCAGGGTCTTCAAGTCTGCTCTAAATTACAATCAACAGAGGGAAGAGTAAACAAAATACCCAAAGAAATGCCCACTTCCAAAGACTTGTGGATTAGTTGGTCCCCTGGGGCTCAGCCATCAGAATTTTCAAAGCCTCCAGGTGATGCTCATGTACAGCCGGGACTGTGAGACACAGCACCCTGACAGCTCATTTTCTCCTTGAATGACCTTGTTGCTTCCTGCTTTTCTTTCTTTTTTTTTTTTTAACATCTTTATTGGAGTATAATTGCTTTACAATGGTGTGTTAGTTTCTGCTTTATAACAAAGTGAATCAGTTATACATGTACATATATCCCCTCCCTCTTGCATCTCCCTTCCTCCCACCCTCCCTATCCCACCCCTCTAGGTGGTCACAAAGCCCCGAGCTGATCTCCCTGTGCTACCGTGGCTGCTTCCCACTAGCTATCAATTTTACATTTGGTAATGTATGTATATTCATGCCACTCTCTCACTTCGTCCCAGCTTTACCCTTCCCCCTCCCCGTGTCCTCAAGTCCATTCTCTACGTCTGCATCTTTATTCCTTTCCTGCCCCTAGGTTCTTCAGAACCTTTTTGTTTTAGATTCCATATATATGTGTTAGCATATGGTATTTGTTTTTCTCTTTCTGACTTACTTCACTGTGTATGACAGACTCTAGGTCCATCCACCTCACTACAAATAACTCAATTTCCTTTCTTTTTATGGCTGAGTAGTATTCCATTGTGTATATGGGCCACACCTTCTTTATCCATTCATCTGTCGACGGACACTTAGGTTGCATAAATCACAGCAAGATCCTTTTTGACCCACCTCCTAGAGAAATGGAAATAAAAACAAAAATAAATGGGACCTAATGAAACTTAAAAGCTTTTGCACAGCAAAGGAAACCATAAACAAAACCAAAAGACAGCCCTCAGAATGGGAGAAAATATTTGCAAATGAAGCAGCTGACAAAGGATTAATCTCCAAAATATATAAGCTTCCTCCTTTTCTTGTCTCCTCCCTCCCCACCTCCCCCGCCTTGTCTGGTCCTGTATTTACTTATTTTTCTATTTATATAGGCCTTTTCTTTTCTTTCTTTTAAAAAAGGTATTTAATTTACATTTTTGTCATTGGGCCCCATAGGGTGAGGGCAGCTGGGGAGCTGGAGGGATCGTGATGTCAGACCCGGACCATCTCTGCTTTTATCAGACCCTTTGCCGTCAATTTATCTTGTCAGTTCAAAGATTTTGCATGAATAATGTTTACACCTCGATCTAGAAGGTTGTGAGTTTAACTTTTTTGATTACCACAGGGAAAGCAGTCATCTCTCATCAGGAGCTGTGGGGATGAAGTGCCACATTTTTCCTGAAACAGGTGTGTGGTGACTCTTGGGGTCCAGACAGACCGGCTGCAGACCATCACTCTCCCACCACGGGAGCTGTGACACAGAGTCCCTGGAGCCACACGGGGTGAGAGCATCTGGGGGAGGGTTGTGTCTAATTGGAGGGAGGTTTGAGAACCCCAAGCCCGCGTGGTTAAACAGCTTATTCCTCAGATGGTCACCACACTGGCTGAGAATAGGAACAATTTCCAGTGTTATCACAGCCGTGAAACTGGCTAACTGTCTGCCTGCAGGAATATATTTATTTAAAAAATTATCCAAAATAGGCCTCATTTACTTCAAAAGATCTACACATTCAATTCCCTCAGCCTTGAATATTAGTTGTATATTGTCTCAGAAATGGCTGGAAGAAGCCCACATATTGTTAATAGGACTTAAGGCATAGGGACGAGTTTATTTCTCCTTGTTTAAAGATATCTGTAAAGTATACAGATGTTTTCTGATAAGGGAGTTTGACTCAAAATCTTTCAATTTCTCCCCTCAGAGCTCTTACCAGCTTCTTTTCTTATCTTCCTGCCAAATAATGGAATCTATTCTCCTGATCAGCATGGTTATAATTTGTACATAATGATTTATGTGCGTGTGTGTGTGTAAAAATCCTGACCAACTGCTAGTGTCAGAGAATGGTGTTGTCAGAAGGTTGGAAACCCTTGGTTTCAAATCTGGCAAGAGTGGCTTTTTCTTTCCCAGTACCTTGAAAGTATCGTATATTTAAATAGTCAGCGAAGGGCTGGTTTCTTGTGAAGAGAAGGTTCTTATTCAGCCTGTCTAATACATTCTTGGAGATGTCACATCCTGAAACGATACCTGCTCCCAGAAAGTTTGCTTTGGACTTAAAGAGACTAATGTTTAAGCCACTGACCTTCCAATGTATTCAAAGAAGGAAAACAATGCAACAAAATATATGAATGGAGTATGTTTACATAATACACGTGCTGGAAACATCAAAGTAGTATTTGTAGGATCAAAATTTAAACATTTTCCTATTAAGTTTGCCATTCTCTCAAGAATTCATGTCCTTAACTGAATGAGAGAATAATTTGCACTTGAAAAAGAGGGCTGAATTTTTCCATTTTTCTTTCCAAATCTGCTCTGTCCTATTCTAATGTGCTCTGTGACTCTGTGGACCACACCAGACAGGCTCCTTGGCCCTCTGTCCTGGAGTTGACTTTAGGTGTATGGAAGCACCAACAGGGGTAGATGACCAGGGGATGGGAGGAGAGAATGGTCAAGGAATTGAGTCCCTTTTCCTCACTGCGGGGTTGTGGGTTGGCTGAATCCCTCTCAGAAGCCTGGGACCCCTGTCAGGCAGCCTCTCTTATAGCTACAATCTCTTCAGGTTCCAGGACCTTCTCCCTCCCGTGTACCTGCATGCCTAGGAGTAGTAACAGATTGGATGTTTCCCCACCTTGTGGTTTGGTTTCCTTTAACCAAGATTCCTTTACATTGTTCCTTTACCAAGCCCTCTTCCACACCACCCCTCCCTTTGTGGTTTTTTTTTTTTTTTTGGTTGCACCACGCGGCATGTGGGATCTTAGTTCCCTGATCAGGGATGGAAGCCGTGCCCCCTGCAGTGGAAGCACAGAGTCTTAACCACTGGACCACCAGGGAAGTCCCTGCCCCTCCTTTTGGAGTGGGCACCCACATGATTGGGGATCGATGGCTAAAAACATTTTTCAATAAGGAATGCGTCAACAATGACTTTCTGAGCACCTTTTACATACCTGGCATTGGAGGTTAATGAGGAAGGTATTAAAGAAGAGTCCTTGTCAACCAATAATATTTAACTTTGTTAAGGAGTGTGGTATTTGCTACTCGCAGAATAAGCTGGACTAACAGGTGCTTGTGCTTTAATGCTGGATTCTGGGAGCTGGCCCAATGTGGACCAGGATTGCTATGGATTGTGACCTAAAATTTCATATGTTGCAACCACAGTGAGTCCCCAGTCATGGAGGTGGGGCCACTGGGAAGTGATAAGGACATGAGGGCAAAACACTCATGAATGGGATTAGTGTTCTTATAAAAGAGACCCCAGAGAGCACCCTTGCCCTTTCCGCCATGTGAGGACACAGTGAGAAGACCGCGGTTTAGGAACCAGAAAGCAGGTTGGCACTAGACACTGAATCTGCCGGCACCTTGATCTTGGATTTCCAGCTTCCAGAATTTCGAGAAATAAGTTTTGTTGTTCAAGCCACCAAGTACAGGCTATTTTGTTATTAGAGCCTGAATGACTAAGACAGTGATGTTGCCAGCTCAGCAGAGGTGACAAAAGTTATGTCTTATTCAAGACTCAAGGTAATAGAGAGATGTTAGAAAATTAAAGATAAAATCCAGTCTATTTATTATTAAAATGCTGGAGCAAGTATTAATCTTTGTTTACTTTTACATTCTAATTTTAAAGGATAAAACCTGCCTTCATAAATAATGGGTCTAAATGCTCATCACAGAGAAGAAATGGTGTTTTGAACTCACTTTTCACTCTGTTGTAACTGCCTCATTAGCAGCTTAGTATCTATTTAGGGTTAGTGAGAAATATTCTCTCTCTCCTTTTATTTCTTTTTTTCCTTTTTTTTTTTTACGTTGTTTGCAAGTAGAAAAAAATGTCTTCCCCAACGCTAGCATTTACTCATATTCATTCTGTTCAGTTTGAAGAAAACATTTTTTTCTTCTGTGTATTTTTAATCTATATCGATCAGGACTCTTTGAGCTGCACATTACGAAACTGAACTCATTCTAGCTTAGGCAGACCAGAGAATGGCTGGTTCTTATAAAGGAAAACTCTAGGGTTCCCTTTGACTTCAGGCAGAGTGAAAATCTGGAGCTCAGGTCGCTTCATCCTGGTCTCTCTATTTGGATTTTTTGTGTGTTGTCTTCATTCTTTTCTGAAGATGACGAGCAAAGCCAGTTCCGCCCTGCATTTTTCCTGTGACATATGATGCTGGAGGATGAAAGTATCTCTTCTGATTCCTGTGTTGGAGATGATCTGGGAGGACCCTCATTGTCTTCTTGGGCCCTGTGTCCAGCCCATCCCAACCACTGTGTCCAGGTCAACAGATGTCTCCGATTATCCAGGCTTGGGTCCCACAGACACTGCCAGGGAGAATGAAAGAGGGACATGAGAAGAATTGGTAGAGGGTGGGGGACAGGAAAGGTTAGCTGTAACTGGACCAGAATCAGCAAGGGTGATTCCAAGAAAATTCCACTCATGTGGCAGCCTTTGGGTCAATGGTGCTGCCATAGGTGTAGGAGGTAGAGCCCAAGCTGTGAGATATTCTCGTGACAGCAGCTGAAGTGACAGCCTAACAAATCTGAGTCTAGATGCCCACACAGATGAACCCAAAGGCTCGCAGGAGAACAAATGAAACAAACTCTTCAGTTTACACTCATAAACCCTCAGTGGGGCAGTTGGGTAAGAAGATCATATGGCCTAGCCCACCCTCTCTGCTGTAGGAAGAACCTTTTCATTAATATCAAGACCTGGGTGTTGGTCTTTGACAACCAGTCCACAGCCTCTCTCCTTCTCTTTGGGAGGCTTTGATTAAGACCTTCTCAGTGCAAAAGAGAGGTGTTAATACCTTTTAGATCTCAAAAGGGAAGGGACAGGTATATTGGTGCTTTTACTTCCAGAGCCCTCTTTAGCCCATGAGCACATTGACCCAATTTCTTCCTTAACTGAAAGGAAAACATTGGGAGAGACAAACTTAATTGACCCACAAATACCAGTTATAGCAAACTCAAGAGTCAAATTACTCACTAGTCTCATATTTATTAACCTAAGAGATGCCTCTACATAATTGTTTATAGGGAAAAGAGATAATAACATATTTCAGAGCATCTTTTTATTGTCAATGTGCCACCAACAAGTTTACCATGCTATCTTTATAATAAAACCACTTAACAGCATTAATAGAAAAATATTAATTACTGTATGCTAGGCATTATGCCAAGGATTTGGAAATAAATCGGACCCAAAGAGGGAAGGTTCTTTCCTTTAAAGATGCTGTATTTTAGTGTAGGAAATGAGTAATAAGAAAATACAGCAATAAGTAATTAAAATAATTTCAGACTATGGGAAAGACCAGGATGAATATAAAAAGAATCCTGTGATAGAAAAACAAAAAACAAAAAAACACAAAAACCAGACATGTAGGGAGGACTCCTTTAGAAAGAATAATTAGGAAAGGCATCAAAATGAAATGATTTTTATGTTGAGACCTGAGGTTTAGAAGGTGAGAGCCTTTGGAAAGAACAAGCAGAGAGAATTCCAGGGAGCATGAACAACAGTGTGGACATAGAGTGAGGAAGGGGCTTGGTTTGTGGATCTAGAAGAATGATGTGTCAATGGAACAAAGTGTGTGAGATGAAGAGTAGTACATGACTCACCAGACAATCCTGTGTTAATTGAATGGAAAACTTATTGTTAAAATGTCCATACTAGCCAAAGAGACCTATAAGTTCAATGCAATTCTTATCAAAAATCTTAATAGCATTTTTTACAGAAATAGAAAGAAAAGAATTCTAATATTCATGAGGAACAACAAAAGACTCCAAATAGCTAAATCCATCTTAAGAAAGAAAGCTGGAGGCTTCATATGCCCTGATTTCAAAATATATTATAAAGCTACAGAAATTGAAACAGTATTGTACAGACATGTAAAACTGAAGAACAAGATAGAAAGTTTAGAAAGAAATCCATGCATTGATCTTTGATAAGAGTGCCAAGACTACACATGGGGGAAAGTAATCTCTTTAATAAATGGTGTTGGGAAAATTGGATATCTACATGCAAAAGAATGAAATTAGACTCTTATCTTATACCATATACACATATTAACTGAAACATAAGAAAGTGTAAAACTCCTGGAAGAAAACCTGGACAAGTGGGACTTCATCAAACTAAAAAAGCTTCTGATTTTTTAGTTTGATGGAGCAAAGGAAACAGTCAATAGAGTGAAAAGCCAACCTACAGAATGGGAGAAAATATTTGCGGCCACTATATCCAATAAAAGATTAATATCCAAAATATATAAGAAACTCCTACAACTCAATAGCAAAAAAATCTAGTAAACCTATTAAAAAATGGGTCAAGGACTGGAATAGACATTTCTCCCAAGAAGACCTACAAATGACCAAGATGTATATGAAAAGATGGTCAGTGTTATAATCACCAGGGAAATGCAAATCAAAACCACAATGAGATATCACCTTATACCTGTCAGGATGGCTACTATCAAAAAAGCAAGAGAAAACAAGTGTTAGTGAGAAAGTGGAGAAATTGGAGCTCTTGTACATTGTTGGTGAGAATGCAGAATGGTATACTGCTATGGAAAACAGCATGGAGTATCCTCAAAAAATTAAAAACAGAACTACCATATGATTCAGTGGTCCCGCTTCTGGGTATTTATCTGAAAGAATGGAAAGAAGGATCTTGAAGAGATAGTAGCACTCCCACATTCATCACAGCACCAGTCATAACAGTCAGGATGTGGAAACAAATGAAATATCCATAGATGGATGAATGGATAAAGAAAACGTGGTATATACATACAGTGGAATATTTTTCATCCTCAAAAAAGAAGGAAATTCTGCAATATGTGATAAAGTGGATAAACCTGAAGAACATTATACCAAATGAAATAAGCCAATAACAGAGGGAAAATAAGGCATGGTTCCACTTAAGAGGTATTGAAAATAGGGCAAATTCTTAAAAGCAAAGAGTGGGATAGCTATTGTGGGAGTTTGCACAAGAGGGGGAAGAGGGGAATTGCCAGTCAAAGGGCATAGAGTTTTATTTAAATAAGATGAATAAGTTCAGGAGATCTTCTGTACAACAATGTCCCTACAGTTAACAAAACTGTACTGTACACTTAAAAATTTGTTAGGAGAGTAGATTTCATGTTAAGCATTCTTACCACAATAAAATAAAATTAAATTTGAAAAAATCATTAGAAGACAGACGAGGCAGCATAATATAAGCCATTGTAAGGAGTTTGATTTTATTCTCTGAGTCGCTTTCCTGTTTCAGGCAACCAGACATTCTCAATTTAGAGAACTATCAGGTGTGAAACAAGTCCTTCCCTGAGAGAAGGAAATCCATGAAAAACTGAAAATTCCCAGGGTTCTATGTGCCCCAAACTGAATCCATCTATCACCAGACCACCAACCTCCAGGTACTGCTTACCACCCCCCACTCCCATTTTCTATCCTGGTTCAGACTATTATTCAGGTTGATTGTATCATTGTCCTCAAGAGTTTACTGGTCCTTTCCGTGACCCATCCCATGGATGTCATACTTGGCCATGTGATTTGCTTCATCCAATAAAATGACAGAAGAACCAACACGTGCTACTTCCAAGAGAGGCACTGAGAGCCCAGTGGCTTTACCATTGCTTCTTTCCCTCTGCTCCAAGAGTGGCACATCCCATGTAGGAATTGCTCCTTCACCTTCAGTCCCAGAATGAAGATATATTGGAAGAAAGCTGGAGCTTTCCCAACAGCTGACATTGAACATGAAAGAGAAATCATCTTTTGCTGTTGTTAAGCCATGGACACTTGTGGGTTATTTATTAGATGGTATAATGTAGCAGAAACTGACAAAGAATTGGTACCTAGAGGTCAGGTGTTACCATGAGAGCAATGACCACCACAAAACACTAAAGTGTGTGGCGTTAGATCTTGACACAGTGTTGAGCAATGAGGAAAATGTTATCGGATGCTGAACCATATTGCCTTGCTTTAGACAGTGGCAAAACTCAGGTAAACCTGTCTTCTCTACCTCCAGATGCATTGCTCAGTGGGGACCTCCCCACCCCTGACTGAAAATACATGATTGGAAGCTAATCGTGAAAAAACCTCAGAAAAACCCATAGTGAGGAACATTCTATTAAAAGAAGTGGGAGGAGGGTGGGGCTGAGGTCTTAAAAATGGTCAATGTCATAAAAGACAAAGAGAAGCTGTGGCAATGTTTCAGATGAAAGGAAGTGAAAGATATATGGAAGTAAACACAGTACCTGCCCTTAGCCTGGATGCCGTGCTGGAGAAAAACACTGTAAAGGGCGTTAATCGGTCAACTGACAAACTAGGAATAAGGGTTAATAAGGTTAATGTTTGTATCAGTGAGGAGATGACTGGAGAGTTAGGGCCTGATTGATGGTAGTTTCTGTGCCTCAAAGAGCACTCAGGTATTAGAAAGATCACTGCCAAGTTTTCTGCTTGATCAAATCCTTGACTTTGTTTTATGGGCACAGGAAGTGAGTGTTGGAGTGGGTAGGGATGAAAGAAGAAACAGAAACTTCTAATTATTTTGAGGCCTGAGGAAGGATGAAGGTTTCCTCTTTTTCTAGCAATAGAGCCTATATTGAGCAAAATGTTTATTTTACAGCAGCTGTATCAGCTAAGAGCAATTGCTCAAAGACTCTTTTCATAGATTAACTAGCTGTCCTAGGATAATGTGGCAAGCATTATCTTCTTTTGCTTCATCATGTTTATTTCAGTGAATCTTGAAAGAAGCTATCTCAGGGGATTTCTATCTGTGTCTTACTTTTAACAGGACCTAAAACCATACATTTGCAGTTGTTATATTGAACTAGTTAATTCCTTTCCTTACCTACCTATCCAAATACTGCTCATAGTTTGTTTAAATAAACTTGAATACTGTATTGTTAGGAAATGACATTAGTGTCTACCACAGCTTATACTAATCCTTTTCCTTCCCCTTCTCTTTCTTTCTTTTTTGTTTTTTGAGAATTATCTGCAATATTAATTAGGTTCATATTCACTCAATGAATATACTAATTCATATTTACACTGCTTTTGGGGGGCTATTATGTGAAAGAAACTTTGATAGTCATTTGAAATAGGTATACACACCTTATCATCAAGGAGCTTATGGATTCGTGAATAGAGACTTGAAGAAAGAGCAGATAATTAAATACATATAATTCCAGAGTGCTGAGAAGATGTACAAGGAAATAAAAATAATGATAGTCCTGATGATTAATATGGAAGACAGACAAAGAAGATCAAACCTAAGATTTTTTTAAGGTATGAAAACCATTTTATTACATGAAATTTAAATAATGAGTGGATAGTGCTAAATATTTCTCAAAGAAAATATATTATTTTTGATGCAATTATGCTTAAAATGACTATCGTTATAAAAAGAGTCAAAACAATGCAAATAACATGTGCACTGGGTTAAAATGGCAGGAAAAAAGAGCCAAAAGTTCTACAGTGATAATTGTCTTTAAACTATACATTTTTCAAGTGACTGTAGAATAAGGAAACACTTTATAAATTAGAAAATAACAAATAAATATAAAGAAAAGATTTTGGAACTTTAAAAAAACTGCTTACAGATGGTTTTAAGGACAATTTCTTTCAACCCATCAAGGAAATACATATACTGTATTCAGAACTCTTCCAGAAAATGGAAATGAAGGAAAATACTTCACTGCTTTAGTAAACTAGCATAGCCGCAACACAATATTGTTTTGAAAAAATAAATCTAAGTCTATTTTACATATTGGTATAGATGAAAAATACTTTAAAATAACAGAAATTAATCATTTAAGAAGAATATTCTTAATTAAAAAGTACTGTTTCTGCCAGTAATGTAAGATTGATGTAATATTAAAGTGAAACATAAAGTGGTAAACATAATTTTCATTTCTGACAGGAAAATCAATAGAGGCAGGAACTGTATTGCTCTTATTCACCACTGCAGGCCCAGTGTTATAACAAAATAAGTGGCAATAAATATTTAATAAATAAATTAATTAGATAATTAAGCTCAGCTGTAAATGGGCCTTTGAAAGTATTAAAATCCATTCTTGATATATTTTGAAGATCATATCCTCGTATTATAAATGCTATTGGGTTGGCCAAGTACTTAAGATGTTACGGAAAAACCCGAACGCACTTTTTAGCCAACCCAATACTTATATAAATCCAACAGTCAACCTCATATTTAAAGATGAAACCTTGGAGGTACAAAAATCAAGAATAAAATGTAGTTGTTACTGTCACAATATCTTTTAACATCAGCATAGAGATATTAGTCAATATAATGAGAGTGAAAACAAAAGTAATTTTTTTGTAAGTTAAATTATTATCTAGAAAATCTACAAGTAAAATAAAAACCTATTAGACATAGTAGAAGATTAGCCTAATAGACATTCGAGTATGGATATAAAAAACTTTTCCATATGTTAGAGTTTGAAAATCCTACAGAACAAAATTGACCATATGCTGAGGATGTATGAGAAAACCGTATGTAGCTCTACAGATGGGTATAATTTGAGAATATAAAAAAGAGCCATAAAATAACATGTGAATTGGTGCTAAACATGGAGTTGTACAAAACCCTAAAATATCTGGCATTGGCTTACTACTGTATGGTGGGTGGTAAAGAAAATGATATGGCCTGTTGGAAAGACGATGAAGCATTATAAAATATTTGGGAGGCTGATCTTTAGATTACCTAAGATATTTGTGATCAAGGGGAAAAGACTGGTTAATAAACACTAATCGTGGGTTTTGGTTGCTATTAGCAGTCTTTGGCAAGGTATCACGAGAAAGAGATGAGCTCTAGAAAGAACAGGCCAGTTTGCAAGAGGGATGAAAAAGGGAGAGAAAAATGCCAGAAATCTGGGGCCTTGCAATGTTGAAAAAACTGACTACTTATAAGCTCCAGATAGTAAGAAATACTGTTGTAAGATGTGTCTTTGAAATATAAAGGCTCCTTATAATTCGGCTTTATGTTAAAGGTATGTGTCTAATCATGGGTAAGGGTTTACGTAGATTCAACACACCTTCTGTTAAGTTCAGAGAGGAAAAAATGTGGGCAAGAACGCAGAGAAATGCTGTATGGAAAATGTATTGTCATGAAAAGAAGTGAGGGGCTCATTAACTTTGCCACATAGCATGTTATAACTATGATGTGAAGAAAAGGTCCAATATTCAAAGGAGTAGGACACCGGTGATTTAAACACTATTTAACATATTTTTCAGAATTCACATGCTAATGAGCCTCGTGAATCTCCAAGAAGGGACTATGGGAGATAGTGTTTCTCAAAATCCGTGTACCTAAAATGTTCTATATCTCTGTTCCATTCACAAAACAGCCATCAACATCCCTAAGAATATTCTTTCATAGACCATAGTTTGGGAAACGTTAGAAGAAGCTAATTAGATTAGCTAATTAGCACTGATTAGATTAAAAACTGATATTTCAGCAAGTAGAAAGGTACTAAAAAGAGAATGTAAAAATAAATGAGGCAAGATCCACTTTCATATGACTGAGAAAGCTCTTACTAAATCAACCCTTCCATAGACAACCACTATAAACTCTGAGCAAAATACAAACAGCTCTCTGAAGGCACTGGAGAATAATTTAAAATGTCAGTAAACGGCCATAAAAAAGGACAAAATAATGCCATTTGCAGCAGCATGGATGGACCTAGACGTTGTCATACTGAGTGAAGTAAGTCAGACAGAGAAAGACAAATATATGATATTGCTTATATGTAGAATCTAAAAAAGGCTACAAATGAATTTATCTACAAAAGAAATGGAGTTACAGATGTAGAAAATAAACTTATGGTTACTGCGGGGTAAGGAGGAGGGGAGGGATAAATTGGGAGATGGGGATTGACATATACACACTACCAAAATAAAATAGACAACTAATAAGGACCTACTGTAGAGCACAGGAAACCCTACGCAATACTCTAATGGTCTATATGGGAAAAGAATCTAAAAAAGAGTGAATATATGTATATGTATAACTGATTCACTTAACTGTACACCTGAAACTAACACAACATTGTAAATCAACTATACCCCGATAAAAATTTTTAAAAAATATGTAAGGTTACAGATGATCTGAAGGACATTATCAACCGCTTTGACCAAGTTGACATTTATAATACCCTAACTCTCCACAACCTCAGAATACACATTTCTCCACACACATATGAGCATTCACCACAATAGCCATGAAATAAATGTCAAAAAAATTAAAAACGGTTGAAATCAGTCAGTCTATTCTTTGACTACAGTGGACCTAAACTAGAGATCAGTTGCAATAAAATATCTAGAAAAACCTCAAATATCTGTAATTAAAGAAATTTAGAAAATATTTTAGAGTGAATGACAATGAAAGTCCACTGTCAAATTTTCACAAATGATAGTCTAAAACCCTTCTGAATGATCCCCTGCTGCAGAAAACCTGGGCATAACACTAAAGAACAGCAACTAAAGTTGTAGGGTGTGAGAAGCGAACAGACTTTTGGTGGGGAATTCACATTTGGAAGAGGAGAGATGGAGAATGAAATGATACAAGTGAACTCCTGTCTCCCCAACTCTTAGCATGAAACTAAGTTCAACTGTCAGGGCATGAATAGCAGCCCCAGAAGACACACTTGGAAAAACCCAGTCTTTCTTCCCTGGAGAACCAGAAAATGAAGTTGCCAAACTACGAACCCCGAAGAGAGTGGAGGACCCTCCAAAGAAAAGAGCCAATTAAGATGAGCAAAGGATTTCAACCGACACTTCTCAAAAGAAGATGTACAAATGGCCTTTAAGTACATCAAAAGATTCTTATCACTTATTATCAGGTAAATGCAAATTAAAGCTACAATGAAATATCATTATTCACCTATTAAAACAACTAAAGTTAAAAGGCCCAACAACACCAAGTCTGGGTAAAGAGATAGAGCAACTGGAACTCTCATGCATTGTTGGGGACAATGCAAAATGGTAAAACCACTTTGGAAAATGGAGTTATGATACCTTGACATAATTCTAATTGGTCGGTATTTAGCCAACACAAGTAAAAATGTGTATCCAAAAAAAGTGTATTTGTGAATGTTCATAGCAGCATTATTTATAGTAGCCCAAAACCCAAATGATTGGCAACTGATAAAAAGATAAATAAATTGTAGTAGATCTATACTTTGGAATGCCATTCAGCAATAAACAGGAACAAAATTAATTCTGTATAAAACAACACGATGCATCTTAAAAATATAATAGTATGTGAAGTTTAAAAAGTCAATCACAATAAATCGTACCTACAGTATGATTCCACTTATATGAAATTCTAGAAACAGCAAAACTGCAGAGACAGAAAGCAGATCACTTGTCCCCCGAGGCTGTGATTGCAAAGCGTGGGGACTGAGTGCAAGGGGCCACAGGGAAACTTCAGAGTGGAGAACATTCTCTCTTGACTGTGGTAGTCCATTGCCTTGCCTGGGTGCAAAGAACCCCTCACCTTCCCTTGAACACAAGCTCCTGTGCCTTTTTGGATGCCTCTTCCTCAGTCTAAATTCTCTTCTTTACATGATGAAATCCCTCTCATCATCCAGGCTCAGCTCAGATGTGATTTCTGCTGTACCCACATCTGATCAATCAGAAGCTCCTTCATTAGTTCTCCTTTCTGTAACTCCTTGTACCAAATCCTAATCACATTATATTTTAACTGTCTGGGTTTTTTTTTTTCAGTCTCTTTTAATAAACTGCTGCTCCTTAAGAAACTGGCCTGTGCCTTAGTTTTGAAGCTTTGCAAGCATCCAGCTAAAATCCCCAACAAATAGAACATAATCAATACATTTGTTTTATGTCGCAATTTCTGATTTCCTAAAGAACAATTTTTACTAGAGTCTTCTGGATTTTAAAATTTCCCTTTCTTTTTAAGGAGATGCCATTAAATTGTCCTTTGTAGCCTTCACTTTACCATGTTTTTTTTTGTTGTTGTTGTTAACGGACTCTTAAAGCCTTCTTTCGAAATGGGAATAAATAATTCTCATCCTTGAGAATAAACATTATTTAATATCCTAAGAGAATCTTTTTGTTCGATAACCTCATATATTTTGTATAGAGAGTTGTAATTGAGAAACATGATTTGTCTGTACTATTTGACTTCATCTTAGTCTGTGTCCTACAGTAGAGCCCATTGCTTGAAATTACCATATATAATTTTGCATAGTATCATTACATTTCTCAACAAGCAATGCCTTGTCTCCATTTCCCTAAAACTTTCTTATAATATTCACATTTCCTTTATGTTAATCCTTTCTAGTCCTTCTCCAGCCTCTTATTACCAGTAGGCATACATGACCGAACAGCTACAATTCACTTTAGCCGCTGTTGATATGGTGAAGTAATTACACACCACAGTTTTGTTAACGTATCAGGGTATTCTGCTAGCTGCCTTAATAACGGCACTATTTCTAAGAAATCCTCAGTAGGAGAGTTTCTTGTTAATGATAATTAGACTAGCAATGCATAGGAGTGGTGTATTTTATAAAACCTTCATAGGTTAAGGAAGACTTAGCAACTCCTTTGAGATTAAAAGGTGATTTACACATGGTGAGAGCAGTCAGAAACTTTCTGACTAATCCTCGTTAGTGAACCATTGTTAAGAGGAGAGTCTTTTCCCCGCTTTCCAGTTATCCTCTTAGAAAATCTACTGCCTATTTTATAGATGAAGCAATGGAGGTTAGTAGAAATTGCCTGATGGAAATAACTCTCTCCTAGCCAAAAATTAAACGGTAGGGCTAGATATGAATTCACGTCTGTCTGATATCAAACTTATGGTTTCTCTGAGATACCAGGCTGCATCTCTGCGACAGTCTTCACCAAAAAATATATTTATTACAAACCTTTCCAAACACACACAAAAGCACAGAGAACAGTATAGCAAACAGCATGAACATCAATCAGATTACACATTTTATCAAAGTTCTGCCTCATTTTCCTCGTCTATTTCTTGGTCTCTCTTCCTTTTTCTTTTCTTTTGTTGTAGTATTTTGAAACAAATCTTAGATGACACGTCTTTTCACTCATATATTTTCCCATGCATTTTTTAAAAATAAAATTTTTCTTTATGACAATGCCTTTATGGACTTCCCTGGTGGCACAGTGGTTAAGAATCTGCCTGCCAATGCAGGGGACACGGGTTCGAGCCCTGGTCCGGGAAGATTCCGCCTGCCACGGAGCAAGTAAGTCCGTGCGCAGCAACTACTGAGCCTGCGCTCTAGAGCCCGCAAGCCACACTACTGAGCCCGCGTGCCACAACTACTGAAGCCCAGGCGCCTAGAGCCCGTGCTCCACAATAAAAGAAGCCACCGCAATGAGAAGCCTCCGCAATGCAATGAAGAGTAGCCCCCACTCAGCGCAACTAGAGAAATCCTGCAAGCAGCAGCGAAGACCCAACACAGCCAAAAATAGATAAAAAATAAATAAAACAATGCCTTTATTATACCGAACAAAGTTAACAATGATGCTGTGGTATGAGATATCTCAAAAATATCTACAAAATTCTTTTGTTCATGTCAGTATCCAAAGAGTCCACACATCATATTTACTTGCCTTGACACCGAAGAGTTTTAAAATCTAGAGCAGCGCCATCTCCCACCCCCTCCCGCCCTTCATTCTGTTTATACATGTAAACATTCCTATCAGCTCTAAAGCCTTGATTAGATTCAGGTTCAGGTTCAAAACATTGTTTTCTTCCAAAAATCCATCATAAGCAGTTGCACAGTTGTCCCATTTTTAGAAATACTGAGGCTGACCATTTTCAGGTGCTGAAACCCTGATCTTTTCATTGTCAAATTTCTCATCCATCTTTCAACCCACTGAGGATCTCTTCACAACTGAATTGATTCATTAGGTGTTGCAGAATGGTGATTTTCTGATTTTGCCATTCCTTACACATTTATTGGCTACCTTTCTTCTGTAAAGAAGAAATTCATCATATCAAATAGCCTTATGTGACTTAGAGTGTACATGAGAAAGTCAGAATAAATGCTTAACTTTTCCCTTTCATTGATAATTTTCAATTTTCAGTGCACAGAATTGGTGCCCTAGATATTTCATATCTACCCCCGCCCCCCTCTCATATCATTGTGAAGTTATAGGTTTTTACATATTCAATATATTTAAATAAATTATTCTTTTTGATGCTAAAGTTGATCCATCTTTGACTCTTGGATGATGAGAGATCTTTATGTTGCCTTCTTTGTCCTTCAGGTTCAACTCATCTGTCTTTGATCACGCTCTTGTTTTCTGGCACAAGACATTTCTAAGCTCATCATGTTTATTTCCTGCTTTACATCTGGAATTAGCCATTACTCTAAGAAATCCTAATTCATTTTAGTGGAGAATGGCATTTGGAAAACACTATCTGGGCACTAGGGCTGCTCACTGCTATCGAGTTATCATTGGTTATGGACATTTTTAGGGGACAGAGCTAGTACATAGATATTTAAAATAAAACAGCAATTTATATGGATATTTCTAGCATCCAGAAGTTTACCTGACTCTTTGATTTTATACTTCTATGTTTTTAACTTACACTAAAAATATTTTTTCTTAACAACATTAATATAATTTTTTATTTGTGTCATCTGGAAATATATATACATATAAAATGGTTCTAAAAATAACAAATATTACTACTAACAAATAGACTACTGAATATTTTAAGATATGTTTACAGTTTTTATGTGTTCTTAGAATATCTTCTTCTGTGTACATCTGTGGATGTTCAGTTCACATACCATGTTCTAGAGTCACTTGAAACAAGTGTTCACAGATAAACTGTATAATATGATATATTCAGAGAAGTCTGTCTTCCTTTGCTAGCTCCTGTAACCTACACTCTCCTTCACAGTAGGTTACTATTTTTATTAGGTGACCATTTTATTGCTCTGTTCACCTATTCATTAACCAATGCCAAATTACTATTCTTTTTTTTTAGGATTTTTCTGTCTATTCCTGCTGGTTTAATCTCCCATATAAATGCTATATTCTACCTCTGTAACTAAAAAGAAAAGAAAAGAAAAGAAAAAAAGCTGTTATTTTTGTTGGGAATCATAATAAAGTTATATTAACTCAGCAAAATTGAGATCTTTAGGGTTAGTCTTCCTATGCCATATTTTTATACTTATTCAAGTCCACATTTGTGCCTTTCAGAAATATTTTAATGTTTTCTTCATATAAATTTTGTACCTGTATTTTAAAGTATATGCTTAGGAATTTTATCCTTTTGTGTTATTAAGTGAATTTCCTTCTGTTATATCTTCTATTTGATATTTTATAGATATGATAACTATTTCAGTATCTTCATTTTTACATATGGCTGTACTTAAATTCTCTTATTTTTTTTTGTAATGGGTTTCCACTTCATTCCTTGATTTTTTTTTTTTTTGCGGGCCTCTCACTCTTGTGGCCTCTCCCGTTGTGGAGCACAGGCTCCGGACGCGCAGGCTCAGCGGCCATGGCTCACGGGCCCAGCCGCTCCGCGGCATGTGGGATCTTCCCGGACCGGGGCACAAACCCGTGTCCCCCGCATCGGCAGGCGGACTCTCAATCACTGCGCCACCAGGGAAGCCCATTCCTTGATTTTTATAATAGACAATTATATCATCTGTGAATAGAGATAACAGTACCACTTTCTTTACAGCGTTTATGCTTTTAATTACTACTCTTATCTAAATCCTCCATGGTTCTGTTAAAGAGTAAACAGTGGACAATTTTGTCTTGGTCAAGACTTCATAGAGAGGGCTTTAAACACCAGTGAGATATTACCTCACACTTGTTAGAACAGCTATCATTAAAGTCTACAAATAACAAATATTGGCGAAGATGTGGTAAAAAGAGAACACTTGTGCCCTGCTGGTGGGAAGGCAAATCGGTGCAGTCACTATGGAAATGAGTAAGGAGGTTCCTCAAAACATTAAAAATAGAACCACCATATAATGCAGCATTTTGACTCCTGAGTATACACCCAGAAAAAAAGAAAACACTAATTTGAGAAGAAAAGATACATGCACCCCAATGTTCATAGCAGCACTGTCTACAATAGCCAAGACATGGAAGTAACCTAAGTGTCCATCAGCAGAGGAATGGATAAAGAAGATATATATATATATATATATATATATATATATATATATGTAATGGAATATTAGTCAACTATAAAAAAGAATGAAATTCTGTCTTTTGCAGCAACATGGATAGAACCAGAGAATATTATGCTTAGTGAAATAAGTCAGACAGAGAAAAACAAATACTGTATAATATCACTTATATGTGGAATCTAAAAATAATAAAACAAATTGATGTATATAGCAAAACAGAAACAGACTCAGATATATAGAAAACAAACCAGTGGTTACCAGTGGGGAGAGGAAAGTGGGGAGGGGTAAGATAGGGGCATTGGATTAAGAGATACAAACTACTATGTATAAAATAGATAAGCAACAAGGACATACTCTACAGTACTGGGAATTACAACCATTATTTTATAATAACTTTTAATGGAGTATAATCTATAAAAATACTGAATCACTATGCTGTACATCTGAAACTAATACAATATTATAAATCAACTTTACTTCAATAAAATTTTTTTAAAAGGCAGAAAATTTTTAAAAATAACAATGCCTTTAATTAACAATTTCCAATTGAGATGTTGTTTTAGGAACTGTTCAGGAAATATTCAGTTATTTCTATTTTATTGAGTTTTTAAAAAACATAAGGATGATTTTTTTTTTTTTAAGCAAATTGGTCCTCATTTTTTGCATTTTCCCTCTGTGTGTGTGGAGGAGGCTCCTCCTCCAGTCTGGGCAGTAAACCAGAATCTTGTGAAGGTGTGTGTGCTTCACATTTCTTCTTTGAGTTGACTTTGGGAAAGAGTATTTTTGGGTTGATTTGCAAAATACAATCACTCTTAAGTTCTTGATGTTAGTTTTAGAGCACCTCCTAGTTCTCAGAAGCCATTCTTCTTGGATATGGATACACTTTTTAATGAAAATACTAAACAGCCTTACAAACCTTGTGTGTGTGTGCGCACACGCTCACGTGTATGTGTATTTATGTTTATATATTACAAAATACTCTTTCTAAATGATTAGCGCTTTGTTAGGGAGATAATTTCTGACAGCACCTTCCAAAATATAATTATTGTAAAAAATTATATGCTTATATAGAAAATTCAGATTAAGTGGGTGGTTCTTAAACATAGATTCTTTGGCAAGTTTCACAGTAAGGTCACTGACTTTATTAGACAGCTAAGTTTACTTTTACAATATAGTATTATCTAGTTATTTTGTGGAATAACTAGTTATTCCACGGAATAACTAGACATTCCGTGGAATAACTAGACAATACAAATGGCAAGCAGAAGGAAATTAAAATGATTAGATACAAGACAAATTTTTTTGAAAAAGTGTTCGAATTGCATAGTCTCAGAAATCTGCCAAGAAATTATTAGAACTTTCATTGTCATGAAGCTTAATTTGAAGGAGGTATATTTTCTTTTCTTAAAAAAATAGCTTTTGTTTTTCATGGCAGAAAATCCTGGTTTGTTGGGAAGGTTTTTAAGGAGCCTTTAGAAGAGGATGACAAAATAAAAGCCTTTTCAGTGGCCTGTGGGAAGGCAGGGCCTGTCCTGAGATGGAATTTGGAACACAATAGTTCCCTGGGCAAACTGTCACTCAGTTTTCAAGGTGGAATTTAAATAACCCCATTGTTTTCAAAGAACTCCTACTTTGACCAGCTATTCCGCAGAATTAGAACTGCATTGATCCCCTTCCAAAGCATTTACTTTCAAGATTCCTTCTTGAGTATTATGTTGTCCTATTTGAGACTTGTCTTCATCAAAATAATGGATCCTATAAATAAGAATTCTGCGTCAAGGAATTTAATTTGACTTTTCAGAGGCCAAACTCCGAAACTGAAGTCCTGCAACATGTGAATATAACATGTAATTTCAAAACAGAAATAAGACTTCTCGACAGGGGAAAAGACAGAAATCCTCCTCATTTAAGTAAAGGATTAGCTTTTAGAAGTTAGTTACTGTGACCCCAAGAAGAGAATGATTATATGGTTTTTTTTTTTCCCAGTATTTCAGAGATAATGAATAGTTAAAAATGAAAGACGAATCAAAATCAATATTCAGTTAGCTAAGATCTTTAGGACAAAATAGTTGAATCTAAATAGCTGATAATTTTGAACATTTAAAGAGGGGTCTAGAAATGGTGCAGAGGTGGGGAGAGGAAGTGGCAGGAGAAAAAAAGAGACCTTTCACTTATGGAGTGCTTGTTATGTACCCTTCTGTGCATATGTTTTTATGTCACTTAATTTAATCTTCAGAACAGCACTGTGAAATGTGTACTATTGTTATACCTATTTTATGGGTGGAAAATGTGTCTCTAAAGACTAAATAGCTTGTCCAATTCACACCATTAGTAAGCACGGTAGGCAGAATTGTCAATAGTGTGATGATAATAGGGTGACAAGAGAGGATTTTACACCTGCAGGCCATATTCCTCTCTGGAAGTTCACAGCATCAAAAGCTACAGAGATCCTATAAATTTCAATTTCAGATGTTTATTTTAAAGTAATATTTGCAATAGTCATCTTACAGGAAAATTTGTTTTCACGATATAATATCCTGCATGGTATTTATTTATCATGTTGACTTGATATCGATATAAACAGGTAATAGGTCACTTTTGGCCTCGGGGCCACAGTTTGCTGACCCTGGTGTAAAGATGTACAATATGTTTTGGGGTCACACAACAACCCATCTTTTGTGTGGTTTTTAAAAAGTAAATTTTCAGATATCTCAAAAGACGGCTCACTTAGCTCCTTTTTTTTTAAGATTAAAAATAATCTTGATGTGAAAAATGATTTGGTAAACCCGCCTATCTGCACTTGCCTGAATGACTAGAGACAGTCTGAGTGTCTGGGGACTGGGGGTTTCAGATGAGCCTGCATTAGGAAATATCAGAGAGCAGTGGCTTTGCAGAAACAAGGTACATAGAAATGCAAGCTTGGTTTTGGATATACATTTACAGACCGTGAAACGCACAGATCTTAAGTGTATAGTTCCAAAATCTCCATCACCCCAAAAGTTTACCTCAGGCCTCTTCCCAGTCCATCCCCTCCACCAGCAGGGGCAACCATTGTTTTGAATCTTTTCCCATATATCCTTGTTCCAGAACTTTATATGATATCTTTCAGTATTCTTTAAGTCTGACTTTCTATCACTTATCTATTGCAGTGCAGCAACTTTCCACAAATGTAGTGGCTTAACAAACACTCATTTATTAACTCAAAATGTCCAGGTGTCAGGAATCCAAGCACGGTTTACCTCGGTCCTCCGTTCAGGGGGTCACAGGGCTGCAGCTCAGGGTCTTCTTCCAAGCTCGTGTAGTTGACTGAGTCCAGACTGAGGCTGTCCGCATCCGCAATTCACAGCACGGTCCTTCACAGCTTCAAGGCTAACAAGGGGAGAGATTTCATTGGATAAGTCAGACCTACACAGTATAATTTCTCATTCCGTTAACTCAAAACCAACTGATTGGGGAACTTAAATGTTGCCACATTATGCAGCCTAATCCTAAGAGTGATATCCTTCCTATTCACAGCTCCCACTCACCCTCAAAGGGAGGAGAGCATACAGGCTTACAAGGGGTGGGGCTGTTCCCACCATGAGGATCTATCACAGAATCCTTTTACATTTACAGTATCCATCTGTATTATTGATGTCACCGCACATATTTGTAGTTATTCACTGTATGAATATACCATAATTTCCTAATTGGCTCTCCTACTGATGCATTCATTTTTGTTTTTTCCAATTTTTGGCTATCATGTGTAAAGCTACTATGAATACTCTTATGCAATTTTTGGTGGGATTTTTTGTTTTTCATTTATCCTGGATAAATACCTAGAGGTAAATTGGTGGGCTGTAGGAAGACTATAACTTCTTTATAAAAAAAACAGCCAACCCATTTGGCAAAAATGATTTTACGCTTTTGAGTTCTCAAAAAGTTTTAGTTCTTTATTCATTTATTTTAATTTGAGCCATTCAAGTGTGTGGAATGGTATCACATTGTGGTTTCAATCTGCATCTTCTTTATGACTAACAATCGTCAGTGATGCACTTTTTTGTGGGGTTTGTGGCCATGCCCTTGAAAAGTGTCCGTTGAAGTTTTTGGCCCATTTTTTTAATGCAATCATGGGGCTTTTCATTACAGAATTTAGGAATTCTTCATACATTATGGGTACAATTTCTTTGACCGATATATATTTTATGAAATTTTTCTCCTAGTCTGTGGCTTTCCTGTTCACATTTTTGAGAGTATCTTTTGATAATCAAATATATTTAATTTTGAGGTGTCAACATTATTGATTTTTAAATTTAATATCTGGTATTTCTGTGGTTCTTTTAAGAAATCTTTGTCTACTGAAAGGTTCAAAAGATATTTTCCTACATTTTTTTCCAGTACCTTATGATTGGAAAATATTAAAGACTTTGTTCCTCTTTTTGTTGTTGTTTGTATTGTCTCTGTTGAGAAGTCAGTAGTATTTTTATTACTGTTTTTGTGTATGATAACGCTTCTTCTTGCTCTGCAGTTGTGTTTTTCAGGCTTAAAATTTCCATTTGTTTCCTCTCCTCTTTTTTCTTTTCTTTTTTGTTTCCCTTTTTGTACTGAGATTTCTGATCCATTCACTCTTTGTATAAAATTTTTCCTTTGAGTATCTGAACACATTTATAATAACTTTTCCAAAGTCTTATCTGCTAATTGAAACATCCCTATTATTTGTAGGGCACATTTTTCTGCTTCTTTGCTTATCGATAATTTTTTTAAACAGGCTTTCTTTTTTTTTTTTTAAAGCAGTTTTAAATTCACGGCAAAATTGAGCAGAAAATATAAAGTTTCTCTATTCTCTGCCCTTACACAATCACAGTCTCTTCGCCAAAAAATCCCAGGCCAAAGTGGTCACTTCTTAAAAATCAATAAACCTACATCATAATCACCCAAACTCCATAGTGTACATTAGGTTTGTTCTTAGTGTTGTACATTCTGCGGGTTTTGACAGCTGCATAATGACATAAATCCACCATTACAGTATTATTATACAGAATAGTTTCACTGCTCTAAAGATCCTCTGTGCTCTATCTATTTATCCCTCTCCCAACCCCAACCCTTGGCAACCACTGATCTTTTTATTATCTCCAAAGCTTTGCTTTTTTTCCAGAATGTCATACAATTAGCATCAGGTAGCATGTAGGTTTTTCAGATCGGCTTCTTTCACTTAGTAAAATGCCTTGACATTCCTCTATGTCTTTTCATGATTTGTTAGCACAGTTCTTTTTAGCACTGAATAATATTCCTTTGTCTGGATGTACCACAGTTTATTTATCTACTTTCCTACTGAAGGATATCTTGATTTCTTCCAACTCTTGGTAATTATGAACAAAAGTGCTGTTAAATTGGTATGTGGGTTTTTTGTGTGGGCATAAGTTTTTAACTCATTTGGGTAAGTATCAAGGAGTGTTACTGCTGGATTGTATGATAAATGTAGGTTTTGTTTTGTAAGAAACTGCCATATTATCTTCCAAAGTGGCTGTACCATTTTGCATTTCCACCAGCAACGAATGAGCGTTCCTGTTGCTCCACATCCTTGCCAGCTTGTGGTGCAGTCAGTGTTTTGAATTTTAGCCATTCTAATGGGTATTGAGTGGTATCTCATTGTTGTTTAAACTTTCAATTCTATAACGCTGTGTGATGTTGAGCATCTTTTTATGTGCTTATTTGCTATCTGTATATCTTATTTTGTATCTGTTAATGTCTTTTGCCCATTTTTGAAAATTCAGGGGACTTCTCTGGTGGTACAGTGGTTAAGAATCCACCTGCCAATGCAGGGGACACTGGTTCTACCCCTGGTCCGGGAAGATCCCACATGCCATGGAGCAACTAATCCTGTGTGCCACAACTACGGAGCTTGAGCTCTAGAGACTCTGAGCCACAACTACTGAGCCCACATGCCACAACTACTGAAGCCCCTGAGCCTAGAGCCCATGCTCTGCAGCAAGAGAAGTCACTGCAATGAGAAACCCACACATTGCAACAAAGAGTAGCTCCCGCTCGCTGTAACTAGAGAAAGCCCGCATGCAGCAACAAAGACCCAACGCAGCCAAAAAAAAAAAAAAAGAAAAAAATCAAGTAGTTCATTTTCTTGTCATTGAGTTTTAAGAGTTCTTTGGATATTTTAGATAACAGTCCTTTATCAAGTGTGCTATTTGCAAATATTTTATCCCATTCTGTGTCTTGTCTTCTCATTGTCTTGGCAGTGTCTTTAACAGATGGAAACATTTTAATTTTAATGACGTTCAACTTATCAATTTTTTTTTTCATGGATCGTGCCTTTGGTGTTGTATCTAAAAAATGATTATCAAACTCAAGGTCATATAGATTTTTTCCTCTGTTATCTTCTAGGAGTTTTATAGCTTTTCATTGTACATTTGATCTATGACCTATTTTGAGTTAATTTTTGTGAAGGGTGTAAGGTCTGTGTCTAGTTTCCTTCCATGCATGTGGATGACCAGTTGTTCTAGTGCCTTTGGTGGAAAGACTGCCTTTGCTCCCTTGTCAAAAATAGATTGACTGTATTTGCATGGGTCTATTTCTGGCCTCTCTATTCTGTTCCGTTGACCTATCATTCTTTCACCAATATCACATTGTCTAGATTATTGTAGCTTTATAGTAAGTCTTTGAGTGACAGGTAGTATTAGTTCTTTGACTGTTTTTCTCATTCAGTATAGTGTTGGCTATTCTGGATATTTGCTTTTAAACTTTAGAATCAGTTTGTTGATGTCCACAAAATAATTTACTGGAATTTCTACTGGGATTGCATTAAATCTGTAAATCAAGTTGAGAGGAAGTGACAACTTAAAAATACTGAGTCTTCTTATCCATTACTGTGGAATTTATTTACCTTGTTTTTCTTTGTGATTTCTTTCATCAAAGTTTTGTTGTTTCCTCATATAGATCTTATACATATTTTGTAGATTTATAGCTAAGTATTTATTTTGGTGGGGTGCTAATGTAAACAGTATTGTGTTTTTAATTTCAAATCCTGAGATAATTGTTTTTATATAGGAAAGCTATTGGCTCTTGTATATTAAGCTTACACTCTTCAATCTTACTATAATTGATTAATACTTCCAGGTTTTCTGTTTTCTTTGTTGTTAATTCATTGGAGTTCTCCATGTAGACAATCATGTCATGTGCTAACAAAGACAGTTTTATGTCTTCCTTCCCAATCTCCGTATATTTTATTTCCTTCTCTTGTCTTATTATATTAGGAAAGTTTTCATGTAGGGTGTTGAAAAGGAGTGGTAAGGAGGGGCATTCTTGCTTTGTTCTTGATCTTAATGCACAAGCTTCTGTTTTCTCACCATTAAGTATTATGTTGGCTGTAAGGTTTTGTTCTGTTTGTTTGTTTGCTTGATCTTTTTGTTTGTTTCTTTGTGTTTTTGGTAGATGTTCTTTATCAAGTTGAGAAAGTTCCCTTCTGTTCCTAATTTGTTGAGTTTTGGTTTGTTTTTTACAATAAATAGGTATTAAGCTTTGTCAAATGCTTTTTAATACATCTAACTGATACAATGATTTTATTTTTTATTTATCCCATTTCATTTTTTATTTATTTAATGTTACTTATTATATGAATTAATTTTTGAAATTTTTTTTTTTTGGCCATGCCACACAGCATGTGGGATCTTAGTTCCCCGACCAGGGATCAAACCCACACCCCTTGCAGGGGAAGTGTGGAGTCTTAACCACTGGACCACCAGGGAAATACCAGTTTTGAATGTTGAACCAGCTTTACATACTTTTTTTTTTTTTTTATATGTTGGGGGTAGGAGTTTATTAATTAATTAATTTATTTTTGCTGTGTTGAGTCTTCGTTTCTCTGTGAGGGCCTTCTCTAGTTGTGGCAAGCGGGAGCCGCTCTTCATCGCGGTGAGTGGGCCCCTCACTATCACGGCCTCTCTTGTTGCGGAGCATAGGCTCCAGATGCACAGGCTCAGTAGTTGTGGCTCACGGGCCTAGTCGCTCTGCAGCATGTGGGATCCTCCCAGACCAGGGCTCGAACCTGTGTCCCCTGCATTAGCAGGCAGATTCTCAACCACTGCGCCACCAGGGAAAACCCTAGCTTTACATACTTTTAACGAATCCCATTTGATTGTGGGATTTGGTGGTTAATATTGAGTATACATTGTTGGATCTGATTTTCTAATGCTTAGATGAGGAGTTTTGAATCTACGTTCTTGAGAAATATTGGTCTGTAGTTTTCCTGTAATGTCTTTGCCTGGTTTGTGTATACAGTTTTTATTTTACACTGGATATTGCAGTTGATGCTACGAGGTTCAGCAAATGGAACTTTTTTATACAGATGTATACTGTGATCTCTGACTTGCCCTCTTAGAGTGACCACACTGCTTTGCTTGGGCAAGTTCTTCCAGGTAGAAATGTGTGGGTAGTGTAGCAACCACATAGTGTGTCTTCCTCCCCTCTGCTGCCTAGTTTTCAGCTTCTGAAAATAGTTTTTTTATATATTTTGTCCAGTGTTAGAGTTGTTTATAAAGAGAGGTTATTTCAATATCTGTTACTCTGTCATGGCCAGAATCAGGAGTCCAAGTCTTTATTTTAAGTCTTTTCTTGGCATTAAGTCTTGAGCCTTTGAACTACATTTCTTAAGACCAAATTAAAAATGCAAAATTTTTTTTTAAAAAAGTCAAAACACTGCATGCTCATTTACTTAAATGTTTTGTAACACCTGGATCTTCAGCCCTTCCCTTTCTCCAAATCTGCAAATGCTAATTTAATCTGAGCTCTTCATCTCCAACGAAAAAATTTTAAAAGCCAATCTAATGTCCAATATTAGTAAAACTGGATAAAACTATGTATGTATTTTTGCTGAAGTAGAAATAGCTACAAAATCTGGGAGTTCTTTTCAAAGATCAAGAAATCTCTAGTTATGGAAACACAAAGCAAAACAAACCATCTTTACAAGGATATTATGCTTGATCACTGGTACTTTACTACTTAGATGTGCTTTTCTATGCTTACAGCCCACTTTATAATATGTTCATACAAGTATAATTTTAGGGAAAGATACAAATGTCATTTCAACTTTTTATCAGTGTTGGTAAAGAAGTTTCCAGAATGGTATGAAAATGGATCCAGGTGACAAGGTCTAGCCTCTCTTGTACGACATCATGATATGGCTGTGCTCATCTCTTCCCCTGAGTACAATTTCTGATATGGGACAGGAGAGGCACCTCCATTTCATGGAAAATTACAGGCTTGGGTGAAAGCTGCACTTTGTATCATTCTTCGAGGAGACCTGGGTGAAGAACCTGTAGTTTTATTACTAATAAACACCCCCCACCCCCCCAAATTGCATGACTTGCTTGAACTCTATTTCAAATTTGTTTTTAAAACTGTACGCTGCTCCCCAATCCTTATGGCAATAATTCAAAATAATGTGGTACTATACAATAAATAAAACCATTGTATGTTTACAGATCATTTTTTTTTTTTTTTTTAGTGGAGAAAGTCTTGCCTGTGCAGATAGCCAAGGGCCACCACTAGGAAGGCAATGAGTAAAGTGGAAATCCTGTGCTTACCTGCCCTGTGGCTCAGGCCAGCAAGGGTCAGTGAACGCCCCTTCATTTCCTCTTCTGTTCTCTGACCCCATCTGTTTGAAGAGCACCTTAGGGACGGTATCAATTTCCTTATGCTAGCAAAAACCACTCGGAAGGATCCATTTTCTCAAGCTGTAATTCCCCACTGTCCTCTATGTGTAAGTCTCTGTGTTCACATGATTGTCATGTATACATCATAATTTCATTGGAACGAAAATCTCAATTTGTAAATATAAGTAAAGCAAAAATTCTGCTACTGCCACCCAGACAGCGGGCAGACACCTTTATAAGATGGTTTGTTCTGACAATCAGTATTTCCTTCATATCAATCTAGAATTATGACACTCTTGGGAGAAAATTGGTTATCACGAATGTTGCTGCTGAAATGCATCCTTGGTTTACCAGTGTGAAATAGAAATGCAGAGCCAAGAGCTTGGGGTGAAGTAGAAAATAATAGTTTTATTGCTTTACCAGGCAAAGGGGGCCACAGCGGGCTAATGCCCACAAGACTATGTGTCCTGACCTGAAGGGGGTAGTGAGGAGTTTTATAGCGTTTAAGGAGCAGGGCGTGGTCAGCTCGTGGACACTCTTCTGATTGGTCAGTGGTGGGGTAATCAGGAGTCGGCATCATCAACCTTCTGGTTCCAACAGGTCTGGGATCTCAGTGCTCATAGGCAGCAGACAGTTAACTTCTCCCACCTGGAGGGGGTTTCAGTGTCTGCAAAACAGCTCAAAGGACGTGGCTCAGAATATTCTCTAGAGTCCTTGAGGAGGAACTAAAGGTCCTTGACTTTGTTTAATGGCTAAAGTATTATCATTTTGTCTTGCTTGACTGTTTTCCTTTCTTTCTGCATTTTCTCACTTCTCTGATTAAATTCTTTGACTAAAATTTTTCTACAGACAAAAGGCAGGTGGAGGACACAGGGTATGGGGGTCTGTTCTGGGAAGGCCTCATAGGGTCCTGCTCAGTACAAGGTAAATGCAGAATCAGTGGGAGAACTGTCAGCAAAAATATTCACTACTTTCCAGGTCACAGGAAAATTAAAAAAAAAAAAAGAAATCTTTCTTATGTAGAAGAAAGCTTATGCACACATTTCTATGCTACAGCTTTTGAATACTTTAATTTTTTGGATGTGTCATGAACACATGGGCTCGACTTTTTGAACCCATTCCTCTCATTCATTTTAACTCTCCAATTGTGCTTCTGTTGGAATGTATTATACTCTATGTCAGGACCTTTGCACTTACTATGGGTGAAGAAGATGTGGCACATATATACAATGGAATATTACTCAGCCATAAAAAGAAACGAAATTGAGTTATTCGTAGTGTGGTGGATGGACCTAGATTCTGTCATACAGAGTGAAGTAAGTCAGAAAGAGAAAAACAAGTACCGTATGCTAACACATATATATGGAATCTAAAAAAAAAAAAAAAGGTCTGATGAACCTAGGGGCAGGACAAGAATAAAGACGCAGATGTAGAGAATGGACTTGAGGACATGGAGAAGGGTAAGGGTAAGCTGGGATGAAGTGAGAGAGTAGCATGGACACATATACACTACCAAACGTAAAATAGATAGCTAGTGGGAAGCAGCCGCATAGCACAGGGAGATCAGCTCAGTGCTTTGCGACCACCTAGAGGGGTGGGATAGGGAGGGTGGGAGGGAGATGCAAGAGGGAGGGGATATGGAAATATATGTATACATATAGCTGATTCACTTTGTTATACAGCAGAAACTAACACAGCACTGTAAAGCAGTTATACTCCAATAAAGATGTTAAAAAAAAAGAAGTGTCAACTTCTCTCTTTTTTATCCTTGAAAGCTTAGTTCAAATGTCATTTCTGCAGGAAAGTCTCTCCTGACCAGTCTCTCCCTTTACATATCTTTAAAAACATGGTTTGCATTTTCTATTTATAGATTTGTGTTTTTATGTGATGAATTCCTGTTTCTACCACGGATTGTATGCTTCATGAGGGCTGAGACTTTGTGTCTTTTGCTCACTATTTTATTCTTGGGAACTAGTGCAATGCGTAACACAGAGTAGGCCCTCCATAGATGAATGCATTTCTAAGGTTACAAATATTTAAAAATAAAGTTTCTCTTGCATTCATAATTCCTTAAGTAAACTGGGTCTTTATTTCCTCTTTCTTTCTTTTTTTTTCCCCCATCTTGGTTCCTCCTCTTATTCTTTTCTTCCATTCTCTGACTTCCATAGAAGACTCTGAGTTGGACTTCTCAAAAGGTAGGAGATGGGCATATCTTAAAACGTAGGTCTTGTCTATAGAGACAGAAAATTTATTAGGTTTAATTCCACCTTAAACTACTCCAACAGAAAACTTCAAGAACTAGAATCTAAGTTCTAGAATGCAGATTCATATTTCTTCACAAATGTATAGCCATTTTCTAGGACAGTGCCTGACAGGTAATACTAGGGGTTCACCACGTGTTTGTTAAATGAATAAAACAATGAAATAGGCAGAAGAATGTTAACATTGAACCACTGTGCTCTCACTGGCTTATAAAATTTACTCCTTTAGTTAACTCCTTTAATAAAAATTAGTTGTAAACTTTTGCCAGAAATCTTTGAATTGTACTAGTGGGTGTAAAAAATCAGATGACTTCCTGCAACTTCAGCAGCTGCCATGCCCAGAAACTTATTGCTCTGAAAAGTTTCCAATAAGGTATATGAAAATATTGGACACTAAATTCTTCTAACACAGCTAAGTTCCTAATAGTTAGCTGTTTCATCATATTAGAAGACAAGGCATCTTAAAGGCTCAAAATTGTATCAATGCTCCCCAATCTATTTAATCTCTGGGTAGTTCATGCAGTTATCATGGTGGGAGGAACCTATATTTCTATGTTATTTCCCATCTTCCTTTATTTGTATAAAGAACTTCTAAAGGGTAGAACTTATGTTTTAAAAATGAGTAATGGGGGCTTCCCTGGTGGCGCAGTGGTTGAGAGTCCACCTGCCGATGCAGGGGACACGGGTTCGTGCCCCGCTCCGGGAGGATCCCATATGCCGTGGAGCGGCTGGGCCCGTGAGCCATGGCCGCTGAGCCTACGCGTCCGGAGCCTGTGCTCTGCAACGGGAGAGGCCACAACAGTGAGAGGCCCACGTACTGCAAAAAGAAAAAAAAAAAAAAAGAGTAATGAACATATGCATCCCTAATGCTATTACTTATTTAGTCATTTCTTCACCACCTTAGATTGAAATGTTAAGCTTTAGTAATGTAGCAGCAGTAATTATTTGTGTTGGCCAGGAAGTGCACAGTTCATGGGGAATACTGAATCACTTGAAAAGTTGGATTGGCCAATCTTTCTAGAAATCTGCTTCAGCGGAGATACCAAGTCATTCTTTGCAGTTGACATATATTTGTTGAGGATGTTGTAGCAGGTGATAATCACTTGGATAGGGCACCTAGTCACAAAATCCTTCTTCCCCAGTAAGAAAAAATGTGGGCACTTTGTTAGAAAACAATAAGCAATCTTTGTCTTGTAAAGTAATTTAGAATTTTTTTTTCATTTTCTTCAATATGGACTTTATTGTTTTTAATTAATAATCTTTGTTATTTCAGAGCGGTTCCATGATTACAGAAAGACTGAGCAGAAAGTACAGAGGTCCCATATCCTTCTCCTATCTTCCCACCTTTGGTTTCCCTTATTATAATTTTCATTGGTGTGAAACATTTGTTACAATTGATGAGCCAATATTGATACACTATTATTAGCTAAAATCCATAGATGGCATTAGGGATCATTTTTTGTGTTATATAGATCTACCGGTTTTGACAAATGTATAATGACATGTAGCCACCATTATGGTATCATACAAAATAGTTTCACTGCCCTAAAAACTCTCTGTGCTCTACCGATTCATCCCTACCTCCCTCTAACCCCTGGCTACCACTGATCTTTTTACTATTTCCATAGTTTCACCTTTTCTAGAATGTCGTGTAGTCAGAATCTTACAGTATGTAGGTTTTTTAGATTGGCTTCTTTCTCTTAGTAATATGCGTTTATGACTCTTCCATGTCTTTTTGTGGCTTCATAGCTCATTTCTTCTTAGCGCTGAATAATATTTGATGGTATGGATGCATACTTGTTTATCCATTCACCTACTGAAGGACATCTTGGTTACTTCAATTATGAATAAAACTGCTATAAATATCTGTGTGCAGGTTTTTGTGTGTTCATAAGTTTTCAACTCTTTTGGAAATCCCAAGGAGCTCAACTGCTGGATCAAATGGTAAACACACGTTTATTTTCCCAAGAAACAGCCAAACTGTCTTCCATTTTGAATTCCCACCCACAGTGAATGAGAGTTCCTATTGCTTCACATTCTGTCAGCATTTGGAGTTGTCAATGTTTTATATTTTAGCCACTGTGACAAGTGTATAATGTATAAGTGTATAATGGTGTCTCATTAGTGTTTTAATTTGCAACTCTCTAATGGCATATGATATCGAGTAACTTTTCATATGCTTATTTGCTGCATAGTTTTAACGATTATAAAGTACTTCTAATATTTTTTGAGAGAGGACAGTATAAGACCTCGAATGATTGAGAAGACTCAGTATAGATTTGGGGTCAAACTTCTTAGTCACTTCCTATTGAAAACTGTTGTATTTAGCAACTGTGTCACTAATTTGACAGGTACAATACAGTTTTTAAAATGTCAGACTCGATTGTGTGTCACCAGTCTCAGCTTTCAGTCTGTGCTTTTTCCTGTGAAAAATGCAAGAGCTGCATTGCCGCCCATGATAATATGATGATTACCTCTCAGAGTAATAAAGGGGTTTTAAAATGAATGGCACCCTTTATGGGTTGATAATTCATGTGGATAGCTTGTGAGTGACCTGTCTGCTCATTTCCTTACTACTGTCCAGCTTATGTAGGCCTATCAGGCCTGGAAATGCTGCATGACTTTGACCTCAGTGATGAAAGAGGTATATACTCAGAGAACTGAACCCCAGCATGCCTGGTCCATAAACTTTGTATCCAGCTACCTACACTGATCTCAAAATGTTATAAATGAGATTGTCACTGAGAAGCATTCAATTTTTGTATTAAAGTTTCATTTGGACATCTTGCTTCCCTGAGGAAAGGTGTGACACATTTGAGTAGGTTTCTCTGTGAAACTGTATAATTTCATTTCCTAGTGATTTTAGGAATGAGGTTAAACTATGCTGGCAGAGTTTAAATGCTCTATGACTTGGATTAAAAGCACACCCAGGTCACTTCCTGCCTTGTGACTCTTTCAAAGTAGCTTTTATATTTGAATGTCACTCTTGTGCACTGTGTTTAAATAGCAGAGTTCATAACTTCTTGATTATCTTAAGGATTATTAAAAAAAAGTTATAGGATAAACAAGAGTAAAAGGGATCGAAGCTCATCTTTCAGTCCCAAGAAACACCTGACATGGTTTATTCTTCTAGCAGAGCTAAAGGCTCTTAAAATATTCCTGGCAGACCGTTGTTCTTAAAAAAAACATTTACCATCCCTTGTCAAAAATAAATCAAATCATGCTAATCTTTACATGCACTTAAAAAGGGACCCAAATTACGAGATGGTTTTATATACCAGATTACTCCAAATATTGCCTCTCTCTTGAAAGAGAGGATAAAAATGAACCAAATATCAAAAAAGTAAATTGTTCGCTTTTATTGCAATCATTTTCTCTTCTATAGAGATAATTAAATATAGCTTAAGAGACAAAAGTGTGAGAGTCAGAGATAGACAGTGATTTCAAAGACCAGAATTTAATGTTTGCTTGCAAGATAGACCTATTAAAGACACACTATCAATAACATGTCAACTTTAGTTTATATTATGACTGCCAAGATGACCTAAAACGGATACTAAATGTGCAAACAGACAATTCTTTCTTAGGACTGACTATAACCTAGTGCTTTTTTAGTAAATTAAACTTTATTGAAGCAATTGTATTGTTAGTGATAATTCAATTTCCTTTTCCCCACGTTCCATTTTTGTCTTTGAAAAAGCAGTCATCTGTTTTATATATATATATATATTTTAAGGATGTGGAGTGGAAGATGGGCTTAAGCTAAAAAATAGTAATATTAATACAAATTTGATGCAGTCAGAACAGTTAACCAAATAGTTTAAAATATAGCTGGGAAACTTAAAGAGAAAATTTAAGAGAAAGGACTACAGAAGACCCACAAATATAAGCTATGTACCGACATGTTTTCAACTTTCTCAAGAATAAATAAGGTGGCGTTTGCACCCAAGATCTTGAAGAAAAACACACACATGTACAAGCACAAACACACACACACAGAAGAAAAAAATAAGCAAGGAAATTCTTTCCAATCGTTGGCTTCATGAATACAACTGCTCTCCTGTTCCTGAAGCTGTTACTCGCCAAATAAAACATCACGATTCCACTAGGAAATGGCCGCTAAACAGAAAGTGCCCTGAATCTGCTGCTGCTGAATATATGGGCTTCTCCATGAAGTCCCCTGTGTCAAAAATTGTTATAGAGGCGTTTTTGTTGTTTTGGACATTCCCAGTACTGGTTGCTCAGTGTTATGTAAATGACAAATGACTCGAAAAAATACTGGCATAGGTAAATAAGGAAATCAGTTTCCTCGTGAAAGGATCCAGACAGGTTCAACTGCCATCTGAAAGCAGCTTCTTAATATCTAAGAGATGTTTGTAATCTTTGGTGAATTTGGATATTGTTTTATTAAAGCAGCATGAATTTACCTACATGGATCGTCAAGGGGAAAAAAATCCAGAAACATGGGTTAGAGCCTTTTTGTTTATTCTTCACATGGACCAGATTTAGTTTTATTTGTACCTGCAAATAAAAGGGTGAGAATTTTGTGACCAGGTGAATCAACATGACAGATAGGTTGTATATTTATCTTTTTTCTGTCGATAGGTCCTATAATTGATTCTGTAAAGTATTCCTCATGGTGAAAAGATTCATTAGTACCTTTTCTCTTTTTGCAAAAGTTGTCCATGCTCCTTTTTGTAAGAATTTAAAATGTATTTTAATGTGTTATATCAAATAATTTTATTTATAATTGTCAAATATTCCAGATTTGCACAAAATACTGAAAATAACAGACTCATATGCAACCACTGCCTGTATCAAACAAATGTTAACAAAAAATAAATATTGTATTTTTTAAATGGTTGAAAAATAAAGTTAAAAAATACTTGAACAAAGTAGCCACTGTTTTTTAATACCCTAGTCCCACATCCAGGAAAGAAGGTGAAATGAAAAACATAGACACCTTCCAATGAGAATGACATTTAACCACACAAAAATGAATTACTACAAACCTTAAAATAATATGAACTGTAAGGGGAGGATGGAAAACTTTATATTGGAAGTTCTTTCAGCTGAAAATATCTAATATGTAGGTGAGGAACTCAACTATTTAACTTGAAGATTTGTTTTGCAAATCTAAAAAGTAGGCATTTTTAAAAAGTTTCCCTATATCATATCTTCTAAGTAGAACTACATCAGAACCTAATTTTCTTGTCCAGATTTTGTATTTGTTGCTTTGATTAAGTGAATTTTAAATACAAAGCTGTCAAAGCAAGGGAAGTCTCCATATTTAAGAGATTGTTAGTTGAGAGAGGTTACCAGCTGGGTAAAGATTTGACAACTGAGACCAGGCAACTATTCTTCATGTTTCTTGGTCCACCCCTGAGGAGTATCTTCAATGTCACACATTTTTGACATGCCCGAACCACACAAGGACACCCACCTTCTTGATGACTTAAATATAGATTATCCAGCTTATCTGCTCTTTATTATATTTGACTATGAATGACTTGAACTTTTTACCAATTTCCAGTCTATCCTCAAAGCTGAAAGACATGACTTATGACTGGGACTATTTGAAAGAATACAGTTACACAAAAAAGATTTTAGAATGCTTGAAGCGATAGTAGCATATTTGAAATATATATATTTGATATATATATATAAAGTATATATATATCAGATATGTACATATTACCTTACAATGACTAATTGGAAGAGGGCAACGATCATTTATATATTTGTTCATTTATTCAATGGACATGTAGGGAAATGAAGACGAAGATGCATTTCCCAGCAGAATTCTACAGTCACATGGCTGGACAAATGAAGTGTCATGAGTTCATGAAGAAACTTACTCGATGCTACAGTCATCTGTGGGACTCCCCTGACCCCGCCTTAGCCTTCCCTCTGTCCGGCAAGTTTCTTTGCTGACCCTCACATGTTGCTCTCCCCCCCAGCCCGTCTGCCTTTGATTGCCCTCTGCCTTGCTGGACAGTCTTTCCAACATGCTTTCTAATTATCCCAGTGCTTCCTAATCCCCTTACTAACATTAGGTCACACGTGGTCCACAAAACCTTCCCCAGTTTCTCTGACTCCTATTTTCTTTGTTATCTAAATTCCTTCAGGACATTCTGCTCAGCACTGGCAGATTCAGTGTCTGGAATCCTTGTCTGTGCAGGTGTGACATAGCCTTCTCCCCCAGAAAACAAAACAAAACAAACAAACAAAACACCCAAACAAAACTACTTAATTACTCGGAACTTAGAATTTAATATTAACTTTTGTTTAAATAAAATGACAACCTAATCAAGTTATACCTTTTTTAAAAAAACAATTGTCAGAACCTACTGTATAGCACAGGGAACTATATTCACTATCTTGTAATAACCTATAATGGAAAAGAATTTAAAAAAGGAATATAGGGCTTCCCTGGTGGCGCAGTGGTTGAGAGTCCGCCTGCCGATGCAGGGGATGTGGGTTCATGCCCCGGTCCGGGAAGATCCCACCAAGGAATCTATTTGGTGATAGAACAACATATGACTTATATAGGTGTCATAGTGAAGAAACAAAGAAGAATTCATAAAGAAGTTCTTTATTAAAAACCTGTTTGTGTCAGGTACTATGCTAGATTCTGGGATAGATAAAATGGGGGTACGATAAGATGACACTCATGGAAAAATGAGGGTCAGGGACTAGCAGAATTTTGTAACTCATTTACTGACTATGGGGTTGTGATAACGTCCAGAACCAATACACCTTCACTCTCTTTCAACCCAAGTCTTTCCTTCTCCATAGAGCCTGACCCTGCACCACAGACCCCACTGAATTGCTCTTTTCTTTGACCTCCATTTAAACTGATGAGCTTTACCTCTCCTGGTCCCTTCTTGAATATCAGCCCTCTTTGGTTGTTATTTGTTAAGTCTGAGTTTGCAGGATTAGACCTTAAATCATATAACTGTGATTCTTACGTGCCGTTCCTAAGGAATAATGAGGTTTGAAGAGATTGTTTTTGCCACTGCCTGTGTTCACAGGAAAAGTAAAGAAAAATGCAGTCAGATGTGGATTTTAGCCACACCGTATGCTGGCTTCAGGCTGGTGTGTTCTCCTGTAGTGAGCTGTAAATTTGGCAACTTCAAGGAGGGGGAGAGTTCTTACTGGAAGCACAGAAATATGAGAACTTTGTGGCAAATGAGCCTCCAATGTGGAAAGGTGGCAGGGCTGCCACAATTAGGCAGTGCACAACCTGCACAACCTTCCCTAGGGACCCTGCTGGCAGGCATTGTGGTGGAAAGGGCTTTCACCAGGAGCACTTGGTGATGACAATGAGACCTATGTGTGGGCTATGGGTGATAAGAGAGGGCTGACATTTAGACAAATTGGATAGATAACAGGTAGAGAAGAAGAAAGAGACTGATGGAACCAATGGTGAGATAGGAGATAAACCAGAAAGTGTGAAGTCACAGATCCAAGAAAAGAGAAGACCTCAACAAGGAGGAAGAAATACTGCTGCAGATCAAGGAAGATATGGCGAGTAAGTGCTAAGAGGTAGAAACATCTTCAAATTGTACCTGCTACATTTTCAATCACATTTCATAAATCCACATGCCAATCTTGGTAATCGTGATCTGGGGAGATCATCAACATTTTTCAGTCCTGCATGTTGCAATTTTTAACTTATTCTCAAGCAGAGAGATGATCCTACTAAGTCACTATTATTAAGACAAGCTTCAAGGTGACCTTTTTCCCAAGGTACAATAGCAGGAGATTGGTGTCTATGCATCCACACTCTCTCTCCATCATCGTGTGGGGAAATTTTGCCAACATATTCACGACTGCTGAAGGTTTAGCCTGGAATCACAAAGCAGAATAGAACTGACTGCTCCCTGGTAGGCAGGGAGTCAGGGGCCCTGGCACTGTCCTCTTCTTGCCTAACTGGGACCAATGGGATCAAAGGAGCTATCAGATTACATAGGGTGTCTCACGGGACAGAGAGTTAATGCAGGTATCTCCAATGTCAAATTTGCTCTTAGGGAGTTTGACTCATTCCGTAAAAGATGCAACCAATTCCAGGACAAATAACTTTGATCTCCAACATATTTTTGCAAAAGTTTATCCCTGGTGGTAGGAGTTGGCCATGAGCCTGCTTAGTTCCTCTCCACCTCCCTACCCTGTTTTTCACCCTGGGGAAGAGATATTTATGGGCTTGTACTCATGGCTCCCTTGCCCTTTGGCTCTGCTTGCTTTGTCCAGTGGGAAGAGCTGGCAGAAGATCAGAGGGAAGGAAGCTGGCGCCTCGGCCATCAGCCCTCTTCTGCCTTCTTCTGGGTTCAATTTGACAGTCACTATTTTCTCTCTGGAGGTCATGGATTCTCTTGTGAGATTCCAATGGCTCTGCTCCAACCTTGCCCTGGGTGTGGGACTGTCTCCCTGCTGTGACCAGCCACACACAGATGCTTCACTCTGCCTCGTTTCTTGGCTTGATCCTCTCATGCCTTTGGAAAACAGTTCTTCACTCAGCCTGCCCCAGGTTGCCCTGTGTGTGTGTGTGTGTGTGTGTGTGTGTGTGTGTGTGTGATCCATCTCCATGTTGCCAGGACCCTGACTGACAGCCCTGTGTTGCTGGATGGATCACATCATCTGGCTCATGGCGAGATGGTTGAAAACTCTCTGTGATTCACCTTTTGCTCCTTACAATTAATCGAAGTCATCTGCGCTTCGTTATCAGAAGAGTTACAAAAAATAATGTGTATCTCACAAGTCACTCTCTCAATTTCATTTAATTAAGAAAAAAAAGAACAGTTATGAAGGTGTTTTTTAAACTAATGGTGCTACAAAGCTTCAATTCTCTTCTTTAAATCTCCTGAATCTTCCCATCTTAACTTAGACTTAATTGTTAATGTAATTCTACAGAATTTAGGATTTCATTTATGTGCACAGGCAGTTAGGCTTCCTCCCTTTTAAAATCGCTTTTAAAATGTAAGATCTTAATATGTCTATGCTCTACCTTCTGCCCTACAGCCTATGGTGTTTCCTTAACATCTTTTCTCTTTTCTTTCTCCTGAGTGCTGCATTTGCTATCTCTCTCTCTGCTTTTTTCCCGTCGTGACTTCTATCTGTCCCTTTTCCAACCTCTCTTCTGCTCTGCTTCAGTCACAGATATTCTGAGTCCTAGTTAGCTTATCTCTTTCGTTCTGTTTTCACTCTTTGAAGAAGTCACATAAAGAAATCTCTACCGACTGGCCTACTGTGGCAGATCTTACTGCTTGTGTCCTGGGCTGAGGGAGGGTTAAAAAGTCACACATCCTTCTACACTAAATTCATTTATTTTGATTTTGTTTCTTCCAGTGGTTGCTTAAGTTAGATATCCACCTTTTATTTCCACACATGTAAGTGCTCTAATTTTAGGTTTCTCTCAATTTCGACCTGTTGTTTGTTCTATAAACAGTTATGTGCATGTTGATCATACACCCTGCATTGCCCTTGACAAGGCGAGCTTCCAGAAAAGAGAGCACTGAACGCATAACTGCCTTCTCTGAAGCCCAGATCTGACCATGAGATCTCAGAGAAAGTGTTTTCATGATTATATGAGTTATTAGGACCCGATGTAAAATTTCACTTAGAGGCTCCCATGAATTGCTCTATATGTCAAAAACCATCTCACACAATATTATCTTGGTGTCTGTGGCTGCTATAATCACAGCCCAGGATGAACTAGCTCCTCATGTGATAGAGATAAATCACTTTTGGGGAACCCTAATCATTCTTACTTTTAACAGACAATTTGGGTTTTATTAATACCCCTTTGTGTATCAGAAAGCACAGAGGAAATAGAGGATGAAGTATTTTATCAAATGCAAATCTGTTTTCCTTCCTAAGGAACCCGTGAAAACTGAGGGTTATAAAAATACATAACTAATGCCAAGTGAATACTATTTAAACACAACTGATATATGAAAAGTATTTATATTAGCGGTCCATGAAAAGGATAGTGAGGGAAGCTGTTGTAGTTGAGTATTATTTTAAGTGAGACTCTCGGTTTCTGAAACTTGATTTGCTCTTTCAGTAAATTAAAATGCCATTTGTCATTATCATCAACATCAAATATCTTTTCTCAAGCACCACACACGCTGGCTCTCTGCTGGGAGTCTTCTAAAGCAAGGTCAAGGGAAACGACATCTCCTGTCAGGAGTTCACCGTAGATGCTAATGACATGGACAAATACCCAGAGTCTAGTCACAGGACTGTGTAAGGACTTAGTGCTAAGCAGGGTGGTAAAATATTATTTAGAAACATAAGAAATGTCATATTTCATTGGTATAAATAATTATACCATCATGAAAGGCAATTTGGGACCATTTACTACAACTAAAAAGTTACATATTATTTTGACTCAGTAATTCTGCTTTTAGGAAAATTTTATCCTATGGATATCCTCACACAGGAGAATTTATTCATTGCAGCACTGGTTGTAACAAAAGAAAAGTTAGGTCTAACCTAATGTTCATCACTAGGGTCTTGTTGAATGCATTGTGCTGTGTCCATAGAATGGAGTATCATACAGCTTTACAAAAGAGTGAGGGAATTCTTTATGCACAAATACAGAAAAATCTTCAAGGGAAAATAAGCAAGATACAGAGTTGGCAGGATATGCTGTGTTTTTGTGGGGAAGGTAAAAGTATGTGTCTATCTGTATATGTGTTGCAGCTGGGGACAGAGGTGGAAGAAAGACTTTCCCTGTACACCTTCTAGCCTTAAAACTTTTTTCTAACTCATGTGAAAACATTATATATTAAGACAAATTTTCAAGTTTGAAATAATATTTTTAGAGAAAAGAAGAGATTCTATATAAATCAGAATAAGCATCTCTTTAACTTAGTGTGTGTGTGTGTGTTCTTTAAGAGTGAAATGTTCACTACATCAGCCATCAAGTGTTGCTATGGTTACAACACATCTCTTCCCTGCCCCTTTCCCTGCAAATTCTTTACTTCTCTCACCCAAGCAAACTTTTTCCTGCAATAAATTATGCAAATTACTTCATGGAACCCAGTTTTGAGTCTATTTCTGTGGTCAGATTATTTCACCTCTATGATAACAAGTTCCTTAAATTTACTACCAGCTTGATGAAGCAGCTCTTCTTTTATTTGCTCTGTGCTATTTTTCAATTAATAATCAACCTATATATACAAATTGCACATGTGCTATGTATGTATGCATATGTAGAACACACCTTCAATAACCTGCAAAGGGAGCATTTTAGTTTTAAGATTTCATAGAATAATCAGTAATGACCATCCACATCCTTTAAGTATGTATAACCCAGATGATGTGTTTTATATTTTTGCATAGAATATTATTTACTCTCTCCTCATATGGCAGACCTCCATGTCTTTGCATCCTTTACTCAACGAACGTTTCCTGGCCATGAAGAGGCAAATTTAATCCATTTATGCCAGTAGGAGTGCAAAAGCTGTTTAACGGTTTAGTTCTGTTTTTGTTTCCCATTACTTTCCTAAGCACGTCCTAAATTCTGGAATTATTTCTGAGAGATGAAGTGTGAGCTGGATAGGCATGAACTTCAGATTATAGACTTAGAATCACTTCTGGATGGTTGGAAGGAAAGATAACTGAGAAAAAGTCACTGGAAGCAGAGTTTGGCTGATTCCTTGTCACCCTTGGACACTCTCCCTTGTCCTTGCTTTGACTAAAGTTCGTTGGCCACTTTTCTACTCTTTCCTGGGTTTCATTGTTATCAGTTTAGCATTTCGCTACTTGGAGCAGCTTATGAGCAACAGCAACTTTCCAAATATTTTCAGAAACTAATTTTGGTTGCAGAATTTGTTCTTTGAGAATTTCTAGTTGACAGTTTCTCAGAGTGAAAAGAATGTATTCATTTCCAATCTTTGGTTCCCTTTTCTGAGCTGGTTGTTTATCCAGAACCACACTTCACTCTGACACCAAACCTCCTCCATTTTGAATATTTATCTTGCCTGGAATTTTTGCAGGCTGCTTTTTAATCTAATGCATCAGGGCCACCAGCTGTCACTTGTTTCTTTGCTTATTTATAAACACCTCCTGCCCTCATCAATGAGCTCTGGTAAGATTAGAACAGAAGATCCCCGAGGGAAAGGATTCATCTCCAGGACTTATGACAGGGCCTGGCACAAAGCACACATTCAGTAAATATTTGTTCAATGGCTAAATATTTGTTGAATGAATTAGTCAGACATGATTCCTCTGTATTGAAAACATGCTCCAAATCCCATCATAAATCACACTAGATTTTCTCTTGTTTGGTAGGGAATTATTGAAGGAGGTTGATCTCCAAAAAGTATTTGAAAGAGTGGGTCCTTGCAGGATGTATTAGTTTCCTAGGTTTGCCGTAACCAATTGCCACGAACTGGGTGGCTTACAAAAACAGAAATCTGTTCTTTCACAGTTCTGAACTTTGAAAGTTTAGCTCTAGGGGAGAATCCTTCTGTGTCTTTTCCAGCTTCTCGTGGCTGTCGGCAATCCTTGGCTTCCTTGGCTTGTGGTCATGTCACTCCAGTCTCTGCTCCGTCTTTATATCAACCTGTCTTCCGTGTGTTTTTATCTCTTCCCTTATAAAGATGCGTCCCTGGATCTCGGATGACATGGGTAACCCAGGATGATCTCATCACAAGATCCTTAATCTAATTACATCTGCAAAGACCAAAGGCCTCTTTTCCAAAGAAGGTAACATCATAGGTTCTGGGGATTTGGATATGAACATATTCCACCTCACAAGGATTATTAGGAAGCTGCATTCATACTCAAATGAGCTACAATGAGAATATAGAAATTATCTATGGAGCAGTTAGTTGGTTTTCTGATAAACTCTGAAAGGTGCAGATCTGGGGACTACTCCACAAATGGCAGAGGCCTTGGGAACCCCCCACCCTGACACAGACACACACACACACACACACACACACGCACACACACAAGGAGCTGCTATACAAGGGGGAAAAACGTGCTGTCTCTAGAGGTTTTGATTCAAGAATAAATTGCACCATACAATGCCTTACATTTGCCTCCCATGGCCCTCTCCATTTCAGTGAAAAGTGGTCCTTTCTGCCCTTCATTCAGACCCACTGGAGAGGCAGAGCCCTGGAGGAGGCTGGCAGTGCTAGCCTCAAGCTCCATTTGTAGGCAGGTGAATGCACAAAGCATTTCAGTCTCCGGGGTTGTTAAATTTGGCATTTTACCCAAGTTCTGAATTTCCTAAACTAACAAATAAATATTTTTCAGCCTATTTATATTTTGTACCCAAATATGAAGCACATTGCTGGCAAAGAATATGTAAATGCTTTTGAAGACCCTCCTCAGCTCTAAACCCGTAAATGGAAATCTTTGTCCTTGTTGGGCTTGGTCAACATCTCCAACTGTATATCTTCTTTGGAAAAATGCCTATTCAGGTATTCTGCCCATTTTAAAATTTGATTCTTTGTCTCTTTGATATTGGGTTGTATGAGCTGTTTATAAATTCTGGATATTAACCCCTCATAAGTCACATCGTTTGCAAATATTTTCTCCCATCTGGTAGGTCTTTTGGTTTCATTGATGGTTTACTTTGCTGTGCAAAAGTTTTAAGTTTAATTAGGTCCCCTTTGTTTATTTTCACTTCTATTTCTTTTGCCTTGGGAGACAGAGCCAAAAAAATATTGCTACCATTTATGTCAAAGAATGTTCTGCCTATGTTCTCTTCTAGGAGTTTTATGGTTTCAGCATTCAACTTAGGTCTTTAACACGTTTTGGGTTTAGTTATGTATATGGTGTGAGAAGATATTCTAATATTATTATTTTATCATGTAGCTGTCCAGTTTTCACAGCACCATTTATTGAAGAGACTGTCTTTTCTCCACTGTACACTCTTGCCTCCTCTGCCATAGATTAATTGACCATAAGTGTTTAGATATATTTCTGGGCTGTCTATTCTGTTCCATTGAACTATGTGTCTCTTTTGTGCCAGTACCATGCTGTTTTGACTATTGTAGCTTTGTAGTATAGTCCGAAGTCAGGGAATGTGACACCTCCAGCTGTATTCATTTTTAACAAGATTGCTTTGGCAATTTAGGGTCTTTTGTGGTTCTGTATAAATTTTAGGATTATTTGTTCTAGTTCTGTGAAAAAGTCATGGGAATTTTGATAACGATTTTATTAAATCTGTAGATTGTTTTGGGTAATATGGACATTTTAACAATATTAATTCTTCCAATTCAAGAACAAAGGATATATTTCCATTTCTTTGTATCATTTTCAACTTCCTTCATCAATATTTTATGGTTTTCAGAGTATAGGTATTTCACCTCCTTAGTTAAGTTTATTCCTATGTATTTTATTCTTTTTAACGTGATTATGAATGGGATTGTTTCCTTAATTTTTCTTTCTGATAGTTCATTATTAGTGCATAAAAAAGTGACCAGTTTCTGTATATTAGTCTTGTATCTTACAGCTACTGAATTTTTTTATCAGTTCTAATAGATTTTTGTGGGGGGAGACTTAGGATTTTCTATATATAGTGTCATTTCATCTGCAAACTGTGACTGTTTTACTTTTTTCCTTCCAATCTGGGTGCATTTTATTTCTTCTTCCTATCTTATTGCCATGGCTAAGACTTCCAATACTATATTAAATAGAAGTAACTAGAGTGGGCATACTTGTCTTGTTCCTTATTTTAGAGAAAAGGCTTCAGCTTTTCACCATTGAGTATGATGTTAGCTATGGTTTCTCATAAATGGGCTTTATTATTTTGAGATATGGTCCCTCTATATCAACTTTGATGAGGGTTTTTATTATGAATGGATGTCGAATTTTATCAAATGTTTTTTCTGCATCTATTGAGATGATCGTGTAAATTTTATCTTTCCTTTTGTTAATGTGATGTATCACATTGTTTGATTTATGAATATTGAAACATCCTTGTATCCCTGGGATAAATCCCACTTGCTCATGGTGTATGATCCTTTTTATATACTGTTGAATTCAATTTGCTAATATTTTTTGAGGATTTTGCAGCTATATTCATCAGAGATATTGGCCTGTAATTTTCTTTTTTGTGCCATATTTGTCTGGTTTTGGTATCAGTGTAATGGTGGTCTTATAGAATGAATTTGGAAGTATAGCATCCTCTTCATTTTGGGGGGATAATTTGAGAAGGGTAGGTATTAAGTCTTTTTATTTTTTTGGTAGACTGTCCCTGTGAAGCCATCTGATCCTGGACTTTTATTTGTTGGGAGGTTTTTTTTTTTAATACTAATTCAATTTCCCTACTAGTTATCAGTCTGTTCAGATTGTCTGTTTCTTCCTGATACAGTCTTTGAGTGTTTGTATACTTCTAGAAATGTGTCCATTTCTCCTAGGTTGTTCCATTTGTTGTCATAAAACTGTTTCTAGTATTCTATTATGATTTTTTGTATCCCCGGGGTATTGGTTGTTATTTCTCTTCATTCATGTCTTCCTTTTTTTGTTGTTGTTTATTTGGGTCCTCTCAGTGTCTTTTGTTGAGGGCTAAATGGATCTCAATTTTCTTTATCTTTTCAAAGAACCATCTCTTGGCTTCATTGTTCTTTTCTATTTTTTTTTTTAGTTCTATTTTATTATTTTCTCTCTGGTCTTTATTATTTCCTTCCTTCTGCTGACTTTGGGCTTTGTTTTTCTTTTTCTAATTGCTTTAGATGGGAGTTTATGAACTGTGGATAAAGAAAAAAATATATATGAGAAATATATTTTGTTCATCTGAATGATTTCTTAAAAATCACAATCTCACACAGGTGGATTAAAAATGCAAGTGAAAAACCTAGGAGACAATTGGATATATGTACCTGGAGTTTAGAGGAGAGGTCTGAACTAGGTGTGTAGTGTGAAAATTAATGCAGATAGTAAAAGAGAGAGACTCCAACTTTGAAATATTGGAGAAATGAAGAGGAGCCAGCAAAGAAAATTCAGAAGCAGCAGTTGGTGAGATGAGAACAAAATAGGGAGAGTGGTGTTCTGGAAGACAAGAGAAGATAATGTTTTAAGGCAGAGCATTTAACGGAATCAGATCCTGCTAGTAGGTCTAGTTCAATGAGGGCCGAGGAATAACAATTGAATTTTTTAATATAGAGGCCACTTAATGACCTTGATAAAAACAGTTTTATTTGTACTGGTGTAAATATCTAATGGAAGCAAATTCAAGAGAAAATAGGGAGAAAGAAGCTAGAGACACTAATATAGATGATCCTCATCAGGAACTTTGCTTTAAAGAGAAAGCAGACAAGAGACAGAATGATTAGACCAGGTCAGCGGTTAGCAATACACAGACGTTACTGTGGTAGAGGCAGAGCTGTGTGTTCTCTGAACTCCATGTCCTTGCCTTGCCAAGCACACATTTAGAGATTAGCTTCACAGGCTCACTAGGCATGACTGGATTTCAGTTCATGAAATGTGGATGGAAATGCTATATTCCCTTACTGGGCCTCAACTTTAAAAATATGTCCTACCCCATCCTTCAGCTTTTTCTCTTTCCTTCACTTATGACTGGTTGCCTTGGATCTGGCAAGGATTCAGGGATCTTGGGGACGGCGGGGTCTTGAGTGTCTACGTGGAGCAGAGTCCTGCCACCAAGCCACTTTGGATTTTATTATGTTGACATGTGACATTGGGAGTATGGAGGCTCTCTTTTATAATTACTAGTTTACCATGACTAATTAACCTTGAATTTAACCCTCTCAGTGAAAGGACTCTACAATCTCTGGTTAAGGTTGATATTTCCCAATCTGTTTAGTATTTTGCTAAGATTTCAGTAGTGAAGTACAATGCTTAAAATTTACCTACATGACCTGATGAGTCACAGCAAGAGTTGTAAAGCTGCATCAGTGGATGGATTTTGAAGTGTTCCTGAATTTTAAAAGTACTTGGCCTGTGGTTGATTGGGTGAATTTCCTCACGGAAAACACATGAAGGCTCCCTCAGTGTCCACTAACCATGGGCTATACCTTCTGAAATGACATTCAGGACCTTCTACAATCTGTGCATAGATTCAGTTTCCTGCTCTGAGTTTCAAAGTGTGGTTGTCTTCTCCCACCTGCACCACCCAACAAACACTGAGAGTCCTGAGTAGAATCAAGTAACTTCTTAGATCAAGTTATAAACTATGGATCCAGCAGTCAGTCAAAAGAAATAATTTTTATTCCTCTTATAACTCTCCATAAACCTTTGCTAAGATTTCATCGACTTAAATTACTATAATAACCCAATATTTCAGGTAGTCTGGTTTTGAAAGAAGGCATTTTACATAATATACATCGATTACTTGAAAAGACATTTCTGTGTGAAGATCAGATACAATCTGTAACTTTCAAATGCAGATTTTATAATGTCCATCTCAACCCTGGAGAAGCAATTGTGCAGGATTTCAGCAGGAAGAAGACCACAGAATAATAGGTATCATTTTTTAAGTATGAGCTTTAATATCAGGCTTTGTGCTTTTCACTTTATAAATACTAAATTTCTTTAATTCAAAGATGCTGTGAATTGAAACATGTAACTTTCTGGGGGAGAGGACAAAAGAAATGCACTTATTACCTTCAGTGAAAACTGCGATGGCAAGAAGCATCAAGATTTTAAAAACGATTATAAATGCATGGAAAACATGTATTTCTCAGACAAGGAAATAGATTATTATCTCAAGTCTACACAGTACAGTATCTACAGGTACTGAGGTTCAGGCATAACCTGTCTGAAGTCACACACTTTGAGAGGGGCTGAGGCGTGGGTCACATACAGGACTGGGGACACTCTGGACTGTGCTCTTTTCACCTCCCCAAGCTGGCTTTCCCCGACATTTGTGTTTCAAACTCTAGATCATGACTGACTAATTAGAATGTTACACTGCCCCCAAATATAGTTAAGTCTAGTGAGTGAATCTGTTTTAAAAAGTGAAAAAAAAATACATTTTACGCCATTGATAATTTTCTAAATTTTCTTTCCCCAATTCATACATTTAGTGGTTTTTGAGCCAAGCATTTAAGGCTTGGTTGAATCTGAAGATAATGTCAACACTTTGTCAAGCATTTGAATTGCTTCCAGCATATTGTAGTATAATCCTCTGTCCACAAACATCCCTTCATTATTGCCTAATTACATGCAAATTTCATAAAATGAATGAGTTTTAAGGACTTGTCAATCTGTCATCCTAGGAACCACTGAAACATTTTGACTGCTAGATAAATAATCAGCAATAATCACACTATGCAAATTTGATATTTTCTGTACAATTATCTGAAACCATAAATAACTGGACACAAAGACATTTGGCATTCTCTCCGAGAGACTTGACCTACGGGGCTTTTTCCCTTTTCTAACAAACGTGCTAGTGGGAAATTTGCTTTTCTTTCTTCCTTTTTTTTTTTTCCCCTTAATTCCAACTGTGCAAATGTACTGGTGGAAAAATTATGAGTACATAAATGCAAAGAGAATTTTGTTTATTTTTAATGTGTTTCGCCTTGGCAAACCTTTTTTTGTTTCCATTTTAATTTTTGCTTTTTGTAATTTTCATTTCCTCTCTCTTGAAGTTGTTTTTTATTTCTCACTAGTAAAGAGAATATAGGTGGGGAGGATTCAGTGTAAGTTTATTTATTTTCTTTAAATTTATTTTCTCTATATTCCGCATCTTATTTAATTTTTTCTCTATAATTAATTTCTAGACTGTCTGCTACACGTCAGGCACTTGGGAGCATCCAAAATTGAAAGGCTAATTATCACTCTACAGCCAAACTTGGAGACATATAAATAGTATATTCCAGTGAACTCACCAGGTCTGCAACTGACATTTTTTCTTTTCTGGGGTTGATGCCACCTATGTTCGTGTAAGAATGTGAGCACCATCTTGTCGCCTGTACTTTTTCGTAAAAGCAAGCTGAAGAGTTTTAATTATTAACATAAAGCTCTTTGATAATGTATCTGCTATAAAGTCCTCCAAATTGAAATGGCGCTGAAGCATTCAGTACCCATATTTACCTTTGCTTTGTGAATATCTTCAAATTTATACAGCTCAGACATCCCACAAGTTTTTTCAGAGTTTAAAGTTCAATTAAAGCCATCACAATTATTTAATAAGAGCTTTGATTGACTGATTGACTGATTACAGGAAGAGAGACTTGTTGGTTATCGTTGGCAATAAGCTGCCAGCTATGAGTAGAAATGAATCCTTGCTTCTATGGTTTGTTAATGGCTGGGCTCATTAATGGAAATAAATCCAGCATGCCACTCATTTTTAAACCACTGAAGAATCGTCTGATGTGAATGTAGGGCATTAGTTTTTTTTTTTAATTTTAAGATATATAGGCAAATAAAGTACTTTAGTTGATTTCACTTAGGAGGATAATGAAAGAGTGCCATTCAGAAACTTGGAATTTAAAAATGATTAATAAAGTGCTTTTCACCACATCTACTCATTTTCTTCTGTAAGTGAGGCCATCAATCAATAGAGAGCCAAGCCTGACTCATTGATACTATTATTTCTAAGTCTCTGCTAAACGCGAAAGCGTGTATTGTGTTTTTCTGCCCCTAAAGAGGAGAAGGTTAACTAAGTAGTTCTTCATGCTCAAGACAGATAGCCAGGAAAGAGGAGGTAGCTGAGGTCCTGGCTACACTCTGCCAGAATCAAACATAAGCTGGCAACTTGGGAAGAAAAAAATGATGTTTCCTTCCAGTGTAACTGACATGTTCAAAACTAGCTCATGGAAGCCCTCTTCCTTCAGGGATTCTACTGGAAGTATTGCCTTTCCCTTTCATTCCAGTTTTCAGTATTCCAATAGAAGCACCCAAAGCAGGCATACTGTAATGAGCAATTGCAAATTACTTCAAGACCTGAGATGGTAACATTCTCACCTGATAAAGGAAGATGAAATATGTTTCATCAAAGCCATCTTAACAAAACATATAAAACTCTCCATATGGGTGAGGTACAGAAATGAATGTTCAGAGGTTACAGCCGACCAAGGTTATTTAATCCTAGAAGAGTGGCTTTGAGGATACCTACAGATGCATCTATTTATGATCGTGCATGTTCTGTGAAGTATAATTGTGATTTGCACCTTGTACTATTTTAGAATGTAGTGATAGTCTTAAAAAATTAAGGTATTAGTACAATAGTTGTATTGGTTCTTTACACAATGTATATTTTGTTAGGCAAATTACAATGCCTATTTCATATGCACCATTAAGTAATACTGTTGGGCTTCCCTGGTGGCGCAGTGGTTGAGAGTCCGCCTGCCGATGCAGGGGACACGGGTTCATGCCCCGGTCCGGGAAGATCCCACATGCCGCGGAGCGGCTGGGCCCATGAGCCATGGCCGCTGAGCCTGCGCGTCCGGAGCCTGTGCTCTGCAAAGGGAGAGGCCACAACAGTGAGAGGCCCACGTACCGCAAAAAAAAAAAAAAAAAAAAAAGTGGGGGAAAAAAGTAATACTGTTAAATAACATTAAAATATTATGCTTTGGGTTAACATTGGAATTTAGAATATGCACCTTTCTAAGCCTGTTTAGACTATACATTAGGGAGTATAAATTGTCCATAGGTGCCCACAGAGTTCTGATCATATAGAACTCTTGCTGGAGGTTTGCTCTCATTAAGGACTGATGCTCTATAATGTTAATGTATGAATCTCTGGCTGAAGCTTCAGCTGTAGTGTGTGTGTGTGTGTGTGTGTGTGTGTGTGTGTGTGTGTGTGTGTG